>NC_138778.1:138075277-138675277 GCF_965119305.1 Pelophylax lessonae
CCCGGTTTGCTAAGGTATTTTCCCGGTTGCTAAGGTATTTTCCCTGGTTGCTACGATTTTTCACCTGGTTGCTAGGGTATTCTTCCCAGTTGCTAATGTATTTTAACGGTTGCTAAGGTATTTTTCCCTGTGGCTAACATATTTTCCCTGGTTGCTACGGTATTTCACCTGGTTGCTAAGGTATTTTTCCCTGGTTGGTAGGGTATTCTTCCCAGTTGCTAATGTATTTTAACAGTTGCTAAGGTATTTTTCCTGTGGCTAAGGTATTTACATTCCAATCTGATTCTATAAATGACTTTCTTCCTGAGGAATAATGTCTGAAATGAAAAGTCACCTCCCACCAGCCAATCAGAAGTCGAAGGTCTCTGAAGGCGTGGTGCTGGTTGGTGGGCAGGGTCTGTGCTCCCACAATTCTTTCTGATTGGCTGGTGGGCGGGGTTTGTGGTGGCTCATTTGCATACAGTGATTTGCCTCACACGATATGCTGTATTCTTATTTTCTCAATTTTAATCAACTTTTCATTTCACAGACATCATTCCTCAGGAAGAAGGTCATTTATAGAATCAGTTTGGGATGAAAATATTAAAATATTAAAATTGTACGCTCTCCCTAAGTTGGTGATTATGTGTTTTGAGAGCACATAAATAGCACTAAGGATTCCTGCTTTATTGTCTAGGTCGGGACATCAGCGGAAGCTGCGGCCAAAGACATACATAAAGTGGTAACAATACAGAGAAGTTTAGCGTGGCCCCTGCGTAAGGATGACACGTAATCGTGATGCGAAACCACTCTTTTTATTTACACCAAATCAATTCTACCCAATCTTTCTTCATCCATTTTACTCTCATTATCAACTATTGCAAGAAATCTACAAATATCACAGGGGCCTGTGAGTGGTATTAGGTTTCCCACACCCGGTCATACGGAGCGCAGAGGAAGTTAAGGGCTATGTATAATATAAAGGGGGGGGTATGATTTCCATGTATAATACAAAGGGGGGGGGGTATGATCTCCATGTATAATACAAAGGGAGGGTATGATCTCCATGTATAAATACATAGGGTTGTTGTAAATGAGGAAAATAGGTGCGCGAACCTAGTGGCAGGATAAAAAAAGGTGAAAGCAGCACTGCAAAAAAAATTAATTGTGAAGGGGTAGTAATATATGAAACATAAATTACAAAAGTGCGCTAAACAAAATGATGAGAACACAAATGTTCATATGAAGTGTCTGCTGTGCCAGCAGTGAGTGCACAACCTTTGTTTACAGGCCTCACAGCTACTTACACTGCTGTATTGGCTCTCTCGGCCTTTTGGCTAAGATCAAGTGTAGTATCGACTTTAGCCCTTAGGGGTGTCTCTGCTTTACGGCTAGGACGTTGAGAAACATTTGTATCTATCCAAGCCATTTGGTCCTTGTGGGGTACCCTCTGCTCGGCCTTGTAGGATCGTTGATTAAATTCAGCTTCACCTACTCGCTGCTATTGGGTTAGAGGCTTAGCCCCCACAAGGAACGAGATTGCGATCTTCCCTCCTCCCCCCCACTCTGCGCTACTACCTTCGGGCAGTAGGCGCACAAGGGCCTTTTTAAAGGCTGCGAAAGAGTGAAGACGCCGAGGAATAAGAAGGAAGCCGCCGAAGTTCTCCTGAAGCGACTACCGACGAACTCCTCCGTCATGGGGAAGAGCACTGGGAAGAAGAAGCATGTCCCCGCCATTTCTGCCAAGACTTCGGGAGAAGTCGCTTCAACCTCCACCCCCACCCCGGTGGCCGTTAGCCAGTCGGGCTCAGCAAGGCCAACCAGGTCCGCAGACGGGCTTCCTACCCTGGAACCCTGGATGAGGCAGACAGTGGTGCTGCAGCTGAAGGAGGTGGACGGAAGAATCCCCGACATGACCCCGGAAATCTTTGGCAAGAAAATGATCCTCGAGCAGGGGTTCAGCAAGGCGGAGACACTGTCCGTGCAGACCTTCATGAAAGGTATATTCTATATAACTTTTGTGTCTTTACAGGTCTGTAGAAGATACTGGGAGGCGGTGAAGAATTGTGGCCCGGAATCCCCTTTCCGCAACTTCGTTGCGAACACTCCCATTCAACGGGATGAAAGGCGGGTAACGGTGTCCATGAGGAACCCCCATACCCCAGGAAAAGACATCGCCACCTACCTCCAGAGGTTTTGCATCGTGGCCAAAGACCCAGTCCGAATCCTCGATGTCAACGGCTTCTGGACAGGTAAGTGGGCAGTTTCTTGCAGGTTAAGGAGAGAGCCTTCGGGGGATCTCCAACACCTGAAGTCCCACTTCTCTCTGGGAGCCTCCGCAGGACTCCTGTACTACGCAGACATGCCCCATACCTGCCACAGGTGTGGCAAGCATGGTCACGTAAGTATGGAATGTCAGGAACCTTCTTGCAGGTTCTGTCGGGTTGCAGGCCATGAGACCAAGGATTGCCCGAGGTCCAAGACCTGTAACCTCTGCGGATTGGCGGAGCACGTCTACAGAGACTGCCCCCAGAGATCCCGGTCCTACGCTGGAGCCCTGCTCAAGGGCAGAGCCCCAGACAGCGCTGGGAAAAAGAAGCCAGGGGAAAAGACTGCGAAGGAACCTCGGAAAGCCACTGGTGAGTCCCCCCCTCCCCAGGCCCCTACCACCCCCTCCGACCCATCCCTCCCCAACCCCCCTGAGTCGGAGGTGACCTCACCTGCCCCTCCCCCCTCCCAGCCCCCCCCCGCCCTGTCCTCCATGGAGGACTTCCCCACCCTGCCCACCGCCCCCCCCACCCCACCCCCCACCAGCAAAGGCCGAAAACGGAACCTAGACAGCCCGACAACTGAAGAACCCACCAAGCGGCCCACCGTGGCCCAGCAAGATGACATCGCTGGACTGGACCCAGTGGTGGAGGACCTCGAGGACCTTGAGTCTGCGGGGGAAGATGAAGGAGAAATGCAGGAAGGTAAGGATCTGGCTCCCCCAGAGACTGACCTCACCCAGGACCTGATGGACAGCATCCTCGAGGAGAACGGCCTGAACCAGGACACTGGACAGGCACAAGAGGCAGTGGAAGAACCACCCCCCCCTCAGGGGAGGTAAGTTCAGCCCACCTGCTAGCTAGCCCCTTTATCTCCTTTACATGATGGCAGAGATCTCCATCTTTTCCATTAATGTTAGGAGCATCAAGGATGCGTCTAGAAGACAGGTGGCGCTGACTTTTCTTTCCACTCAGCAGAGTGATGTCTACATGCTCCAGGAGTGTGCCCTACCCTTCTCGAGGAGGTACACTCATCTGTCCTCCCAGTGGACCCATGGTCCCTCCTACTGGTCCGGGGGTGTCGATTGTAAGTCTGCAGGGGTAGCCATTCTTGTCAGGGGTGGTCGTTTCACGGTTGACTCCGTCCAGGAGCTCGTCTGTGGCCGTCTTTTGGTCGTAGACGGCTCATGGGCGGGAGAGCCAGTTAGGCTCATCAACGTGTACGCCTCCCCAGATAAGAATGAGCGACTGGAGCTTTTCCAGACCCTGCGGACCCAACTCGTCACCACCAGGGCAGTAGTAATCGGCGGTGATTTTAACTGTCCGATTGAGGAGGATGGGCGCAGCTCCAGCATGTACGCAAAGCCCGACACCACGTCTAGGCTGCTCAAGGAGATGATTGCGGAGGCTTCCTTGAAGGACGCCGTGGGATCCATAGGGAAAGGTTCCGTGAACTATTCGTGGTGCCGTCCTGATGGATCTGTGCGTTCTAGGATAGACTTCGTGCTCACCTCCAAGACAGTCAGACATCGCGGGTTCTCCATGGTCCCCTGCTTTTTCTCTGACCACAGGGCCATTCACTTTCGGGGTGACCTGGGCGAGGGCTTTGCCCCCGGTCCGGGCTCCTGGAAGCTGAATGGTACCCTGCTGGAAAACGAGGAACTGCTGGAGGAACTCAGGGAGGCCTACATTACCTGGAAGGAGGACAAGAGGTTCTTCGGAAAGGTAAGCGACTACTGGGAGTTTGTGAAAGTCAAGCTACGCAGCTTCTTTCAGGCAAGGGGACGCCAGCAAGTGTGTGCCAGGAAGAGGGAACTCAGGAGACTGCAACGCCAGATGCAGTCCCTGCAGGACCTTCACCACTGCGGCTGGGACGTTAGGCAGGACCTGGAGGACACCAAGAAGAGCCTGAAAGGACACTTCGAGGAAGAATCCAGGCACCTCGTCTTCCGTTCCAAGGTGGAGAATCTTGAGAAAGGTGAGAAATGTAACTCTTTCTTTTTCAGGAAACTCCACTCAGGACACACTCCCTTGTCTGAGCTGCGGGACGAGACCGGAACACTCCAGAAGGGGAAGGAGGCTGTGATGCAAGTGGTCAGCGACTACTACACCAACCTCTACTCCCCGAAAGAAACAGATACGGCTGAGGCCGACAGGTTCTTGTCAGGTATCACTAACCAAATTGATCCTGCAGGTATGTCGGCAATCAACGCCCCCTTGGCGCTGGAGGAACTGCACTCTGCCGTCAGATCCTTTAGGCAAGGCAGGACCCCGGGCTGCGACGGTCTCCCAGCGGAGCTCTATGTAGCGCTGTGGGATCTCGTTGGCCCGGACCTGCTCGAGCTGTACGAGGAGATGATGGTGGAGGGCACAATGCCTCCGTCGCTGAGGGAGGGGATGATCACGATTTTGTATAAGCGTAAGGGGGAGAGAGGGGATCTGAAAAATTGGCGTCCCATCTCTCTCTTGAACGTGGACTACAAAATCCTCGCCAAGGTTCTGGCCAACAGGCTGAAATCTGTCATCGGACAGATCATCCACCCGGATCAGACTTGTGGCATTCCTGGTCGCAGGATTGCGGACAGCCTTGCGCTTGTCCGGGACACGGTCCAGTACATTCGAGGCCGCCGTGTGCACGCGGCCCTGGTCAGTCTTGACCAGGAAAAGGCCTTTGACCGTGTCTCCCATGAGTTTATGTGCAGAGCTCTGCGCAGGTTTGGTCTTGGGGACATGTTTTGTTCGTATGTGAATGTGATGTACAATGACATTTGTAGTACGGTGTTGGTGAATGGCTGGAAAACTGACCCTTTCCCTGTTCTCTCTGGGGTCAGACAAGGCTGCCCTCTCTCACCTCTGCTTTTTGTTTGCTGTATAGAGCTCTTTGCCGAATGCATCCGACAGAACCCAGAGATCAGAGGGATCACCGCACCGGGACCGGACAGAAGGGTTGTCAAGTGCTCACTCTACATGGACGACGTAACGGTGTTCTGTGCTGACCAGCGCTCCATCGACTCGCTCGTCCAGACCTGTGAGGACTTCGGCAAAGCTTCAGGGGCAAAAGTCAACTGCGGGAAGTCAGAGATCATGCTCTTCGGAAAGTGGTTCCTGCCTTCTTCTGCATCAATCCCTTTCAGCATCAAGGCGGACTTCATCAAAATTCTTGGAGTTTGGTTTGGAGCTGAGGGCGCAGCCCTGAAGTCTTGGGAGGAGAGACTGTCCAAGATGAGACAAAAGTTTGGACTATGGAGCCTCAGAGAACTCACCATCGAAGGGAAAACACTGGTACTCCGCAGCGAGATCCTCCCTGTGTTGCAGTACCTCGCCCAGGCCTGGCCCCCCCGGGTCAACACCTGCAAGGCCATCACCAGGGCGGTGTTCCACTTCATCTGGGGCTCCAAGATGGACAGAGTGAAGCGTGCAGTCATGTTCAAGGAACCCCTCAAGGGCGGTAAGGGCGTGCCCGACATCGCAACGTTACTGGGGGTGTTCTTTGCCTGCAACTGCATCCGCAGAACTTTGATTGACAGAACTTCGGACTCTGGAGGCAACTCCATGTCCCGTTTTTTCCTCCTGCCTCTCTGGAGGTCCCTTGGATGGGACAAATGGGACAGCTCCATCCCCTACAACTGGGACACTCCTTGGTACTACTTGGACACTTTCAAGTTCATCAAGGAGCTGGGGCTGCATGGAGTTAAGCCCGACTTGTGGAAGCCAAAAACTATCTACAAGTTGATCAGAGCATCGGACATTGCTGAGACTGTTCCAGGCCTCCCTTCAGCCACTTGCAAAGTGGTCTGGAGGAATGTTTCTTCAAAGAGACTCACCAACAGGCATAAAGATCTGGCGTGGATGGCTGTCCAGGGAGGGCTGCCACTCAGGACATTTATGCATGCCAGAAACTTGTGCAGATACAGGCACTGCCCCTTTTGTATCATCCACGAGGAAACGTCCTTTCACGTTTTCTGGGAGTGCTCATTTGCACAGAGCCTGTTGAGGGCCTTGGAACCTGAACTTAAAGACTTTGTTTCACAGACTGCCATCACACATTTTGCTGTGCTGAATGGACTTTTTCATGGTACTTTTACACAGGAGGACATTGACAACGCCTGGCGGGTGTTGTGTTGCTTTAAGGACGCTTTATGGTGCGCCAGAAAGCACCTCATCCACCAGAGGGAGAGGATGTCCATTGAGGACTGTCGCAGACTGGTTCACAGTCTGCTCAGAGACTATAACCTGATGGATCTCATGGAGGAAGAGGAGGTCTGAAGATTTCCCCTTCCCCCACTCTCCCTTGTGTGTCTTTGTCCATTCAATAAAGCTTCGGGCCTGTGATTTCATTCCCCTCCCCTTACCCCTCTCTCCCACCCCCCCATCACACCTGTTGCTTTTTTGAAATGTTACAGTATTGATTCAGTTTGAGTAACATAACGTATAGACAATGTTATTTAGTTTCATGCTTCAGGGGTATTGCGGCGTCATGCATGATGTGATGGCTCGGGGTACCCTTACTCCGCACAACACATCAGGCATCATACCGCAGAATGAATGTATGTGACTGAATGTATTTATTAGTATGACCGGAAATGTATTGTAATGTAGTGTATTTATGCGCTGCGTCGCAGTACAGGGGAGAATGTACCCCGACAAAAGTATTGTTTTTTGTATATCTTTTATGCAAATAAAGATTACATTTTCAACCAAAAAATCTGTTCTTATCAGTTGGTATGGACCCTGAGGGTTAGTATCGGCAGGGGCTGAAATGAACCGGGGCGCTCCAGACGTCACTGGGGGACCGGGAAGTAGGCACTGTCAGAGAAAGCCGGATGGGTCCGTTGCCTTCTGATTTGAATGGGTCCGCCCCTACCAGTTTGAAGGGAGCAAGAGGGCTGGTTCGTCGTGGAGGCCGGTCTGTATTGCTCCTGGATGTAATTGGTGAGGAATTGGGATGGCGGTGGGAGGGCCTTTCCTCCTGGGTTGAATCTGGCCTTGCAAAAGGCTTGTCCCCAGTTGAAGGCAGGCTCACCCTAAGCTGTCCAGGTTCCAAACCTCCTGGTAGGTAAGGGCTACACTCGGTCTGGCCATTGGGCCGGGATAGAGAAAGCCCGTAGTGCAAGTGCCCCTGGGGTGGCAGCCCAGGGGTGCCTTGATTTCTCACTGGTGAGGGGCAGCTCGCCTGAGTTATTTTGGCACCTTGGTCACTGCACTATGCACACTTTTTCCGCACCTGCCTCTTGGGACAGGCCTTTTGGCTTGCACCAGAGGAATTTTTTATTCCGGCTGGAAGGCCTGCCTTGGTTCCTCACATGGCACCATAGCACTTTCCCCACTTCCCCTCCCCCACTTTTTGTTTTGTTTGTCTCTTTTTCTTTGTAGTTTGTCACCTGCACTATCACCTTTGTTTTCTTTATTTTGCACGACTTGTAGGGTGTGGGTCCTCGGGCCCTACCTTAAGTCTTGGGAGGGGGTGGATATGGCCTTTTGGCTAAGTCCGCCCTCTCTCATGGGGTCTCCCTTCGGGGGAGCCCCACTTAGTACTCGGTGGGGGCTGTTTCGGCAGTCCCCCTGAAGAACGGGGTCGGTCTGGTTTCGGCCAGCCAGACCATGAGTACCTTAATCCCTGTCAGGAGTCTTGCGCCCCGGGGGATCGAGGTTTGGGTCCTACCTCTTCGGAGGGAAGACCACTAGTTTCGCACACCCTGTGCACTTTTTGTGTTCTCACTTTGTGTGTGTGCACTTTTTTATGCACCGGGTGGAGTCTTTTGAGTGTGTTGCACACGCTACGGGCTTTAAAAAAAAAAAAAAAAAAACAAAGACATACATAAAGTGGTAACAATACAGAGAAGTTTAGCGTGGCCCCTGCGTAAGGATGACACTTAAATCGTGATGCGAAACCACTCTTTTTATTTACACCAAATCAATTCTACCCAATCTTTCTTCATCCATTTTACTCTCATTATCAACTATTGCAAGAAATCTACAAATACCACAGGGGCCTGTGAGTGGTATTAGGTTTCCTGCACCCGGTCATACGGAGCGCAGAGGAAGTTAAGAGCTATGTATAATACAAAGGGGGGGGTATGATCTCCATGTATAAATACATAAGGGGGGAGGGGTATGATCTCCATGTATAAATGCATAGGGGGGGGGTATGATCTCCATGTATAAATACATAGGGGGGGTATGATCTCCATGTATAAATGCATAGGGGGGGGGGTATGATCTCCATGTATAAATGCATAAGGGGGGGTATGATCTCCATGTATAAATACATAGGGGGGGGGGAGGGTATGATCTCCATGTATAAATACATAAGGGGGGAGGGGTATGATCTCCATGTATAAATACATGGGGGGGTATGATCTCCATGTATAAATACATAAGGGGGAGGGGTATGATCTCCATGTATAAATGCATAGGGGGGGGGGGTATGATCTCCATGTATAAATACATAGGGGGGGTATGATCTCCATGTATAAATGCATAGGGGGGGGTATGATCTCCATGTATAAATGCATAAGGGGGGAGGGGTATGATCTCCATGTATAAATACATGGGGGGGGGTATGATCTCCATGTATAAATACATAAGGGGGGAGGGGTATGATCTCCATGTATAAATGCATAGGGGGGGTATGATCTCCATGTATAAATACATAGGGGGGGTATGATCTCCATGTATAAATGCATAGGGGGGGGGGGGGGTATGATCTCCATGTATAAATACATAAGGGGGGAGGGGTATGATCTCCATGTATAAATACATAGATGGGGGTATGATCTCCATGTATAAATACATAGGGGGGGGTATGATCTCCATATATAAATGCATAGGGGGGGGTATGATCTCCATGTATAAATACATAAGGGGAGGTATGATCTCCGTGTATAAATACATTGGGGGGGGGGGTATGATCTCCGTGTATAAATACATAGGGGGGGGTATGATCTCCATGTATAAATACATGGGGGGGGGGTATGATCTCCATGTATAAATACATGGGGGGGGGTATGATCTCCATGTATAAATACATGGGGGGGGTATGATCTCCGTGTATAAATACATAGGGGGGTATGATCTCCATGTATAAATACATAGGCGGGGGGTATGATCTCCATGTATAAATACATGGGGGGGGGTATGATCTCTGTGTATAAATACATGGGGGGGTATGATCTCCATGTATAAATACATAGCGGGGGGGGGGTATGAGCTCCATGTATAAATACATAGGGGGAGGGGTATGATCTCCATGTATAAATACATAGCGGGGGGGGGTATGATCTCTGTGTATAAATACATGGGGGGGGTATGATCTCTGTGTATAAATACATGGGGGGGTATGATCTCCATGTATAAATACATAGCGGGGGGGGGGTATGAGCTCCATGTATAAATACATAGGGGGAGGGGTATGATCTCCATGTATAAATACATAGCGGGGGGGGGTATGAGCTCCATGTATAAATACATGGGGGGGGGGGTATGATCTCTGTGTATAAATACATAAGGGGGGGGGTATGATCTCCATGTATAAATACATGGAGGGGGGGGGTATGATCTCCATGTATAAATACATGGGGGGGTATGATCTCCATGTATAAATACATGGGGGGGTATGATCTCCATGTATAAATACATAGGGGGGGGTATGATCTCTGTGTATAAATACATGGGGGGTATGATCTCCATGTATAAATACATGGGGGGGTATGATCTCTGTGTATAAATACATGGGGGGGGGGTATGATCTCCATGTATAAATACATAGCGGGGGGGGGGGTATGAGCTCCATGTATAAATACATGGGGGGGGTATGATCTCTGTGTATAAATACATAAGGGGGGGGGTATGATCTCCATGTATAAATACATGGAGGGGGGGTATGATCTCCATGTATAAATACATAGGGGGGGGGGGGGTATGATCTACATGTATAAATACATAAGGGGGGGGGTATGATCTCTGTGTATAAATACATGGAGGGGGGGTATGATCTCCATGTATAAATACATAGGGGGGGGGGGTATGAGCTCCATGTATAAATACATAGGGGGGAATGTATTAGTGTCTGAAGTTGATATAACAGCAGAAATGTAGAACATAAATCAATGTGTCACACTGTTTATTAATACATTGTTTCATATTTTCTACTGTCTGCTTTTTAAGGTCATATATGAAATGTGAAAAATTAATGATGTAAAAATATTTTTTTTTATATATATGTTTAAAACATTGTTACTTTAATCTTGGAATGACTCTTCAAAAGTCCCATGGGCATTATCACTATCACATGACCTGTGTTGTCTGCATCAGTAAAAGTAATAATACTTTTTTTTTGCTTGTTTCAATCAATGACCGCCCCAAACCGTGATTATAAATACTAAAAACAATTTTTATTTTTTAGTTGATTTTTGTTTTTTTGAGTTTGACATTGATTGACACGATCAAAGAAAGATTTTTACTTTCATATCTTACTGATGCAGACAGCACAGATCATGGGATAATATTAATGTTATATATATATATATATATATGTTAGGGATAGACCGATTATCGGCGTGGCCGATATGCACTTTCCCTGATATATCGATATCGGCCCCGGAACTGGCCGATATCTTTGTGACGTCATTTTGCCTTCTTAGGCCTCCTCCCTCGTCTTGGACAGCCTTGTCTCGAGTCGGGACTAGTCTCGTGGGAGTGTATCACAGCCATACACCCACCCACAGCAGCCCGGTGCCAGCCAGCCACCCACAGGCCCTGTACCACCCAGCCACAGGCACTGTACCAGCGAGCCAGCCAACCAGCCACAGGCTCTGTACAGGCCAGCCACCCACAGACAGGGTGCCAGAAAGCCACAGGCCCTGTACCAGCCAGCCACCCACATCCAAAGGCCCTGTACCACCCAGCCACAGGCACTGTACCAGCGAGCCAGCCAACCACCCACAGGCTCTGTACAGGCCAGCCACCCATTGTCTGTTGGTGGCTGGCTGTCTGGCACCCTGTCTGAGTGCCAGAAAGCCACAGGCCCTGTACCAGCCAGCCACCCACAGCCCCTGTGGCAGTCAGCCACCCACCACAGGGTGCCAGCCAGCCATAAGCATTAAACAAAAATTAACATGTTCAGTACCAGATTTGTCAAAAATTGTCTTTATTTTTCAAAACTTTAAATGTACACAATATCGGCCCATACCGATATGTTGTGACCAAAATATTGGTATCGGCCCTGAAAAAAACATATCGGTCTATCCATATAAATACAGTAAGGTCCATAAATATTGGAACATCAACACAATTCTATACACCACCACACAATAGATTTGAAATTAAACATACAAGATGTGCTTTAACTGCAGACTTTCAGCTTTAATTTGAGGGTATTTACATCCAAATCAGGTGAAAGGTGTAGGAATTAAAAAGTGGGAGGCACATATACAAACTATTGTAAGGGACCAAAAGTAATGGGACAGATTAACAATCATAAATCAAACTTTCACTTTTTAATACTTGGTTGCAAATCCTTTGCAGTCCATTACAGCCTGAAGTCTGGAACGCATAGACATCACCAGACGCTGGGTTTCATCCCTGGTGATGCTCTGCCAGGCCTCTACTGCAACTGTCTTCAGTTCCTGCTTGTTCTTGGGGCATTTTCCCTTCAGTTTTGTCTTCAGCAAGTGAAATGCATACTCATTCGGATTCAGGTCAGGTGATTGACTTGGCCATTGCATAACATTCCACTTCTTTCACTTAAAAAACTCTTTGGTTTCTTTCGCAGTATACTTCGGGTCATTGTCCATCTGCACTGTGAAGCGCCGTCCAGTGAGTTCTGAAGCATTTGGCTGAATATGAGCAGATAATATTCCCGAAACACTTCAGAATTCATCCTGCTGCTTTTGTCAGCAGTCACATCATCAATAAATACAAGAGAACCAGTTCCATTGGCAGCCATACATGCCCACGCCATGACACTACCACCACCATGCTTCACTGATGAGGTGGTATGCTTTGGATCATGAGCAGTTCCTTTCCTTCTCCATACTCTTCTCTTCCCATCATTCTGGTACAAGTTGATCTTGGTCTCATCTGTCCATAGGATGTTGTTCCAGAACTGTGAAGGCTTTGTTAGATGTTGTTTGGCAAACTCTAATCTGGCCTTCCTGTTTTTGAGGCTCACCAATGGTTTACATCTTGTGGTGAACCCTCTGTATTCACTCTGGTGAAGTCTTCTCTTGATTGTTGACTTTGACACACATATACCTACCTCCTGGAGAGTGTTCTTGATCTGGCCAACTGTTGTGAAGGGTGTTTTCTTCACCAGGGAATTCTTCGGCCATCCACCACAGTTGTTTTCCGTGGTCTTCCGGGTCTTTTGGTGTTGCTGAGCTCACCGGTGCGTTCTTTCTTTTTAAGGATGTTCCAAACAGTTCATTTGGCCACACCTAATGTTTTTGCTATCTCTCCGATGGGTTTGTTTTGTTTTTTCAGCCTAAGGATGGCTTGCTTCACTGATAGTGACAGCTCTTTGGATCTCATATTGAGAGTTGACAGCAACAGATTCCAAATGCAAATAGCACACTTGAAATGAACTCTGGACCTTGTATCTGCTCCTTGTAAAGGGATAATGAGGGAATAACACACACCTGGCCATGGAACAGCTGAGCAGCCAATTGGGTGCAAGGGTAAATAGGAGCAGAGACAGGAGGCAGCCCTATCTCGTGCCCTGTCCCAAAGGGAAAGTGGCAGACAATCTGTCTGAAGCCCAGATGGCCGCCCAAGGAGAGTCATACAGCAGGCGTACCCAAGCGATGAATCGGTCCCCGAACCCAAATTTAGTCAGCACGGCCCAAAGGTACCTCCAGCTGACACTATCAAAGGCCTTATTGGCATCAAGGGAGAGTAGAGCCCTCTGACCCATATTGTCAGCTGGGGTTTGTATATTGAGAAATAAACGTCTTAAGGTAATAGCTGTCGACTTCTGCAGCATGAACCCAGTCTGATCAGGATGAATTACGGACAGGATATACTGATTCACTTGCAGCGCTAACACCTTGGCCAAAAGTTTGATATCACTCTGCTGCAGGAGGGAAATTGGGCGATATGAGCCCGGGTCCAGAGGATCCTTACCAGGCTTCAGAAGGAGAACTACATTCGCCATAGTCATGGAATTGGGGAGGACACCCCGTTCAAGTGAAGCATTGAAGACCTCCAACAGTTTAGGCAAAATGGACTCCCCAAAGGCCGTGTAGACCTCCCATGGGCAACCCATCCCCACCCGGAGCCTTACAGATCGTGAAGGAACCGGCCGCCGTCCGGAGCTCGTCCAGAGTGATAGGCGCGTCCAGGGCTCGCCTAGCCCCCTGTGACAGAGAGGGCAGAGATACTGACTCTAGGTAGGCATCCAGCTCACCATCAGGGTAGTCATCCACATTCCTATATAATGCAGAGTAGAAGGAAGCCAATTCCATAACAATCAAATCGGGGTCATTGACCACATGACCCTCTGGGGTATGAATGGACCCAATCGCTGGAGATGACTGCTGTGCATTAGCAATTTTAGCCAATAGGCGGCCTGTCTTCTCCCCCTCCTCATATTATGCCATTTTAGTAAAAAAGCGCTTACGTTCCGCGGCGGAGGATCTCAACCGGTCAAGTGAAGCCTGAGCAGATATCCATGCCTCCCTCGCAGAATCCGAAGGGTCCACAACATATGACAGTTCGAGCTGGCGCACCTGATCCTCCACATGTTCCAGAAGGAGAGAGGATTTGTTTTTAACCTCAGTTATTTCGGAGATAAATACGCCGCGAAGGAAGGCCTTAAAGGCCTCCCTTCGCAGCAAGACATCATCACAATGGTCATGGGTAAGAAAAAAGTCCCCAATTCGGGAGGCTATGTGGTCGTGGGAGGGAAACAATTTAAGCCAGAAGGCGTTCAATTTCCAGTGGGCCCTGGGCAAAGTGGAGGGGGACCGAGTAACCAATTGAATAGACAATGAGGAATGATCCGATATCCCCCGAGGATGATATCGGACCTCCAGGATATGGGGAACATCCTGGGCCGAACCCACACAAAGGTCAATGCGGGATTGGGAGCCAGCCATGGGTTTTGGAAAAGCAGGAGAATTGACGGGTAGTGGGGTTCCGGTGGCGCCAAACATCCAGCAAACCCACCTGCGAGAAAAATTGTCTGAGAATGGTGCCCCTACCAGGAGGGAAGGAGGGGGGGCGGGGGATGCCTGTCGAGGCTCCGATCCAGGGGACAGTTGAAGTCTCCCATAAGGAGAACTGGGAGAACAGGCTTGCCAGCTACGAAGGACAACAGCAACTGTAGAACTTCCCTAGAAAAAGGAGGAGGGATGTAAACACATGCTATAATCAAAGTCAAAGTATGCAATTTGCAGTGCAAAAAATATATACAGACCACTAGGGTCTACTAAGGAGTCCAGTTCCAGGTAGGCAATGGCCTTGTGAATCAAAATGCTCACCCCATGAGAGTACACGGAATGAGTAGAGTGGTAAGCCACCCCTATCCAGGGGTAATGAAAGGAGGACAGTGTGTCATGGTGAAATTTCTTAAGACAGGTGGTGTTTATGGTCCTCTTCAGGGGGTCGCTCACCCCTCGAACATTCCACGATCCTCTTCAGGGGGTCGCTCACCCTCGAACATTCCACAAGATCAAAGTTGTCCTTGCCATGGAGACAGAGTATGCATCAGGAGAGGGCCAGCCAGATGGAGATATCCACAGCAAAAGTCCAGGTGGGAAGAGTGTGAATGGAGATGTCAGCCAGTTCTTCTGAAAGCTAGATTGGGGCAAATGGATAGACAACTTGAGCAACTGCGCTGCAGGTAGGTGGAGAAACAACTGGAGGAGTAGTGGGGGCTCCGCGGTAACCACCGCCGCACACTGCAGCCCTCCTGTCCCCTGGTAGAGGGATAGGGTACACAGGAGCATGAAGTGTAGGTGCCAACAGGGCACAACGAACTGAACAAGGTAAATAGGAAGTCCAGGCAGTCTATGCAGATCCTTCATGACCAAAGCCCTAACAGAAGGTGGCATGTTGGGCACTGGACAGCAAAAGCAAAGGGAAGTCAGTAGTGTACGCTGAATGTAGAATAGGAGTAACAGTCCTCAAATGAAAGCATGGAACCCAGGCAGATAGCAACCGCCTCACTGTGAGAGTACCACAGGCTCAGGTGGTGAAGGATCAGTTCCGACCAGCATCAGGCCGCCGGCGTTGAAATTCCTGTTCATGCAAATCCAGCCAGTCAGCAGCGAGGCGGTGTACGGTGGGCCCTCTCAACCGGGAAAAGGGGTGTAAAGGCATCCTTCCCAAAAAGATCTTGCAGCCTTTGTTCCGTAAAGGCGGTGGGATCTCTGCCCTCAAGTTTTTCAGGAAGTCCCACTATGCGAACATTATTGTGGCGGAGCCTGTTCTCAATATCTTCTGCCCTGTCAGTAAATTGAGATACTTGCTGGGCCGCCATTCTGGCATCCCTGGCCAGGGGGGGGGCAATTGATCTTCCAGGTCACTTATGCGGCCCTCCGCAGCTTCTCTCTAATTTTCTGTATATCTTAGCGAATGAGGGACACAGTCTCTCTCAAACTGCCAAAACATTCCTTAAGATCATCCACAGATGCTGTGCAATTATTTACGGCATGTAATATCTCCCCCAGAGTAGGCTGCACCTCCTCATCCACAGGCATGTCAAAATTATCAGGGGAGGAAGCATGAGAGGCATCCAGTGGCACTGTGTCATCCAGAAAAGCAGGCTCCACCGGCCCAGGTAGGCCGGAGTCTGGGGCACTATGCTGGGAGCTGTGCAGGGGAGGGCTGCTGGTGCTGGGCAGTCTCTGAGTATAATAAAGCATGTCCCTGGGGGGATCTTTGGTGGATGGCTTTGGCCCCTTCAGTGACTTACCCCCGGTGTCCTTAGGAGTGCCCGTGCGGAATGCTGAGGCAGGGGGGCGTGGGCGCTATCTTGGGAGGCCGGGGCCGCGGCTGAAGCGCCATCTTTATTCCCCTTCCTGGTCATCATGGGGCACACCGGAGGGCGATTGTAAGTGCAGGCACTGCTATGGGGCTCGAGGCAGTATCATTGGTCGGTACCAAGTAAGGTAAGAGGTGAGGAAAGGATCAATTTAAGAGATACAGCGGGAGCTCTGTGAAGTGCGACTACTCACATGCTGGTGCAGGCCACGCCCCCACTGGAGAGTGTTCTTGATCTGGCTAACTGTTGTGAAGGGTGTTTTCTGCACCAGGGAAAGAATTCTTCGGTCATCCACCACAGTTGTTTTCCGGGGTCTTTTGGTGTTGATGAGCTCACCGATGCGTTCTTTCTTTTTAACCGCTTGCCGCCCGCCCAAAGTATATTTACTGCGGCAGTCAGCCCCTCACAGGCAAAGTGATGTAGGCCTACGTTGCTAGCCTGTGAGGCTCTAGGGGGCGAGCGCGCGCAACCGGAGGCGCGCTCCCGCTCCTGCACATCCCTGCGCGTGTGTCACTCGCGATCGTCCGGTGCAGAGGGAGAAAGGCAGGCGGCTGATGTAAACAAAGCCGCCTGTCATTCTCCCCTGTGTAAGAACAGAGATCATACGGTCCTGCTATGTAGGATCCTATGTCTCTGTTGTTACACCACTAGCCACGCCCCTTTACAGTTAGAAGCACGCCCCTAGGGACACAACCCCTGGATGTCTAATAAAGTTAACCCCTTCCCTGCCAGTGTAATTTTTACAGTAACAGTGCATATGTATAGCACTGATTACTGTAGTAATGTCACTGGTAACCCCAAAAGTGTCAAAAATGTCAGTCAAGGGTCCGATCTGTCCGCCGCAATATCGCAGTCCCGCAAAAAAAATCGCAGATCGCAGCCATTACTCGTTAAAGAAAAAATCAACAAAAATTACAAATCTTTCCCTTACTTAGTAAACGCAATAACTTTTGCACAAACCAATCAAAATGCGCTTATTGCGATTTTTTTTTTACCAAACATTTGTAGCAGAAAACAAATTGGCCTAAAATGTTAAAAAATGTAGATTTTTACTTTTTTTTGGGGGGAATTTCATATAAAAAAATGTGAAAAAATATTATTTTTGCAAAATATACGCATTTTTTTGTTTATAGCTCAAAAAGTAAAAATTGCACAGGTGATCAAATACCACCAAAAGAAAGCTCTGTTTGTGGGAAGAAAAGGACGTCAATTTCATTTGGGTACAGCGGCGCACGACCGCGCAATTGTCCGTTAAAGTCACGCAGTGCCGAATCACAAAATAGGGCCTGGTGTAACGTTAAAAAACCATACCCCGTGAAGAAACCATACCCTCGTCACTTCCTGTGTGAAACAGCTGAGCAGCGCAGCAGTGCGCATGCTCAGAGCCCCGGATACCTAATTGAACATCAAAGGATTTGACAAGTGCGCATGCTCGGAGGGCATGAAATAATCACGGCACTGTGTGTAATGTTATACTTGCGGCGGGTGCATTAAAACAGTTCGGCTGCAACATCAATCATCTCCTCTCCTATCGCTGTAACTTCCCTGATCTCCCCTAATAAATATAAAAGCGGCGGCGGGTGTATGAGATGTAAATGACAGCGATCGCGGCTCCGTGATCCGCTTTTATATTTATTACCGGAGATCAGGGAAGTGACAGGGGAAGGAGCGGAGATGATGTATGTTGCAGAGGAGCTGTTTTAATCTAACTGCCGCAAATGTAACTACCGTGAGAAATCCATACCATCCGTAGGTGCACCGGAAGTGACGAGGGTATGGTTTTCTCACGGAACACCTGGTCAGGAATGGGGTAAAATCTTCCGGGGCTTAAGTGGTTAAGGATATTCCAAACAGCAAAAACATTAGGTGTGGCCAAATCAACTATCTCTCTGATGTTTTTTTTTTTGTTTTTTCAGCCTAATGATGGCTTACTTCACTGATAGTGACAGCTCTTTTACAATCTGTTGCTGTCAACTCTCAATATGAGTTCCAAATGCAAATAGCACACTTGAAATGAACTCTGGACCTTTTATCTGCTCCTTGTAAATGGGATAATGAGGGAATAACACACACCTGGCCATGGAACAGCTGAGCAGCCAATTGTCCCATTACTTTTGGTCCCTTAAAAAGTGTGAGGCACATATACAAACTGTTATAATTCCTACACCTTTCACCTGATTGGGATGTAAATACCCTCAAATTAAAGCTAAAATCCATTGTGGTGGTGTATAGAGCCAAAATATTAGAATTGTGTCGATGTCCCAACATTTATGGACCTGACATATATATATATATATATATATATATACACAGTACCTTGCGAAAGTATTCGGCCCCCTTGAACTTTGCGACCTTTTGCCACATTTCAGGTTTCAAACATAAAGATATAAAACTGTAATTTTTTGTGAGGAATCAACAAGTGGGACACAATCATGAAGTGGAACAAAATTTATTGGATATTTCAAACTTTGTTAACAAATAAACTGAAAAATTGGGCGTGCAAAATTATTCAGCCCCTTTACTTTCAGTGCAGCAAACTCTCTCCAGAAGTTCATTTCCACAAGTTGTAGATCATTTCCATTATTTTCAGTGAAAAATGTATCTCTACAACCTCTGAAAGCCATGCACTGGCGACCAATAAATTTTACTATACCTACAAGATCCTTAACAACACTTTGCCAATGTTGTGTCTCTGCTGTCAAAGATCTCTGGTGAGCAGCATCGATTGTTTTCCCAGATCCAAACCTTCAAAGATCTCTGGTGAGCAGCATCAATTATTTTCCCAGATCCAAACCTTCAAAGATCTCTGGTGAGCAGCATCGATTGTTTTCCCAGATCCAAAATTTCTAGAAAGTTCATTTCAGTCTCTTAAGGCGACAAGATGGGAGTTAGACCTTTCATGAATGGAAAGATACTGAGACAAGTTTTTCCAATCATTACAACCTCCACGTGTTAAATTTGTAATTATTTTAGTTGTAAATAGGGTTGAGCGGACACCTAGATGTCCGTGTTCGACGGGTTCGGCCGAACTTTAAAAAAAAGTCCGGGTCCATGTCCCGGACTTTTACCGAACTTTTCCCGGACACCGAACCCCATTGAAGTCAATGGGGACCCGAACTTTAAGGCACTAAAATGGCTCTAAAACACCAATGGAAAGGGCTAGAGTGCTGCAAATGGCAGCAAAACGTAGTTAAGAGCATGGCAAGTGCTCTGCAAACAAATGTGGATAGGGAAATAACTTAAAACAACAAAAAAAAAACAGAAAAATAAAACAATGTTCTTCATCTCTGAAGGACGAGGCCCATATGGAGTAGGAGGGAGGTTGAGGTGGTGGTGGATGTGGCGGTGTCATAGGCGTGCGCACAGGGTGTGCCTGGTGTACCTGGGCACACCCTAATCACCTAGGGCACATAGCATTATCGCTCTGTTTGTCAGTGAGGAGATGGGAAAGATCTCCCTCGCGCCTGCTCTGCTCTATTTCTCTTTGCCAGCAGGGAGAGTAATGTATCGGGGCCATGTACATGTAGGCAAACACATGCATGTGTATTTCAACTTTGGGGTGCACACCCTAATGCAATAGGCTGCGCACACCTATGGGCGGTGTAGGTGGAAGCGGCGGTGGAGGAGGACCAGGGCCGGATTAAGAGCATCATGGTCTTGGTGCTGAGGATTTTGAAGGGCCTTAAGGGCCGTGCCTTGGCATGCACCCAGAGGAGGAAGGGTGCAGCCATGCATGCCTAATTCAACATGGGATGCTGTCTCTGAAGCCCATAAACACATCCATGCATCGGCAACTGTCCCTCCTTGTCCGGCCTTCGCGCTGTGTGGGGAGGTTCTGAGGGTGCTGCCTGGGGAAGCGAGCATAGAAGCCAGACTTCTGTGTTTACAAGTGACAGAAGAGCGGTCACAGTGAATATGGCCAACCCGGGGCCTATATAAAAGGTAGGGGCCTGCATGGAGCTGCAGCTCCAATAGCCCCTACGTTAATCTGGCCCTGAGGAGGAGGACGAGGTAGCCAACACTGCTTCTTTTCACAAATTTTAAATGAGGGTACACCCCAAAAGAGTGAGAAAGAGCAAAAATGGAACAATGGCTGGGTAAGGTCGGTATCCATTGCTATTCTGCACAAGGTACGGAAAAGTCCCGTGGGATCCATGCCTGGTTCATTTTAATGAACGTGAGCTTGTCCACATTGTCTCTGGACAGGCGGCTGCGCTTGTCTGTTATAACACCCCCAGCCGTGCTAAATACCCGTTCAGATAATACACTGGCTGCAGGGCACGCCAGCACCTCCAAGGCGTAAAGGGCAAGCTCAGGCCATGTGCCCAATTTGGAGACCCAGAAGTTGAAGGGGGCAGACCCCTCATTCACTACATGTAGGCGTGTGCACACATACTGCTCCACCATGTTGGTAAAATGCTGCCTCCTGCTAAGACGTTCCATCTGAGCTGCTGGTGCTGCTGTTTGTTGTGGCGTGCTGACAAAGCTTTTCCACATTTCGGCCATGCTAACCCTGCCTTCTGAGGTGCTGGCGGTGCCCTGGTTGAGTTGGCGACCTCCTCCTCCTCCTCCTCTGCCTTGTGCTTCCACTGTGGCCCCGCTGTCAGATGGGAATTCCAGCAGCATCGCGTCTACCAGCGTGCGCTTGTACTCGCGCATCTTGCGATCGCGCTCCAGTGAGTGAATTAAGGACGGTACGTTGTCCTTGTAACGGGGATCCAGCAGCGTGGCCACCCAGTAACCAGCACAAGTTAGAATGTGGGCAACTCGGCGGTCGTTGTGGAGACACTGCAGCATGTAATCGCTCATGTGTGCCAGGCTGCCCAGAGGCGACGAAAGGCTGTCCTCTGTGGGAGGTGTATCGTCCGTGTCCTCTGTATCCCCCCAGCCACGCACCAGTGACGGCCATGAGCTGGCCTGGGTGCCACCCTGCTGTGAACATGGTTCCATCTCCTCCTCCAGCTCCTCCTCCTCCTCATCCTCCTCATCCTCCAGAACTGTGCCCCTGCTGGACAATTGTGTCCCTGGCGTTTGTGTGTGCAGGAACCCACCCTCGGAGCCCCTTGCGAATGACTGCCCTGAAAGCCTTTGAAATGTTACCTCTTCATCCTCCTCCTCCTCCTCCTCATCCTGTGCCACATCCTCTTCCATCATCGCCCGAATTGTTTTTTCAAGGAGGCATAGAAGTGGGATAGTTAAGCTGAGAACGGCGTCATTGCCACTGGCCATGATGGTGGAGTACTCAAAACAGCGCAACAAGGCACACAGGTCTCGCATGGAGGCCCAGTTATTGGTGGTGAAGTGGTGCTGTTCCGCAGAGCGACTCACGCGTGCGTGCTGCAGCTGAAACTCCACTATGGCCTGCTGCTGCTCGCACAATCTTTGCAGCATGTGCAAGGTGGAGTTCCACCTTGTGGGCACGTCACATATGAGGCGGTGAGCGGGAAGGCCGAAGTTACGCTGCAGCCCTGCCAGGCGAGCAGCAGCAGGGTGAGAACGCCGAAAGTGCGCACAGACGGCCCGCACTTTCTGCAGCAGCTCTGACATATCGGGGTAGTTTTTAAGGAACCTCTGCACCACCAAATTCAGCACATGCGCCAGGCAAGGGATGTGCGACAAACCGGCTAGGCCCAGAGCTGCTATGAGATTTCGCCCGTTATCGCACACCACCAGGCCGGGCTTGAGGCTCGCTGGCAGCAACCACTCATTTGTCTGCTGTTCCATGCTCCTCCACAACTCCTGCGCGGTGTGTGGTTTGTCCCCCAAACAGGCAAGTTGTAAAACTGCCTGCTGTCGTTTAGCCCTGGCCGTGCTGAAGTTGGTGGTGAAGGTATTACGCTGTCCGGATAAGGAGGCGGTAGAGGATGAGGTAGCGGAGTAGGATGAGTTAGGAACAGGAGGCAAACTGAAGCGCCCTGCAATCCTCGGTGGTGGAAGGACATGTGCCAAATTGCTATCCGCCTCAGGCCCATCCGCCACTGCATTTACCCAGTGTGCCGTTAGGGAGATATAACGCCCCTGACCGTGCTTACTGGTCCACGTATCGGTAGTTAGGTGGACCTTGGCACAGATGGCGTTGTGCAGTGCACACCTGATTTTTTTCCCCCACTTGGTTGTGCAGGGAAGGGATGGCTTGCCTGGAAAAGTAGTGGCGGCTGGGCACGACGTACTGTGGGACAGCCACCGACATAAGCTTTTTAAAACTGGGCGTCTCCACCAGACGGAATGACAGCATTTCAAAGGCCAATAATTGTGAAATGCTGGCATTCAGGGCCAGGGATCGCGGGTGGGTAGGGGGGTACTTCCTCTTCCTCTCAAGTGTTTGGGAGATGGAAAGCTGAACGCTTCCACGGGACATTGTGGAGATGGTTGTTGGTGACCCAGGTGGTGGTGTTGCTGATCGTCTGTTTGCGGGGTGGCAGGTGCCGGTATGACTACAGAGGTGGCTGGAGCGGCCGAGACTGCAGCAGAAGAGGAAGCAGGATGAGCCAGAGACGTTTCTTGGTTTTGAAGGTGTGTACTCCACTGCAGCTCGTGCTTTGCACTTAGATGCCTGATCATGCAGGTTGTGCTAAGGTTGAGAAGGTTTATGCCTCGCTTCAGGCTCTGATTGCACAGGGTGCAAACCACTCGTGTCCTGTCATCAGCACATTTTCTAAAGAACTTCCACGCTAGAGAACTCTTTTGAGCTGACTTTGGTGCGCTCGTTCCCTTGCTGCGTTGGGCAGTAGCAGGCGTAGTGTCTAGGGCACGGCCGCTCCGCTTCTGCACCCTGCTCCCTCTTCTGCTGTGCTGGTGGCTCTGTGCGACCACCGCCTCTTCCTCCAAACTACTCAGGTCACCTGCATGACCTTCATTCCATGTGGGGTCGAGGACCTCATCGTCCTCCACATCATCTTCCACCCAGTCTTCACCCCTGCCCTCCCTGTTGGTCTCCACAATGCTGAACGCCGCAGCAGTTGGCACCTGCGTTTTGTCATCATCGGAGACGTGCTGTGATGGTCCTTCCATGTACTCATCTTGAGAAATAAGTGGTTGGGCATCGCTGCACTCAATCTCTTCCACTTCTGGGGCAGGGCTAGGTGGATGGCCCTGGGAAACCCTGCTGACAGAGTCCTCAAAAAGAATAAGAGACTGCTCTATGGCTTGGGGCTCAGACTGCTTGCCTGATTTGCAAGGGGGTGAGGTGAAAGACGGTTGGACATTGGCTGCAGGTGCCAACTCTGACCTTTCTGCAGTAGACTGGGTGGGAGACAATGTGAAGGAACTGGAGGCACTGTCAGCAGCAAACCAATCTACTATCGCCTCTCTGTGTTCTGGCCTCATCACTTCTAGAGGCGTATGATGCCCTACCAAATACTGATGCAGGTTCTGTCGCCTACTCACACTTGAGGAAGGTGTTTCACTTGTGCGTGTAGCTGGCACAGATCGACCACGTCCTCTCCTTGCAACAGGAGCTCTAGCAGCAGCACCACCATGACCCAGGCCACGGCCCCTATTTGACGCTCTCCTCATATTTCTGAAATTTAAGATCTTGCCCTAGAAAGGTCTTTATTGAATAGCGGAACAAAAGAACAACAGTATCGCACGGGTGTATCTCACAGTCAAATATGCAAACTATGCCGCAATTTAATGTTTTTTACACCAAAAGGGTGTGTATTGAATAGCGGAATAGGATAAAAAACTGTGTATCTCACACGTAAAAACACAGACTAGGCCCGATTAAATTTTTTCCTACCCTAAAGGGAGGATGAGGAAGAGGAGTATGGAACAGGCAGCACCCTCAAATCTTCAGAAGTATGAGATGAACCCCAAAAACTTGGAAAGGTGGATCTCACACGTACCGACACAGACTATTCCGCAATTTAATTGAGCCCCAAAGGTTTTTATTGAATAGCGGAATAGGAAATATGATCAAAAAAAAGTGTATGTTTTTCACACGTACAGAAGCACACTAGGCCCCAATTACTATTGTTTGTACACCTAAAAGGATGGATGAGGAGGAGGAGGAGGAGGAGTATAGAACAGGCAGCACCCTCAAAGCTTCAGAAGTATGAGATGAACCCCAAAAACTTGGAAAGGTGGATCTCACACGTACCGACACAGACTATTCCGCAATTTAATTGAGCTCCAAAGGTTTTTATTGAATAGCGGAATAGGAAATATGATCAAAAAAAAGTGTATGTTTTTCACACGTACAGAAGCACACTAGGCCCCAATTACTATTGTTTGTACACCTAAAAGGATGGATGAGGAAGAGGAGGAGGAGGAGGAGTATAGAACAGGCAGCACCCTCAAAGCTTCAGAAGTATGAGATGAACCCCAAAAACTTGGAAAGGTGGATCTCACACGTACCGACACAGACTATTCCGCAATTTAATTGAGCCCCAAAGGTTTTTATTGAATAGCGGAATAGATAATATGATCAAAAAAAAGTGTATGTTTTTCACACGTACAGAAGCACACTAGGCCCCAATTACTATTGTTTGTACACCTAAAAGGATGGAAGAGGAGGAGGAGGAGTATAGAACAGGCAGCACCCTCAAAGCTTCAGAAGTATGAGATGAACCCCAAAAACTTGGAAAGGTGGATCTCACACGTACCGACACAGACTATTCCGCAATTTAATTGAGCCCCAAAGGTTTTTATTGAATAACGGAATAGGAAATATGATCAAAAAAAAGTGTATGTTTTTCACACGTACAGAAGCACACTAGGCCCCAATTACTATTGTTTGTACACCTAAAAGGATGGATGAGGAGGAGGAGGAGGAGGAGTATAGAACAGGCAGCACCCTCAAAGCTTCAGAAGTATGAGATTGTGTTCACTGTACCCCACAAAGATTGTGTTCACTGTACCCCACAAAGATTGTGTTCACTGTACCCCACAAAGATTGTGTTCACTGTACCCCACAAAGGTTTTGTTCACTGCACCCCACAAAGATTGTGTTCACTGCACCCCACAAAGATTGTGTTCACTGTACCCCACAAAGATTGTGTTCACTGCACCCCAAAAGGATTGTCTTCTCTGCACCCCACAAAGATTGTGTTCACTGTACCCCACAAAGGTTTTGTTCACTGTACCCCACAAAGATTGTGTTCACTGCACTCCAAAAGGATTGTCTTCACTGCACCCCACAAAGATTGTGTTCACTGTACCCCACAAAGGTTTTGTTCACTGCACCCCACAAAGATTGTGTTCACTGTACCCCACAAAGGTTTTGTTCACTGTACCCCACAAGGATTGTCTTCACTGCACCCCACAAGGATTGTCTTCACTGCACCCCACAAAGATTGTGTTCACTGTACCACCACAAAGGTTTTGTTCACTGCACCCCACAAAGATTTTGTTCACTGCACTCCAAAAAGATTGTGTTCACTGCAGCCCACACACAGAAAAATGGATGTGGATCACTGACACCTGCCTATCTCCTATCCCACACCACACAGCAATATCGATTGTAGTTTGTAGAACACACTTTCCCTAAAATTCAGCAGACTCTGTCCCTAACAGGATTGAGAAGAGATCGTAGATCAGGAGAACTAAGTGCAGACCCCACCCCACACAGCAATATCGATTGTAGTTTGTAGAACACACTGACCCTATAATTCAGCAGACTCTATCCCTAAAATGCCTACAACTCGCCCCGCATTAACACTCCGACCTGTCCCTCAATTCTATCCGGACACAAATGGTTTTTTCCTGCCTATCTTTCCCTAATCAGCAGCCAGCACGTTGATGTGTGCTCTGTCCCTGATCTAAGCAGCATAATGACGCCGCTGCGGCTGCCTCGAACTTATAAAGACTTGGTCACGTGCTTCAGACGGCCAATCACAGCTACTGAGACATTTGCAGGCATGGCTGGGATGGCTTAAGGCACACCAGTTAAACGATTGTTGATTGGCTGTTGAAAGCCCGCCATGAAAAGAGCGCCAAAGCATGCAAAACCCGGAAATAAAACGACCGAACACGGATTTTTACCCGCATATACAGTAAAGTGTCCGTGTTCGTGTTCGGGTAACAAAAATCCAATTATTCGGTACGAACACGAATAATACAGTCCGTGTTCGCTCAACACTAGTTGTAAATAATTTACAACAAAAACAAAATACCTTGTCCAACTTACCATACTAAACTAGCCAGTTTCTATAGGTTTCTTCTCCATTAGCAGCCATCGCTTGTAATTTGTTTTAGTGAATCATCTATTGGACAGTGGCGGCTGGTACTCAAAATTTTTGGGGGGGGCGCAAAAAGAAAAATGTAATAGGTATTGCTTTGCGTCAAAAAAACGTAGTAAAAAATTGCGTGACTTTGAAGTCATGGTACAGGCATGGCACAGGTGATGGTATAGGCATGGCATAGGTGATGGTACAGGCATGGCACAGGTGATGGTACAGGAGATGGTATAGGCATGGCACAGATATGGTATAGGCATGTCACAGGTCATGGTACAGGAGATGGTATATGCCCCCTTTCAATGCAGAGACCAGCGTACATGCCCCCTTTCAATGCAGTGACCAGCGTACATGCCCCCTTTCAATGCAGAGACCAGCATACATGCCCCCTTTCAATGCAGAGACCAGCGTACATGCCCCCTTTCAATGCAGAGACCAGCGTACATGCCCCCTTTCAATGCAGAGATCAGCGTGCGTGCCCCCTTCAATGCAATGAATATGGTGCTGTGCCCTCTTCAATGCAATGAACACTGTGCTATGCCCCCTTCAATGCAATAAACACTGTGCTGTGCCCCCTTCAATGCAATAAACACTGTGCCCCCTTCAATGCAATGAACACTGTGCTGTGCCCCCACAATGCAGAGTTCAGTGTGCATGCCCCCTTCAATGCAACTGTGCTGTGCCCCCTTCAATGCAATGAACAATGTGCTGTGCCCCCTTCAATGCAATAAACACTGTTCTGCGCCCCCTTCAATGCAATAAACACTGTGCTGTGCCCCCACAATGCAGAGTTCAGCGTGCGTGCCCCCTTCAATGCAACTGTGCTGTGCCCCCTTCAATGCAATGAACACTGTTCCGTGCCCCCATCAATGCAGAGTTCAGCGCGCGAGCCCCTTTCAATGCAGAGCGCCACAGCATTGTCCCCAATCACTGCAGAGTGCCCACAGCATTGTACCCCAGTGATTGCAGAGTGCCCACAGCATTGTACCCCAGTGATTGCAGAGTGCCACAGCATTGTACCCCAGCGATTGCAGAGTGCCCACAGCATTGTACCCCAATGATTGCAGAGTGCCCACAGCATTGTACCCCAATGATTGCAGAGTGCCCACAGCATTGTACCCCAATGATTGCAGAGTGCCCACAGCATTGTCCCCCAACCTAATGCACTTACCTGGCAGCGGCTCGGCTATCGGCGGCGGTTTCTCCCCTCCTCGATCCTTCGTCCTCTTCTGCGGCGGCGGGAAGGTGAGCGGAGCGGCTTCTCCCTCGTCTGCGGCGGGAACCGGCGGGAAGGTGAGTGGCGGTGACGGTGAGTGACTGACGCGCGCACCAGCACCACCCCCATTGCGATGTCAGCGATCGATGTCCTGGATGATGATTGGTCCAGGCTGGAGACTGGACCAATAACAGCCAGGATATCACGAAGGTGGGGGTGGCCAAGTGCTCTTTCCTGCACCCAGGTTACGCCCCCCAGAAGGCAGCCAATCGGCGTCTTTCTGGGCCGTAAACCCCCCCCCCCCCTTTAGCCACCACATAGGCCGGCGAACCGTTTTTGTTTGTTTTATAACTTTATTGTTTTTTTTTTTCTTTTTTTAAGGGGGCAGCGCCCTGGCGCCCCCTATGCACGGACCGCCACTGCTATTGGATGCATCTTTGGGAAAAACAAAGTTTGTTTTTTGCTTTACAGGACCTTTCCTGACAATAGCATCTCTTAGTGATGTTGTGAGAATAGCTCGCCAATTAGCTGGATCAGACAAATCAAGAGTTTCCAAAATAGAACGTGGTTCCTCCTGCTCCAGTTCTTTTCTTTCTTCATCAGCTGATACTTCTGCATCAATAGTCTTTTCAAGTAAAACAGTGTGTGCACAGGATGTTGAAGGTTGTTCATCATCTTCTTTTTCTTGTCTTTCTACTACTTTTGCATCATCCAGAGCTGTGATAGGCTGACTGTATAGTGCAGATGATGTTGAAGATTCCTCACAATTATCTATTTGTGCTGGATCATCTCCAACATTTTATAATGGTTCTGATGTTGTAGAATCTTGCTTTCTGATTTTGCTTGAGGACAAGTACTTCATTAAATCTCCAGACATCTTCTTCCCAGTCTTTTCTTTACCTGCTCGTCTCTTTCTGAAAACTGGACTGTTAGATTTCTTCTCTTTTTATATAGTTTTGGCATCTTGAACTTAGTATTTCAACTAATATAAAGAATAAGAAAAATGTTAAATTCCACATAGAATTAGGGTTAATTATAAGCAAAAGTTAAATATCATCCTTGTCTCCATCCACAGTTCAGTCTGCCTCCTTCGCTCTGGTCACATTCTTTGCTGAAGGGAGGTTGCTTCCCCATATCAAGCCAACCTGGTCCAAACTGTCACTTCCTCTCAGACTCCAAGATGGATGGACACACAGCAGACAGCAACTCTGTATGGAGGATGGAACTCCCTGAATGAGCACTTTCATCACAATCTACATAGTTTTCCTTTACACTGTAAGGGGGAACTCTGATGAAAGAAGGCTCTGGGCACCATGATTTAAGGGGGTAGCTGGCAGCTCTGTTGTAAGGGTGCTCTGGTGACACCAGAGTTTGTAGAGTTCCTCCTTATATTAGAGTTTTCCTCACCCCCTTTACCTTGGGGGTTCCCAGTCGCACTTTCCTCTTTCATTGTTATCCATTCTATGCAGGCAGGCTCTAAGGCATTGTAGGCAGGCTTGGGCAGGTTGTAGGGCACTGCAGGAGGGTGGGCTGTAGGGCACTGAAGGCTGGCTTGGGCTCAAGCAGACTGCTGGTCATTCCTCTCCCTCCCCCTGTCTTCTTTAAACTACTAGAAACGGGCGCCAAGCACACTGAAATCATGCTCACCCTTCTGTACCCGCCACGCTTTAAATGCAAAAAAACACAAAACCCAATTGTGAGGTAAAATATTAAAGAAACTTTTACACCAAGTAAATAGATACCAAACATGTTACGCTTTAAAATTGTGCACGCTTGGTGGAAACTACGATACCTAAAAGTCTCCATAGGTGACACTTTAAAGGTTACCAGTTTAGAGCTACAGAGAAGGTCTAGCACTAGAATTATTGCTCTCGCTCCAACGATTGCAGAGAAACCTCACATGTGTGGTGGAAATACCGTTTACATCTGCATGCATGACCTATGTATGCATACATAAGAAACCAGGCGCCGCTGAATGTAGCAACAGGCTTTATTACATGACAAACGATAAGTAGTAACTCACATTGAATGTTTCTCTAATCCATGTTCCATAATGTGGCTGTTTCCCGGGTTCAGTACTCCATATCCCGACCGTCCCGCAGCTGGGAGATGACGATCCAGGAAGCTTCACAAGGGAGCTGGTTAGAGCGGAAGCTGCGGTGAACCGCAAGCTAACCGGAAGTGACGTAACGCGTTTCGGAGCATGCGCACTCGGCTCCTTCTTCAGACGTAAGCAGAACTATCCACAATAAGGGTTATATAGAGACATGCGCCGGAACTTACCATGACGAATGTTAACAGGGCAAAACGACAAAGCGGAAGTTGCCTCTAACTCTAATAACATTACACATATAATACTGAATATACCAACGATAATGATTAAAAAGGAACAAAGCTAAAAATTGTTTAAAAGCAACCGTCTTAAAAACAAAGTACTTAAAAAACAGCACATATCTAAGAGTGAATATATGTAAATAGAGTGTCCCTAATAGAATACATGAATTATATAAATGATAGAAAGAAAATAATCAAATGAAAAATAAGAATAAAAATAAATAATAATAATAAAACTGAAAATAAAAATAAATAAGAAAAAGGGAACAAAAAATAAAAATTGTATAAAGAAGAATCAAGATTACCCATGATGGTAAAAATAACTGGGATGGAGGGGAGGATAAACAGAGGTTGAAAAAAGAGAATGATGAATAAATATAATAACTATAAAACAGTGTCCATTAAAAATAGTACTCAGTTAATGTAGAAGTGTAAAAGTTTTTCTAAAACGGAATGTGTAAAAAAAGAGATGTAGATGACTCACAAAATGGTATTGATGTCTAATTCTTAATTAAGTCCCCCGGGAGAGAGGACATTAAGGGCATATATCCAATATGTTTCCCTTTGACAGAGTCGCTTAAACCTCTCTGCTTCCGGGGGACCTTTTGGAATGGACTCTATCACCCAAACACTTAAGCCGCTAGTCGACTTGGCATGATGGTGAAGAAAATGTCTAGGGATGCTATGGTTGTCCTTACCTTCTTGGATGTAGCGTCTGTGTTGGCCAAAGCGTGCTCGCAGTGCCCGTATGGTTCTGCCAACATAATGCAGACCACACAGGCATACCAAGCAATACACTAAGAAATCAGAGAAGCAGGTATGGAACTCATTTATCCCATACCTGGTCCCTTGACAACAAAATCTTTTTGGCCATGTTTGACAAATTGACAAGTCAAACATAGCGGTTTTCGGCATTGGTACATACCAGTAATGTTGAAAAAGGAAAGAGACGGGGAAAGAAACTTTTTAGATTTGAGCTTACTAGGGGCAATCTTAGTTTTAATATTAGGAGCCTTCCTATATGAGAAAGCAGGTTTTTCCGGAAGTTGTGATTTTAGGTATGGATCCTGGAGCAGCAGCGGCCAACTTCCGGAAAAACCTACTTTCTCATATAGGAAGGCTCCTAATATTAAAACTTTTTTAATCGGCCTTTTGGCTAAGATCAAGTGTAGTATCGACTTTTGCCCTTAGGGGTGTCTCTGCTTCACAGCTAGGACGTTGAGAGCCACTTGTATCTATCCAAGCCATTTGGTCCTTGTGGGGTACCCTCTGCTCGGCCTTGTAGGATCGTCAATTAAATTCGGCTTCACCTACTTGCTGCTGTTGGGCTTGAGGCTTAGCCCCCCACAAGGAACGAGACTGCGATCTTCGCTCCTCCCCCCCCCCACACTGCGCTACTACTTTTGGGCAGTAGGCGCAAAAAGGGCCTTTTTAAAGGCTTCAAAAGAGTGAAGACGCCGAGGAACAAGAAGGAAGCCGCCGAAGCCCCATCATGGGGAAGAGCACCGGGAAGAAAAAAGAACGTCCCCGCCACTTCAGCCAAGACTCCGGGAGAAGTCGCCTCAACCTTCACCCCCACCCCGGCCGACGTCAGCCAGTCGGGCTCAGCAAGGCCAACCAGGTCCACAGATGGGCTTCCTACCCTGGAACCCTGGATGAAGCAGACAGTGGTGCTGCAGCTGAAGGAGGTGGACAGAAGAGCCCCCGACATGACCCCGGAAATCTTCGGCAAGAAGATGATCCTCGAACAGGGGTTTAGCAAGGCGGAGACACTGTCCGTACAGACCTTCATGAAAGGTATATTTTATATCACTTTTGTGTCTCTACAGGTTTGTAGAAGATACTGGGAGGCGGTGAGGAATTGTTGCCCGGACTCCTCTTTCCGCAACTTTGTTGCGAACACTCCCATTCAACGGGATGAAAGGCGGGTAACGGTGTCCATGAGGAACCCCCATACCCCAGGAAAAGACATCGCTACCTACCTCCAGAGGTTTTGCATCGTGGCCAAAGACCCTGTCAGAATCCTCGATGTCAAAGGCTTCTGGACAGGTAAGTGGGCGGTGTCTTGCAGGTTAAGGAGAGAGCCTTCGGGGGATCTCCAGCACCTGAAGCCCTTCTTCTCTCTGGGAGCCTTCGCAGGACTCCTCTACTATGCTGACATGCCCCAGACCTGTCACAGGTGCGGCAAGCAGGGTCACGTAAGTTTTGGATGTCAGGAACCTGCTTGCAGGTTCTGTCGGGCTACAGGCCATGAGACCAAGGATTGCCCGAGGTCCAAGACCTGCAACCTCTGCGGATTGGCAGAGCACGTCTACAGAGACTGCTCCCAGAGATCCCGGTCCTGCGCTGGAGCCCTGATTAAGGGCAAAGCTCCAGACAGCGCTGGGAAAAAGAAGCCAGGGGAAAAGACAGCGAAGGAACCCCGGAAAGCCACTGGTGAGTCCCCCCCTCCCCAGGCCCCTACCACCTCCTCTGACCCATCCCTCCCCACCCCCTCTGAGTCGGAGGTGACCTCACCTGCCCCCCCTCCCAGCCCCCCCGCCCTGTCCTCCATGGAGGACTTTCTCACCCTTCCCACCGCCCCCCACCAGCAAAGGCCGGAAACTAAACCTAGACAGTCCGACAACAGAAGAACCCACCAAGCGGCCCACCGTGGCCCAGCAAAATGACATCGCTGGACTGGACCCAGTGGTGAAGGACCTCGAGTCTGCAGGGGAAGACGAAGGAAAAATGTAGGAAGGTAAGGATATGACCCCCCAGGGACTGACCTCACCCAAGACCTGATGGACAGCGTCCTCGAGGAGTTTGGCCTGAACCAGGACACCGGACAGGCACAAGAGGCAGTGGAAGAACCACCCCCCCTCAGGGGAGGTAAGTTCAGCCCAACTGCTAACTAGCCCTTCATCTCCTTTACATGATGGCAGAGATCTCCATCTTTTCCATTAATGTTAGGAGCATCAAGGATGCGTCTCGAAGACAGGTGGCGCTGACCTTTCTTTCCACACAGCAGAGTGACGTCTACATGCTCCAGGAGTGTGCCCTACCCTTCTCGAGGAGGTAGACGGCTCATGGGCGGGAGTGCCAGTTAGGCTCATCAACGTGTACGCCTCCCCAGATAAGAATGAGCTACTGGAGCTTTTCCAGACCTTGCGGATCCAACTCGTCACCACCAGGGCAGTAGTAATCGGCGGTGATTTTAACTGTCCGAATGAGGAGGATGGGCGCAGCTCCAGCATGTACGCGAAGCTCGACACCACGTCTAGGCTGCTCAAGGAGATGATCGCAGAGGCTTCCTTGCATGACGCCGTGGGATCCATAGGGAAAGGTTCCGTGAACTATTCGTGGTGCCGTCCTGATGGATCTGTGCATTCCAGGATAGACTTTGTGCTCACCTCCAAGACAGTCAGACACCGCGGGTTCTCCATGGTCCCCTGCTTTTTCTCTGACCACAGGGCCATTCACTTTCGGGGTGACCTGGGCGAGGGCTTTGCCCCCGGTCCGAGCTCCTGGAAGCTGAATGGTACCCTGCTGGAAAATGAGGAACTGCTGGAGGAACTCAGGGAGGCCTACATTACCTGGAAGGAGGACAAGAGGTTCTTCGGAAAGGTAAGCGATTATTGGGAGTTTGTGAAAGTCAAGCTGCGCAGCTTCTTTCAGGCAAGGGGACGTCAGCAAGTGTGTGCCAGGAAGAGGGAACTCAGGAGACTGCAACGTCAGTTGCAGTCCCTGCAGGACCTTCACCACTGCGGCTGGGATGTTAAAGTCAAAGTCCAGACCTGAATCCAATCGAGAATCTGTGGAAAGAACTGAAAACTGCTGTTCACAAACGCTCTCCATCCAACCTCACTGAGCTCGAGCTGTTTTGCAAGGAGGAATGGGCAAAAATTTCAGTCTCTCGATGTGCAAAACTGATAGAGACATACCCCAAGCGACTTACAGCTGTAATCGCAGCAAAAGGTGGCGCTACAAAGTATTAACTTAAGGGGGCTGAATAATTTTGCATGCCCAATTGTTCAGTTTTTTATTTGTTAAAAAAGTTTGAAATATCCAATAAATTTCCTTCCACTTCATGAGTCCCACTTGTTGTTGATTCTTCAAAAAAAAAAAAAAAATACAGTTTTATATCTTTATGTTTGAAGCCCGAAATGTGGCAAAAGGTCGCATAGTTCAAGGGGGCTGAATACTTTCGCAAGGCACTGTATGTGTGTGTGTGTGTATATATATATGAGTGTGTGAATATATATATATATATATATATATATATATATATATATATATATATATATATATATAAACATTAATATTATCCCATGATCTGTGCTGTCTGCATCAGTAAGATATGAAAGTAAAAATCTTTCTTTGATCGTGTCAATCAATGTCAAACTCAAAAAAACAAAAATCAACTAAAAAATAAAAATTGTTTTTAGTATTTATAATCACGGTTTGGGGCGGTCATTGATTGAAACAAGCAAAAAAAAGTTTTATTACTTTTACTGATGCAGACAACACAGGTCATGTGATAGTGATAATGATAATAAATGATGTTTATAATTATGCAAAAAGAAAATGCCCATGGGACTTTTGAAGAGTCATTCCAAGATTAAAGTAACAATGTTTTAAACATATTTAAAAAAAAACTATTTTTACATCATTAATTTTTCACATTTCATATATGACCTTAAAAAGCAGACAGTAGAAAATATTAAACAATGTATTAATAAACAGTGTGACACATTGAAGTTGATATAACAGCAGAAATGTAGAACATAAATCAGACACTAATACATTGCCACTTATGTATTTATACATGGAGATCATAACCCCCCCCCCATGTATTTATACATGGAGATCATACCCCCCCCCATGTATTTATACATGGAGATCATACCCCCCCATGTATTTATACACAGAGATCATACCCCCCCATGTATTTATACATGGAGATCATACCCCCCATGTATTTATACATGGAGATCATACCCCCCCCTATGTATTTATACATGGAGATCATACCCCCCTATGTATTTATACATGGAGATCATTCCCCCCCTATGTATTTATACACGGAGATCATACCCCTCCCCCTATGTATTTATACACGGAGATCATACCTCCCCTATGTATTTATACATGGAGATCATACCCCCCCATGTATTTATACATGGAGATCATACCCCCCATGTATTTATACATGGAGATCATACCCCCCCCTATGTATTTATACATGGAGATCATACCCCCCTATGTATTTATACATGGAGATCATACCCCCCCCCATGTATTTATACACGGAGATCATTCCCCCCCTATGTATTTATACACGGAGATCATACCCCTCCCCCTATGTATTTATACACGGAGATCATACCTCCCCTATGTATTTATACAGTGGGTACGGAAAGTATTCAGACCCCCTTAAATTTTTCACTCTTTGTTATATTGCAGCCATTTGCTAAAATCATTTAAGTTCATTCTTCTTCCTCATGAATGTACACATAGCACCCCATACTGACAGAAAAACACAGAATTGTTGACATTGTTGCAGATTTATTAAAAAAGAAAAAATGAAATATCACATGGTCCTAAGTATTCAGACCCTTTGCTCAGTATTTAGTAGAAGCCCCCTTTTGATCTAATACAGCCAGGAGTCTTTTTGGGAAAGATGCAACAAGTCTTTCACACCTGGATTTGGGAATCCTCTGCCATTCCTCCTTGCAGATCCTCTCCAGTTCTGTCAGGTTGGATGGTAAATGTTGGTGGACAGCCATTTTTAGGTCTCTCCAGAGATGCTCAATTGGGTTTAGGTCAGGGCTCTGGCTGGGCCATTCAAGAACAGTCACGGAGTTGTTGTGAAGCCACTCCTTCGTTATTTTAGCTGTGCTTAGGGTCATTGTCTTGTTGGAAGGTAAACCTTCGGCCCAGTCTGAGGTCCAGAGCACTCTGGAGAAGGTTTTAGTCCAGGATATCCCTGTACTTGGCCGCATTCATCTTTCCCTCGATTGCAACCAGTCGTCCTGTCCCTGCAGCTGAAAAACACCCCCACAGCATGATGCTGCCACCACCATGCTTCACTGTTGGGACTGTATTGGACAGGTGATGAGCAGTGCCTGGTTTTCTCCACACATACCGCTTAGAATTAAGGCCAAAAAGTTCTATTTTGGTCTCATCAGACCAGAGAATCTTATTTCTCACCATCTTGGAGTCCTTCAGGTGTTTTTTCAGCAAACTCCATGCGGGCTTTCATGTGTCTTACACTGAGGAGAGGCTTCCGTCGGGCCACTCTGCCATAAAGCCCCGACTGGTGGAGGGCTGCAGTGATGGTTGACTTTCTACAACTTTCTCCCATCTCTTGACTGCATCTCTGGAGCTCAGCCACAGTGATCTTTGGGTTCTTCTTTACCTCTCTCACCAAGGCTCTTCTCCCCCAATAGCTCAGTTTGGCCGGACGGCCAGCTCTAGGAAGGGTTCTGGTCGTCCCAAATGTCTTCCATTTGAGGATTATGGAGGATACTGTGCTCTTAGGAACCTAAGTGCAGCAGAAATCTTTTTGTAACCTTGGCCAGATCTGTGCCTTGCCACAATTCTGTCTCTGAGCTCTTCAGGCAGTTCCTTTGACCTCATGATTCTCATTTGCTCTGACATGCATTGTGATCTGGAAGGTCTTATATAGACAGGTGTGTGGCTTTCCTAATCAAGTCCAATCAGTATAATCAAACACAGCTGGACTCAAATGAAGGTGTAGAACCATCTCAAGGATGATCAGAAGAAATGGAAAGCACCTGAGTTAAATATATGAGTGTCACAGCAAAGGGTCTGAATACTTAGGACCATGTGATATTTCAGTTTTTCTTTTTTTAATAAATCTGCAACAATGTCAACAATTCTGTGTTTTTCTGTCAATATGGGGAGCTGTGTGTACATTCATGAGGAAGAAGAATGAACCTAAATGATTTTAGCAAATGGCTGCAATATAACAAAGAGTGAAAAATTTAAGGGGTTCTGAATACTTTCCGTACCCACTGTACATGGAGATCATATCCCCCCCCCCTATGCATTTATACATGGAGATCATACCCCCCCCCCTATGTATTTATACATGGAGATCATACCCTCCCTATGTATTTATACATGGAGATCGTACCCCCCTTATGTATTTATACATGGAGATCATATCCCCCCCTTATGTATTTATACATGGAGATCATACCCCTCCCCCTTATGTATTTATGCATGGAGATCATCCCCCCCCCCCCCTTATGTATTTTTATACATGGAGATCATACCCCCCCTTATGTATTTATACATGGAGATCATACCCCTCCCCCTTATGTATTTATACATGGAGATCATACCCCCCCTTATGTATGTATACATGGAGATCATACCCCTCCCCCCTTATGTATTTATACATGGAGATCATACCCCTCCCCCTTATGTATTTATACATGGAGATCATACCCCCCCTTATGTATTTATACATGAAGATCATACCCCCCCCCTATCAGTGTTGGGGTAGTTATTCAAAAAATGTAACTAGTTACTAGTTACTGCATTTGAAAAGTAACTTCACTACTTATTACTTTACTCTCCTCTTTCTTAATTGACCGTGTAGAAGAAGATACATGACACTCTTTCTGCATAGAGTTTATTGTATAAACACAGGCTTTGGGAAAAATGAGAACAAAACCTGAAAAAACAGAATAAAACATAAAGTGCAACAAAAAGTCATAAACTTCATCCCTCTCTATTCTTCGAAATAACGATTGTATCGCACGGCTTGGTTAACGCAGGAAAGCGCGTTCCTATAGCCTAGTAAAGTAGTGTAGTTACCAATATTAGTATTGTAACTAGTTACTTTACTTAGTTACCAAAAAAAGTAATGTAGCTACTGTAATCAGTTACTTTGTAACTAGTTACTCCCAACACTGCCCCCTATGTATTTATTGTGAAGGGGTAGTAATATATGAAACATAAATTACAAAAGTGCGCTAAACAAAATGATGAGAACACAAATGTTCATATGAAGTGTCTGCTGTGCCAGCAGTGAGTGCACAACCTTTATATCCAAAAGAATATGAAAAGTCTTTCAGTCCAAAAATGGTGAAGGTTGGGGAGTGATGGGAGGTGGGTGGGGCCTCTTCCCAAACTGCGATCCAAAGTGAATGAAAGTAAACTCAAATGCACTGTGAACACCCAGTGATAGGAGTGGACTCTTACCACAATATGGAGAGATGTGAATATATACTGTATTTATCCGGAGGTCCAAACTGATCAAATAGATGATACGATTCTCAGGAGGAATGGATCAGCCAACTGCTTCCAGATTGAGGGGATCTGTAGGCTTCCAAGCAGGGAGATAGTGCCAAAAGATCGTGCCCAAAGAAGAAGAAGGGACTATAGTGCATTACCTTCAGTTTATTAGCAAAACAAGTGAAATGACACTTACAATTTCCAGATGAATGAACAGCGTGTACAGGATAGTCCCGGACGTCTGCAGTACGATCCGAGACTGGTGACAGCACGGCTAGCTCCCCCCGACGCGTTTCCACTGATGAGTCGGCTTCTGGGGGGATATAAGTTTTGAGGATATATATCCAGCGAGTCTCCATTTTTGATATCTCTCGCCTAATGTTGGATCCTCTCCAATGAGGTAGAAACTTGTCTATCCCTATAAATAGTGTATTTTTAGGGTTGTTGTGGTGACACTGGTCATAGTGTTTGGATACACTATGACCTGGGAAGCCCTTCCTAATATTGCCTGCATGTTCTCCCAGCCTCACTTGCAATTTCCTCGTGGTGCGGCCTACGTACTGTTGTCCACACTTGCATTGAAGCATATAAACAACATTAGTGGACGAGCAAGTAATAAGTGACTCAATCTTATATTCTCGTCCTGTTGCCGAGGAGGTAAATTTCTCAATTTTCCTTCCCTTGAAGGAATTGAGAGTGCAAATTTTGCATCTGTGGCACGGATAGAAACCTTTGAAGTCGCCAAAGAAAGTGGGTTGGATAGGTCTTTCGATAACATTTTGGGCTATTTTGTGTCTCAAGGAAGGTACACCCCTGAAAATAATCTTGGGATGTTCAGATAGTAAAGGGCCCAGAATCCGGTCATTTTTTAAAACCGGCCAGTGTTTTTTGATGATTTTCTTAATAAGAAAATGTTGGGTAGAGTAGGAAGTGACAAACGAATTCTTAAAACCTTCGCTGTCATTTCCCTTCAATTTTGGGCGCAGTAAGGATGCCCTGTCTACAGCTACTACATCTTTGATGGTAGTATCCAATTGGTTGGCATCATATCCCTTTTCTATAAATTTAGCCTTAAGGGAATTAGCTTGAAGTAGGAAGTCCTCCTGTCGGGTACAGTTTCTGCGTAACCGCAGAAACTGGCCTTTTGGGACTGCGTTAAGCCATGCTTGATGGTGGCAGCTGTCACGTGGAATGAAGCTGTTCCGATCTGTTTTCTTGAAATGAGTGGTGGTTATAATTTTGTCACCCTGTACCACTAAATTCAAGTCAAGAAATGTAATGTTAGTAGAGCTACTGGTATGATCCAGTTTGATGCCTCTATTATTAACATTTAGACAAGCAATAAAGGAGTCAAGTGATAGGGCACTGCCATCCCATAGGAGGAGGATGTCGTCAATATACCTCCGCCACAGAATTAGCTGCGGCGGTCGGTTCGCATGGACGACATCCTCCTCCCACTTGGCCATAAAGAGATTGGCCAAGCTGGGGGCAAATTTAGCCCCCATCGCGACTCCCCTATTCTGTAAATAGAAGGTGTTATTGAACCAGAAGAGGTTATGTGACATAGCGAACTTAATCATGTCAATCACAAAGCTCTTTTGTTCCTGAAGCAAAGGGCTCCAAAGATCCAAATAATATTTTACAGCTTCTAGTCCCTGTTCATGGTCTATTATGGTATATAGCGACGCTACGTCGGCTGTAGCCATAATGTACCCTTCTTTCCAGGAGACTTCCTGCAAAATATTTAATACATGAGTGGTGTCCTTGAGATAAGATGGAATCTGTTTAACCAAGGGCTGTAAAAACTCGTCTGCGTATTTGCCAATCCTGGAGCACAGGGAAGCTGCCACCATCAAGCATGGCTTAACGCAGTCCCAAAAGGCCAGTTTCTGCGGTTACGCAGAAACTGTACCCGACAGGAGGACTTCCTACTTCAAGCTAATTCCCTTAAGGCTAAATTTATAGAAAAGGGATATGATGCCAACCAATTGGATACTACCATCAAAGATGTAGTAGCTGTAGACAGGGCATCCTTACTGCGCCCAAAATTGAAGGGAAATGACAGCGAAGGTTTCAAGAATTCGTTTGTCACTTCCTACTCTACCCAACATTTTCTTATTAAGAAAATCATCAAAAAACACTGGCCGGTTTTAAAAAATGACCGGATTCTGGGCCCTTTACTATCTGAACATCCCAAGATTATTTTCAGGGGTGTACCTTCCTTGAGACACAAAATAGCCCAAAATGTTATCGAAAGACCTATCCAACCCACTTTCTTTGGCGACTTCAAAGGTTTCTATCCGTGCCACAGATGCAAAATTTGCACTCTCAATTCCTTCAAGGGAAGGAAAATTGAGAAATTTACCTCCTCGGCAACAGGACGAGAATATAAGATTGAGTCACTTATTACTTGCTCGTCCACTAATGTTGTTTATATGCTTCAATGCAAGTGTGGACAACAGTCTTTTTGCCATTTGATCTTTATGATCTTGTGTCTATATGTCACTATTATAATGACATACATCCAACTGTATTTATTTTTTCTGCACATTCGCACTTTATATGATTAGGCCGTCACTGGCCACTCTCCACGTAGCATTTTATATGGCTCTTTTGTGTGATCGTCACTGATCTTGTTTATATCTCACCTTTGGTAATTCATTTTCACTTTTTTATCATATAAATTATTCTTTTTTATAAGGTTTATTCCCTTATATATTTTTGTGAATTTTAAATTTTTTTTGATCACAAGTTTTTAGTTTATATTTGGGTGTTTAAATGTCACACTCTTTTTTGACCACTAGATGGCACCTCTTACAGCTGGATGTAAATAGACACATTATCCCTATATCTAATTACAATCATCATCAAATGGACACATTACCTTTTTATTTCATATAATCAATTATTATGAAACATGTGATTTTATTATGAGAATAATTTAATTTTATTGTTGTATTCTTTTTTGTGGTATGATTCAACAATCACGCTGCTGGGACCTCTTATGAATCACTAAATGTGTGCACCCCCCCCTTTTTTGTATATCATTGCATTATTGTAGTCCCACGCTAAGAGAGATCTATAGTTGCGGGAATGCTTTGAGTTTTTAAGTGGAATCTGTTTTTATAGACGTAGGAGCGATGTATTGCATGTCCTGTCTCCACTTCCTGGTCGTCTGGCTTCCGTGGTATGCCCGTCACCATGGCACCCAGCCGGAGGGGGCAGGCGTCACTTCCGCCGGTCTTTGATTGGCCGGCGGGTGACGCGTCACTTCCGCCGGGGGTGACGAACGTCACTTCCGCCGATCCCGGATTGGCAGACGGGCGTCTCATCCGCTCATCGCGGATTGGTTGACGCTCGTCGCCATAGCCATTGGGAGACTCACTGATTGGCTGACGAGCGTCGAGTCCACCTGTTGAGGATTAGGAGACGCTCGTTTGCCACGACCAATGGCGGATTCTCTACCGCGGACCTCACGGCCAGTAAGTTGAAACTTTGGGGTATTTAGGCGTGTGAGTTTGCGTCTGGGGTCACGCCCAGACGAAGTCTATTGAGACGAAACGTTGGCGACTCCAGACGCAACGTCCACACGCCCCTTGAATCTTTCGCCGGCCTCTACTACTGTGCTACCTGGGACAGTCTGCGGGACGCCGCATATCCATCCCTTGTACAACTATTGTATACATGCCTGGAAGCCTATGTTATATTGTGAGTACCTTTTTTATTAAACAAGATTGTTATTTTTAAACGGGATCACGCTATGGGCCTCGCTTTCTTTTTCCTTTCATATTTCAATTTATGATCGATGAGAAATACTGAGAAGTGCTCCTTTCCTGCTTTGATCCCATGAATCCTGAGAAGTGGTTTATTTTGGAATAAAGCATCCATGTAACATCAGATCTCCAGTGGCCTTGATTATATAGCTGGGAGAGGCTGAGTCATTAAGTTGATCAGCCATGGAAATCTGGTAAGCTGCTGCTTTTATTTCATCACTGAGGTGTGCCCCTTCCTTCACATACCCTTGGTGTCATGGGAAGAAACCCTCCCCTTTTGGATTATCTTGCATGATTTTGGATTTGATTTCAGATCAATCTGTTTTTGGGACTTTATCAATCGGACATTATCTTCCTTTTCACTATTGTGATTAATAGTTTTTCCATTCAGTTGGACACTATTCTTTAATAATTTAATTTTTTTGTTATAATCATTTATTGTTTTTAGCGCTACACTTTATGTTTTAATATTTATTTGAGTCACTGTTGGTTGATTTTGTGTTGGCTGCTAACATTTATTATCAATTTTTTTTCATTTCATTAGCGCGGAAATTTTTCTTGTATTTGATTTATATTCACTTTGGATCGCAGTCTGGGAAGAGGCCCCACCCACCTCCCATCACTCCCCAACCTTCACCATTTTTGGACTGAAAGACTTTTCATATTCTTTTGGATATAAAGGTTGTGCACTCACTGCTGGCACAGCAGACACTTCATATGAACATTTGTGTTCTCATCATTTTGTTTAGCGCACTTTTGTAATTTATGTTTCATATATTACTACCCCTTCACAATTAATTTTTTTTGCAGTGCTGCTTTCACCTTTTTTTATCCTGCCACTAGGTTCGCGCACCTATTTTTCTCATTTACAACAACCCTATGTATTTATACATGGAGATCATACCCCCCCCCCCCCTTTGTATTATACATGGAAATCATACCCCCCCCCCTTTGTATTATACATGGAGATCATACCCCCCCTTTGTATTATACATAGCTCTTAACTTCCTCTGCGCTCCGTATGACCGGGTGCGGGAAACCTAATACCACTCACAGACACCCTGTGATATTTGTAGATTTCTTGCAATAGTTGATAATGAGAGTAAAATGGATGAAGAAAGATTGGGTAGAATTGATTTGGTGTAAATAAAAAGAGTGGTTTCGCATCACGATTTAAGTGTCATCCTTACGCAGGGGCCACGCTAAACTTCTCTGTATTGTTACCACTTTATGTATGTCTTTGGCCGCAGCTTCCGCTGATGTCCCGACCTAGACAATAAAGCAGGAATCCTTAGTGCTATTTATGTGCTCTCAAAACACATAATCACCAACTTAGGGAGAGCGTACAATTTTAATATTTTAATATTTTCATCCCAAACTGATTCTATAAATGACCTTCTTCCTGAGGAATGATGTCTGTGAAATGAAAAGGTGATTAAAATTGAGAAAATAAGAATACAGCATAGAGAAAATAAGAATACAGCATATCGTGTGAGGCAAATCACTGTATGCAAATGAGCCACCACAAACCCCGCCCACCAGCCAATCAGAAAGAATTGTGGGAGCACAGACCCTGCCCACCAACCAGCACCACGCCTTCAGAGACCTTTGACTTCTGATTGGCTGGTGGGAGGTGACTTTTCATTTCAGACATTATTCCTCAGGAAGAAAGTCATTTATAGAATCAGATTGGAATGTAAATACCTTAGCAACCAGGGAAAATACCTTAGCAACCGTTAAAATACATTAGCAACTGGGAAGAATAACCTAGCAACCAGGTGAAATACCATAGCAACCAGGGAAAAATACCTTAGCAACCAGGTGAAATACCGTAGCAACCAGGGAAAATATGTTAGCCACAGGGAAAAATACCTTAGCAACCGTTAAAATACATTAGCAACTGGAAAGAATACCCTAGCAACCAGGTGAAATACCGTAGCAACCAGGGAAAAATACCTTAGCAACCGGTTAAAATACCTTAGCAACCGGTTAAAATACCTTAGCAACCAGTTAAAATACCTTAGCAACCGGCAAGAACATGCTAGCAACCAGGTGAAATACCTTAGCAACCAGGTGAAAAACTGTAGCAACCGGGGAAAAATACCTTAGCAACCGGGTAAAAATATCCTTGCAACCGGGTGAATACCCAATCACCTGGGGAAAATACCTTAGCAACTGGGAAATATACCTTAGCAATCAGGTGAAATACCTTAGCAACTGGGGAAAAATACCTTAGCAACTGGGAAACATACCTTAGCAATCATGCCATTGACCCGGATCGCCAGGACCTTTGCAAGGATCTTACCCCTCCCCCTTATGTATTAATACATGGAGATCGTACCCCCCCCCCTTATGTATTAATACATGGAGATCGTACCCCCCCTTATGTATTAATACATGGAGATCGTACCCCCCCTTATGTATTAATACATGGAGATCGTACCCCCCCTTATGTATTAATACATGGAGATTGTACCCCCCCTTATGTCTTTATACATGGAGATCATACCCCCCCCATGTATTTATACATGGAGATCATATCCCCCCTTATGTATTTATACATGGAGATCATACCCCCCCCATGTATTTATACATGGAGATCATATCCCCCCTTATATATTTATACATGGAGATCATATCCCCCCTTATGTATTTATACATGGAGATCATACCCCCCCTTTGTATTATACATAGCTCTTAACTTCCTCTGCGCTCCGTATGACCGGGTGCAGGAAACCTAATACCACTCACAGGCCCCTGTGATATTTGTAGATTTCTTGCAATAGTTGATAATGAGAGTAAAATGGATGAAGAAAGATTGGGTAGAATTGATATGGTGTAAATAAAAAGAGTGGTTTCGCATCACGATTAAGTGTCATCCTTACGCAGGGGCCACGCTAAACTTCTCTGTATTGTTACCACTTTATGTATGTCTTTGGCCGCAGCTTCCGCTGATGTCCCGACCTAGACAATAAAACAGAAATCTTCAGTGCTATTTATGTGCTCTCAAAACACATAATCACCAACTTAGGGAGAGCGTACTATTTTAATATTTTAATATTTTCATCCCAAACTGATTCTATAAATGACCTTCTTCCTGAGGAATGATGTCTGTGAAATGAAAAGTTGATTAAAATTGAGAAAATAAGAATACAGCATAGAGAAAATAAGAATACAGCATATCGTGTGAGGCAAATCACTGTATGCAAATGAGCCACCACAAACCCCGCCCACCAGCCAATCAGAAAGAATTGTGGGAGCACAGACCCTGCCCACCAACCAGCACCACGCCTTCAGAGACCTTCGACTTCTGATTGGCTGGTGGGAGGTGACTTTTCATTTCAGACATTATTCCTCAGGAAGAAAGTCATTTATAGAATCAGATTGGAATGTAAATACCTTAGCAACCAGGGAAAATACCTTAGCAACCAGGGAAAATACCTTAGCAACCGTTAAAATACATTAGCAACTGGGAAGAATACCCTAGCTACCAGGTGAAATACCGTAGCAACCAGGGAAAAATACCTTAGCAACCAGGTGAAATACCGTAGCAACCAGGGAAAATATGTTAGCCACAGGGAAAAATACCTTAGCAACCGTTAAAATACATTAGCAACTGGAAAGAATACCTTAGCAACCAGGTGAAATACCGTAGCAACCAGGGAAAAATACCTTAGCAACCGGGAAAATACCTTAGCCACTGGGAAAAATACCTTAGCAACAGGTGAAATACATTAGTAACCATGGAAAATACGTTAGCCACAGGGAAAAATACCTTAGCAACCGTTAAAATACATTAGCAACTGGGAAGAATACCCTAGCAACCAGGTGAAATACCGTAGCAACCAGGGAAAATATGTTAGCCACAGGGAAAAATACCTTAGCAACCATTAAAATACATTAGCAACTGGGAAGAATACCCTAGCAACCAGGTGAAATACCGTAGCAACCAGGGAAAAATACCTTAGCAACCAGGTGAAATACCGTAGCAACCAGGGAAAATATGTTAGCCACAGGGAAAAATACCTTAGCAACCGTTAAAATACATTAGCAACTGGAAAGAATACCCTAGCAACCAGGTGAAATACCGTAGCAACCAGGGAAAAATACCTTAGCAACCGGGAAAATACCTTAGCCACTGGGAAAAATACCTTAGCAACAGGTAAAATACATTAGCAACCATGGAAAATACGTTAGCTACAGGGAAAAATACCTTAGCAACCGTTAAAATACATTAGCAACTGGGAAGAATACCCTAGCAACCAGGTGAAATACCGTAGCAACCAGGGAAAATATGTTAGCCACAGGGAAAAATACCTTAGCAACCATTAAAATACATTAGCAACTGGGAAGAATACCCTAGCAACCAGGTGAAATACCGTAGCAACCAGGGAAAAATACCTTAGCAACCAGGTGAAATACCGTAGCAACCAGGGAAAATATGTTAGCCACAGGGAAAAATACCTTAGCAATTGTTAAAATACATTAGCAACTGGGAAGAATACCCTAGCAACCAGGTGAAATACTGTAGCAACCAGGGAAAAATACCTTAGCAACCGGGAAAATACCTTAGCCTCTGGGAAAAATACCTTAGCAACAGGTGAAATACATTAGCAACCAGGGAAAATACGTTAGCCACAGGGAAGAATACCTTAGCAACCGTTAAAATACATTAGCAACTGGGAAGAATACCATAGCAATCAGGTGAAATACCTTAGCAATCAGGTGAAAAACCCTAGCAACCAGGTGAAATACCTTAGTAACCAGGAAAAATACCTTAGCAACCGGTTAAAATACCTTAGCAACCAGTTAAAATACCTTAGCAACCGGCAAGAACATGCTAGCAACCAGGTGAAATACCTTAGCAACCAGGTGAAAAACCGTAGCAACCGGGGAAAAATACCTTAGCAACCGGGTAAAAATATCCTTGCAACCGGGTGAATACCCAAGCACCTGGGGAAAATACCTTAGCAACTGGGAAATATACCTTAGCAATCAGGTGAAATACCTTAGCAACTGGGGAAAAATACCTTAGCAACTGGGAAACATACCTTAGCAATCATGCCATTGACCCGGATCGCCAGGACCTTTGCAAGGATCTTACCCCTCCCCTTATGTATTAATACATGGAGATCGTACCCCCCCTTATGTATTAATACATGGAGATCGTACCCCCCCTTATGTATTAATACATGGAGATTGTACCCCCCCCCTTATGTCTTTATACATGGAGATCATACCCCCCCCCATGTATTTATACATGGAGATCATATCCCCCCTTATGTATTTATACATGGAGATCATATCCCCCCTTATGTATTTATACATGGAGATCATATCCCCCTTATATATTTATACATGGAGATCATACCCCCCTTATGTATTTATACATGGAGATCATACCCCCCCCATGTATTTATACATGGAGATCATATCCCCCCTTATGTATTTATACATGGAGATCATATCCCCCCTTATGTATTTATACATGGAGATCATATCCCCCCTTATGTATTTATACATGGAGATCATATCCCCCCTTATGTATTTATACATGGAGATCATACCCCCCATGTATTTATACATGGAGATCATACCCCCCCATGTATTTATACAAGGAGATCCTATCCCCCCTTATGTATTTATACATGGAGATCATATCCCCCCTTATGTATTTATACATGGAGATCATACCCCCCCTTATGTATTTAAACATGGAGATCATACCCCCCCCCTATGTATTTATACATGGAGATCATACCCCCCCATGTATTTATACATGGAGATCATACCCCCCCCCCCTTATGTATTTATACATGGAGATCATACCCCCCCATGTATTTATACATGGAGATCATACCCCCCCATGTATTTATACATGGAGATCATACCCCCCCCCCCTTATGTATTTATACAAGGAGATCATATCCCCCCTTATGTATTTATACATGGAGATCATACCCCCCCTTATGTATTTAAACATGGAGATCATACCCCCCCCTATGTATTTATACATGGAGATCATACTCCCCCCTTATGTATTTATACATGGAAATCATACCCCCCTTAAGTATTTATACATGGAGATCATACCCCCCCCCCATGTATTTATACATGGAGATCATACCCCCCCCCATGTATTTATACATGGAGATCATACCCCCCCTTATGTATTTATACATGGAGATCATATCCCCCTTATGTATTTATACATGGAGATCATACCCCCCCCTTATGTATTTATACATGGAGATCATACCCCCCCCTTATGTATTTATACATGGAGATCATACCCCCCCCCCCCTTATGTATTTATACATGGAGATCATACCCCCCCCCCCCAGATGTTGAGATAAAGGCGTCTAAGGTTCGTGGCCGTAGACTTGCGCGGCATAAAGCTAGCCTGGTCAGGATGTAGGATCGTGGAATGTTATGCAATGGCCAAGTCAATCACCTGACCTGAATCCGATTGAGCATGCATTTCACTTGCTGAAGACAAAACTGAAGGGAAAATGCCCCAAGAACAAGCAGGAACTGAAGACAGTTGCAGTAGAGGCCTGGCAGAGCATCACCAGGGATGAAACCCAGCGTTTGGTGATGTCTATGGGTTCCAGACTTCAGGCTGTAATTGACTGCAAAGGATTTGCAACCAAGTATTAAAAAGGGAAAGTTTGATTTATGATTGTTAATCTGTCCCATTACTTTTGGTCCCTTACAATAGTTTGTATATGTGCCTCCCACTTTTTAATTCCTACACCTTTCACCTGATTTGGATGTAAATACCCTCAAATTAAAGCTGAAAGTCTGCAGTTAAAGCACATCTTGTATGTTTCATTTCAAATCTATTGTGTGGTGGTGTATAGAATTGTGTTGATGTTCCAATATTTATGGACCTTACTGTATTTATATATATATGGATAGACCGATATGTTTTTTTCAGGGCCAATACCAATATTTTGGTCACAACATATCGGTATGGGCCGATATTGTGTACATTTAAAGTTTTGAAAAATAAAGACAATTTTTGACAAATCTGGTACTGAACATGTTAATTTTTGTTTAATGCTTAATGGCTGGCTGGCACCCTGTGGTGGGTGGCTGACTGCCACAGGGGCTGTGGGTGGCTGGCTGGTACAGGGCCTGTGGCTTTCTGGCACTCAGACAGGGTGCCAGACAGCCAGCCACCAACAGACAATGGGTGGCTGGCCTGTACAGAGCCTGTGGGTGGTTGGCTGGCTCGCTGGTACAGGGCCTGTGGCTTTCTGGCACTCTGTCTGTTGGTGGCTGGCTGTCTGGCACCCTGTACAGAGCCTGTGGCTGGTTGGCTGGCTCGCTGGTACAGTGCCTGTGGCTGGGTGGTACAGGGCCTGTGGGTGGCTGGCTGGCACCGGGCTGCTGTGGGTGGGTGTATGGCTGTGATACACTCCCACGAGACTAGTCCCGACTCCAGACGAGGCTGTCCAAGACGAGGGAGGAGGCCTAAAAAGGCAAAATGACGTCACAAAGATATCGGCGCAAGTCTACAGCCATGAACCTTAGATGCCTTTATCTCAACATGAAGTTAATGGCAGACAATGGGGGATACAGGGCTCTACTTTCTTTGGACGCCAAGAAAGCTTTTGACAGTGTTGGTTGGCGATATCTATGGGTGGTCCTGTCTAAGTTTGGGTTTGGTGAACAATTTATTGCATGGGTTAGATTGCTCTATTCGTCCCCGCAGGCGACCATCTGGATGCCGGGTAGGATGTCTCAGGTGTTCTCATTGGGCAGAGGTACCAGGCAGGGTTGTCCCCTGTCTCCGCTACTCTTCTCAATCGCCATAGAACCCCTGGCAGCCCTGATAAGGGCTAACCCGGGGATCTCGGGATTTGAACACGGGGCCCTCCATGAGAAGATCATGTTGTACGCAGACGACATGCTCCTTTTCTTGGGGGACACCACCTCCTCTGTTGCTGCGTTGATGTCAGTGCTTTCACGCTTTGGACATTACTCTGGCCTGACTATCAATTGGACCAAATCGACCCTGTTGATGTTAGATGGGGATCGGAGTGAGGATCTTCCTCCCTCGTGCCCAATACCAGTGGTGTCCTCGTTCAAATACTTAGGAGTGCAAATATCGCCCCGACTGGCAGACTACTGTCCATTAAATATACACCCCCTGCTTACGGGATAAAATTAATATGTGGTATACGCTTAAACAGTCACTAGCAGGTAGAGCCAATCTTATAAAAATGATACTGATGCCACAGCTCCTTTACTTTCTGAATAACTCCCCGTTTGTGATTCACTTAAAAATATTGGAAGAGGGTATTAACCACTTAAGACGACTGTTGTGGAAATCGGGCCGTCCTAGGATTAAATTAGAACAGCTACAGCGCCCTAAAACAGCAGGGGGTTTTGGCGGGACCCAACCCCTGGATATATTACATAGCGGCTAGCTGCAATAGGCTCCCTTTCCCGTCATTCAATAGGCTCTTCAGTGACGCTGATGCTGCTGGGTTCCGGGTCGGACACAGTTCCTATGGGCCTGGAGGCACAGTAGTTTCACAAGTCGAACAAACAGCTAACCACTTTTAACTTAATTCAAATTCAAAAGATCTGGAATAAAAGCAGGCACATGCAGGGTGTGATGGGACTTACAGCATACAGCCCGATATAGGAAAACCCCTCCTATGCCGAGCTGGCGAAGTTGCAGCAAGGTCCTAGGTGGAGCAATCTCGGTGTGACTCTGTTGACACATATTTTCAGAGACGGTAAACTTCTATCTTTCCCAGAGCAGGTTCAACTTGCCCTCCAACATGTATTACTCCTATTTCCAGCTTCGGCACGCAATGGTCGCACAGAGGACAGCTTGACTTTGTCTAGCACTCCTATATTTCATCTGTTACAGACGTATACGGAGACTAAAGCCCCGTACACACGTACGGATCGTCGTCATACAAACGTCGGCGGACGAAAGATCTGCCGATTGTACGCGTGTTAGTATGGTGCCTCCGACAGCTGTCTGCGCACAATCCGCGGACAAGAGTCTTTCTTGCAAACATGAAAATTTTTGTCTGCGGACACCAGAACGGACGATTGTTCGCCTGTCAGTACAGAAATCAGCCGACAGACCGCAGATTTGCAAGACTGGGCATGCTCAGAAAATAAAAAACACAGGGAAAGTTAACCATTACATGACATCACTTCTGCAGTCAGCTGAAGTCTGCGGACAAAATTCTTGTGCTGTCCTTGTGCTGTCTTTGCACTTTTCAACAGACACCGACATCCCGGGGAAAAAAGACGAACGTTTGTATGACGACGATCCGTACGTGTGTACGGGGCTTAAGGGTATAATCTCGCAATGCTATCAAATGTTACTAGGGCACCACTTGAAGTCTTGCCTCACGAGGGTGCGTTCTCTTTGGGAGGTGGATGTAGGTCCACTGTCTGATGATAAATGGGAGGACATCCTATTACCGTATGTTCTCTTAATCTTCCTCAACGGGTCTCACAGCTGTACATTGTCCTTCAGGTACACTACACCATGCTTAGATTACATAGGATGGGAGGGCGGTCGGACCCCTCATGTGCTCGCTTCGGGTACCACCAGGGGGATCTCAATCACCTATTGTGGCGATGCTCGAAGCTCCATAGGTATTGGAGCAAAGTGCTAGGGACCCTTAACCTGGTGTTCCAGACACCTGTTCCCCTGGATCCAATATACTGTATACTGGGAGCTCTGTTGTTCCAGAAGAACTGGCCCGTGTGGCCTTCTCTGAAGCTTTGTTTCAAGCTTGTAAGCTCCTCCTACTGGGTTGGAAATCCTCTACACCACCCTCAGTGGCCTCTTGGATTTTACATATGGGAAATACTTTGATTATGGAAAGGTATATTTATCAACATAGAGGCAGCCCGAGTAGATTTGAAAAACTGTGGTAGCAATGACTGGACAGGCCTGGGATGAGTCCCGGAGAACTTGTAATGTCCAGACTACTGCAATAACTTTGGGGTGTGTGGGACATGTAATGTTATAGCTGTGTGGGCAATGCACAGTTTATCCCCTTTTGTATTGTTGGCGGGTGGGTATAAGGTGTGCGACAAGTGATATCAAGTTCATGATGTTCTGATAGTGGATGGGGACACAGGGATTACTGTATTGTGCATTATGTGATGTAGGCTACTGGTTCGTCTGTACGTTGGAAAGTGTGTTTTGTTTTTTTATGTTCTATAAAAACTTTTCTGATTTAAAAAAACAAAACAAAAAACAAGTACAAAAGTATTCCAACATTAAAATAAATAAAAAAAGACAGAATAAAACTAAAGAAATTAATTGAAAATGGAGACTAGAAGATCTGAAAATTAGCAACGTTAAATTCAATACTCAACCTTCTCCATGAGTATCATACATGGAACCCTTCCTCTCCCTCGTATGTCACAGGACGCCGTGCTCAGCGCTGACAAACAAGAAAAAAAAAAAAAACTGTTAGTGACATGTACAAAAGTATTCTGACTCCTGTGGCTAAAGTTATTCACACTAACATTAAGAGTGAATACAGCATACAAGGAACGGAGGGGACTGAAAATGAAGACCAGTAGATGATGAAAAGTACAAGGGATGGGATAAAGTTTGTCTGTCTTACTGGACTCTCTAAAATATTCTGCACACAGGAACCCCTCAATACAATATAAGTATAAATGGAGGGGTCTAATAATTAAACAATCCTTCGATTCCAACCTTATTGCATGTTTTTAGCTCTATTGATTATGGGGCCACATACAGGGGCCATCCTGATGGGACTCATACAGCACCTACAAAAATAATTAAAACCAATGTATGTTACGTCATGGTGCAGCATGATAAAATGTAAGTGAATGTGTATTTTCACATGTAGTGTTTTTGGAGTGAATTAATAATAAAACATGTTTCCAGCGCAATGATTTAATCTGTTTTGTCTTTAAAAATTGTCTTCATACTCGAAATCCAATCTTTCATGCATTGTGTGATAGACCTGACCTTTATACTGGAGTAGGGCACAAGCTATTTCCAGTCGTGCATCCATTGTATATTCCGCAGATGTCTTCACTTCAGAGATTGTTCTTGTCTGTAGGAACTCCTTGGCAAACTGTAAAATAACAATTCACATTTGTAACCGCAGTTCACATTTGTTATCACTGCTATTACTATGTTAGAAAACTTTTTACCATCAAGATTAAAACTCCACAGCTACTGGAACCATGCTGGTTGCTGTGATACATTATCCATGTGCTCCATTGTGCTGCCTGTTCTTCTGGCTTGTACATCCTCAAGATGATACTAGTGATAAAAATAATACATAAAAAATATATCTAAAAAAAGAAAACTTTTTAATTGAAGCTTGTACCAAGTGAAAACTGTTTACAGAGGCGCACTTACTTCCAATGCACTTTTGAAACAGCGGTTTTCATTTCCCATCGGATCCATCAATGCAACGACCTTCTTGGACAGGATGACAACCTAAAAATAGATCAGGAAATCACACAAGTTTGTTGATGACATTGATATTTTTAATATACCGGGTGAACCAAAAGTAGACATACAGTGGAATCAATGATCTTCACAACAGAAGAAAGTGTCATTTAAATTTCATGCAGTTGAATATCAGTGTGACATTTGGAAAGAATAGTGGAGTGCGGATATAAAAAGTGGATTCTGCAGCAGTTTCATTGATTCAACTGTATACCTACTTTTTGCCAACCCTGTATAGAGAAATGAGCATTGTGGTGTCATAGGGTTGTAGTAAAATATAGCTATCATATTACTTAGAATATAAATAGTGCATGACTATGGAAGAGCCCTGGGGCCATCATGAAAAAAATGTAAAAGATTTCTGAGCTTGAAAATTATTTTTTTTTTTTTTTACAGAATGCTGAGTTTTAAAGTCAGAATTCTGAGATTAAAAGTCAGAATTCTGAATTTGCAAGTCAGAATTCTGAGATTACAAGTTTGGACCATGCTAACATTTATTAAACACAATTCTGAGATTAAACGTCTGAGATTATTAATACAGTTAGGATGATTTTAGAACCAATGAGGAATAATGTAGTTACACCCACAGAGCATCTTTCTGCAGACATACATATCTTCTGCTCTTTAAGATTTGTAAATCTATCCTAGTTACAGCACACAGTATTTATAGGGAAGCAGGGCAGTGCTGGGTTCTGTGGTTCCTCTACTGTATTAAAAGCTTCTCATTTTGCTGTCATCCTCCTTCCCTGCCATCTGCTCCATCATAAAGAGCCATGCTGAAAACGTGTGCGTCTATGTGCATAACAGATCAATCATAACAGTTACTTGTCCGGACTAATACAGCTTTCTTACAGACACTTAGCTCCATATCACATATAAAAGTTCCAGCTATAGCAGTCCTGAAGCAATAGAGTAATGGTTAGGGTGACAGGATGACTATATATATATATATATATATATATATATATATATATAACATCTAAAAAGGTACAAACGTTAAATATATTTAAAATTATCGTTAACATATTTTAAAATATAAGGTAAAAAGAGCCGTGTATGTGGGGGGAGGGGTAACAGCTCAGTGTGCTTTCAATTTCAGATTTCAGATTCAATTTTAGATATCAGAACACAATGGCCAGCACAGTTCTGCACCCCAACTTGTAGGAAACATTACACTGTTGCCCCTACATGAGGGAATTGTGAATGGTTAGAAGGCAGCAGGACTTTGTGTGTCTATGGTCATAACAGATCAATCATAACACTTACTTATCTAGACTAATACAGCTTTGTTACAGACAATTAGCCTTATATTCTGTACAAAAAATAGAACTAAGGTACAGTAATCCCCCGCTCCATCGCGGTTCAGTTTTTGCGGTCCCGGTAATTCGCAGGGTTTTTTGTAATGTTATTTTACTATATAAATCATTAAAAATGAAATATTTTTGTGTTTTCCATAGCTCTTGCTATGTCTCTCAGTATCTTGTATGTGTTTTAAAACAATAGAAACTCATTTAAAGTGTGTTTAAAGACCTTAAAATGCTTCTACACGTACAGTGACAGTAAAATAAACATGCCTACAATGCATTTTAATAGGGTTTTTCTATTTCGCGGAATTTCACTTTTCGCGGCTGGGTCCGGAACGTAACCCCCTCAATGGGGGGGGGTTTACTGTAATAGATTAGTGGTTAGAGCAGCAGGTTTACAAGAGCGGAGGTTATGGGTTCTAGCCCAGGTGGGAACATATGAAAGAGCCCTGGGCCATCATAAAAAAAATTTCAAAGATTTCTGAGTTTGAAACATTTTTTTTTTACAGAATTCTGAGTTTGAAAGTAAGAATTGTGTTTAATAAATTTTAGCATGGTCCAAACTTGTAAACACAATTCTGAGTTTAAAAAGTCAGAATTCTGAGATTAAAAGTCAGAATTCTGAGTTTAAGAGAGGTCTGGGAGACACGGGTGTCCTAACTTCTTTTTTTTTTCTCCCTTACACCTGACAGCTCTCTCTGAATCAGCTCCTTTTTTATCATTTGTGTCTCCACGGGTGAAAAGCCGTGAAGATAAGAATGGAGCAGGGCCTGCTTAGGTCCCTAAAAAGAGATGTGCCTCGTGTGAACACAAGTTGTCTTTCTCCTTAAAAAAAAGTTATGCCAGGAATGCATAGATGCCTTAGCCGAGAAAGAAAGTAGCTCTATGTTCAAGATGTTTCTAGATACCATGAAGACTGAAATGGTTAAAACTTTTGAATCCTTTAGAAACTCTCTTCAAGACTCAGGACTCCTGGATTACTGCTATACCTAGTACTTCCGGTTCTAGCTCAGCAACTTCCAATCCCACCCCTGCGGCTGCATAGAGGAATCCAGGGGTGCTGGAGGAGATGGGAGAAGGATCCAGCGGGGAATCTAGTCCAGAGGAGGGAGTACTCTAGGAAGAGAAAGGTAGTCGAGTTCAAAAATTCCTTTTTTCCTTCCGATGAGACAGAGGAGCTCCTAAAATGTATGTATGATACATTAGAGCTGGAAAAGGAGAAGAAAGAGAATCTATCTATCCATGACAAACTTTACGCAGGGTTACATACAAAAGAGACTCGATCGTTCCCTGTACATTCTGCATTAAAGGACACAATCTTGCAAAAATGGAAAGAGCCGACAAAAGTGTTTTTCTCCCTAAAATCCTCAAAAGAAGATTTCCCTTTCAAAAGGAAGACGCATAACTATGGGAAAAGTGTCCAAGACTGGATGCAGCTTTGTCCAGGGTTGCAAAGCATTCAGACTTAAAGATGCTATGGATAGGAAGGAAGGCCGAAGGCTATCTAAGGAAGGCATGGGACGCAGGAGCGGGAAACTTACAACCGGGAATTGTTTCTACCTGCGTTGCCAGGACCCTTGCTCGCTGGATGAGGTAATTAGAAGTTCTGCTGGAAAATATGAGCTCTGGTTACAGATATAAGTCCATCCTGATAGTGGCACAACTTCTAAAAACATAGACAAAGATCAATAAGTCATCACAACTAGAGTTGAGGGAACACCTGGATGTCTGGGTTCGGCGGGTCCGGCCGAACTTGAAAAAAAAGTCCAGGTTCGTGACCCGGACTTAACCCGAACTTTACCCCGATACCGAACCCCATTAAAGTCAATGGTGACCCGAACTTTTGAGCACTAAAATGGCTCTAAAACAAACATGGAAAGGGCTAGAGGGCTGCAAATGGCAGCAAAATCATCTTAAGAGCATGGCAATTGCTCTGCAAACAAATGTGGATAGGGAAATAACTTAAAATAACATAAAAAACAGAAAAATAAAAAATAATAATCTTGAATGACGTAGGAGGAGGACGAAGCCCATATGGAGTAGGAGGTCGAGGTGGCGGTGGATATGGCGGGGTAGGTGGAAGCGGCGGTGGAGGAGGAGGACGAGGCCCATATGGAGTAGGAGGTTGAGGTGGCGGTGGATGTGGCGGTGTAGGTGGAAGCGGCGGTGGAGGAGGAGGCCCATATGGAGTAGGAGGTTGAGGTGGCGGTGGATGTGGCAGTGTAGATGGAAGCGGCGGCCATGCCCTAGACACTACGCCTGCTACTGCCCAACACAGCAAGGGACAGAGGGACCGAGCACACCAAAGCCAGCTCAAAGGAGTTCCCTAGTGTGGAAGTTCTTCAGACAATGTGATGATGACAGGACACGAGAGGTTTGCACGCTGTGCAATCAGAGCCTGCAGCGAGGCATAAACCTTTTCAACCTGAGCACAACCTGCAAGACCAGGCATCTAAGTGCAAAGCACGAGCTGCAGTGGAGTAGACACCTCAAAAACCAAGAAAGGTCTCTGGCTCATACTGCTTCCTCTTCTGCTGCAGTCTCAGGCCTATTCATCCACCTCTGTAGTGAGACCGGCACCTGCCACCCCACAAACAGAGGATCTGCCAGCAACACCACCACCTGGGTCACCAACAACCATCTCCACAATGTCCCGTGAAAGCGTTCAGCTTTCTATCTCCCAAACACTGGAGCGGAAGAGGAAGTACCCCCCCTACCCACCCGCGATCCCTGGCCCTGAATGCCAGCATTTCAAAATTCCTGGCCTTTGAAATGCTGTCATTCCGTCTGGTGGAGACGCAGAGTTTTAAAAGCCTTATGGCGGTGGCTGTCCCACAGTACGTTGTGCCCAGCCGCCACTACTTTTCCAGGCAAGCCATCCCTTCCCTGCACAACCAAGTGGGTGAAAAATCAGGTGTGCACTGCGCAACGCCATCTGTGGCAAGGTCCACCTAACTACGGATACATGGACCAGTAAGTACGGTCAGGGATGTTATTTCTCCCTAACAGCACACTGGGTAAATGCAGTGGCAGCTGGGCCTGAGGCGGATAGCAGTTTGGCGCATGTCCTTCCACCACCGAGGATTGCAGTGCGCTTCAGTTTGCCTCCTGTTCCTAACTCCTCCTACTCCGCTTCCTCATTCTCTACCGCCTCCACATCCGGTCAGCATAACACCTTCACCACCAACTTCAGCACAGCCAGGGGTAAACGACAACAGGCGGTTTTAAAACTTGCCTGTTTGGGGGAAAAAAACACACACCACGCAGGAGTTGTGGAGGGGCATTGAACAGCAAACCGCTGAGTGGTTGGTGCCAGTGAGCCTCAAGCCCGGCCTGGTGGTGTGCAATAATGGGCGAAATCTCGTAGCAGCTCTGGACCTAGCCGGTTTGACACACATCCCTTGCCTGCCGCATGTGCTGAATTTGGTGGTGAAGCGGTCCCTTAGAAATTACCCCCGTTATGTCAAAGCTGCTGCACAAAGTGCGGACCGTCTGTGCACACTTTTGGCGTTCTCACCCTGCTGCTGCTCGCCTGTCAGCGCTGCAGCGTAACTTCGGCCTTCCCGCTCACCGCCTCATATGTGACGTGCCCACAAGGTGGAACTCCACCTTGCACATGCTGACCAGACTGTGCGATTAGCAGCAGGCCATAGTGGAGTTTCAGCTGCAGCATGCACGCATGAGTCGCTCTGCGGAAGAGCACCACTTCACCACCAATAACTGGGCCTCCATGCGAGACCAGTATGCCTTGTTGCGCTGTAACATATGCAGACTAGTCCGCAATTTAATATTTTTTCCCTAAATGGATGTTTATTGAATAGCGGAATAGAACAACAGTATCCAATGGGTGTATCTCACTGTAACATATGCAGACTAGGCCGCAATTTAATATTTTTTCCCTAAATGGGTGTTTATTGAATAGCAGAATAGAACAACAGTATCTAAACTCTCATTTAGGGAAAAAATATTAAATTGCAGCCTAGTCTGTATCTGTACGTGTGAGATACACCCTTTAGATACCGTTGTTCTATTCTGCTATTCAATAAAGGGTGTATCTCACACGTACAGATACAGACTAGGCCGCAATGTAATATGTTTTCCCTAAATGGGTGTTTATTGAATAGTGGAATAGAACAACAGTATAGAAAGGGTGTATCTCACAGTAAAATATGCAGACTAGGCCGCAATTTATTTTTGTCTCCCTAAATGGGTTTTTATTGCAAAGCGGAATACAACAGTATGCAATGGGTGTATCTCACTGTACCATAGGCAGACTAGGCCGCAATTAACTTTTTATCCCCTAAATGGGTTTTTATTGCAAAGCGGAATACAACAGTATGCAATGGGTGTATCTCACTGTACCATATGCAGACTAGGCCGCAATTAACTTTTTATCCCCTAAATGTATTCCGCTTTGCAATAAAACCCAACAGTATGCAATGGGTGTATCTCACTGTAACAATTGCAGACTAGGCTGCAATTAATTTTTTTCTCCCCTAAATGGGTTTTTATTGCAAAGCGGAATACATCAACAGTATGCAAAGGGTGTATCTCACTGTAACGTATCAATGAAAATCTGAAAAATAATTGTCCCCTTAATTGGTGCTTGTTGAATAGCAGATTTGAACTGCAGTGTCTAAACACTGTAAGTCACACTAAAATATGAAGGAAAAAAGATTTTTTCTTTTTTAAATGCAGATTAAGCAGACACATATGCACTGAGCTTGCAGTAAATGTGCAGCACCGCACGCCGCCCACCTAACAGACTGATAAAAGTTTTTTTTTCTTTCTCCTCCTCACTGGGCTCAGGTCAGGGCATAAAGATCGTGCACTGCACCCCTCACAATACAATCAATGTAGATCGCTGTCTGATTAAAGAAGATTCTTCCTATTCTTTCCCTGAAAGCAATCTCCAGCCTGCCCCTACAATAATAATCTCCTATCTCTCCCTCAGCAGCAGCAGCAGGAACCTCTCCCTAGTATAGTTTGAGCAGAGTGACGTGCGGCGCTATGTGACTCCAGCTTATATAGACTCTGGGTCACATGCTGCACTGGCCAATCACAGCCATGCCATTAGTAGGCATGGCTGTGATGGCTTCTAATGGCACACTAGTTAAACGCTTGCTGATTGGCTGCCTTGCACCTGTTGAATCCGCGCCATTAAAACTGCGCCAAAACATCAAATAACATTACCGAACAACGGACAGTACCCGAACATACAGTGAAATGTTTGGGTCCGTGTCCGGGTACCGATTACCCAAAAGTCCGGTACGATCCTGAACAATACAGTCCGGGTTCGCTCAACCCTAATCACAACCAACAAAGTGGTTCTCTGATGCGTTTCGACCTATGCAGTAAGGTCTTCCTCACGGGGTGTGTGATGTCTATAAAGAACATTGTACAATTAGAGACATAGTGTACAGTATATCAAAATAAATTATAGGAGTAATATTATGTGTTATATTTACACTATAATTGATGGATAACTGTTGCACAAAACACTTCCATGAGTGCATATTTACACTATAATTGATGGATAACTGTTGCACAAAACACTTCCATGAGTGCAGAGTCCTCCTGAAAGGAATCCTCCTGGTGACCCGGACGAGTGTGGGAAACACACTGACTTACAGGGGGATCACAGTTAGAACTCCCCATGAGACAGCAAGACACCTGCCTGCAAAAAAACACCATTGTAACAAATATGGCTTGGGAGAAGCTATTTGGAATGGATAAATTGGTGGCAGCGAGTGAATTGGTTGGTTTGTTGGGGGAGGGGGGGTTTGGTAAATGCACCCAGAGTGGACAGCTTTCAGGGCCCTACCGTATAGAAAAGGAGCAGGATAAAGGACAAAGGAATAAAAAGTGACATCAACCATGTGAAAATAATGTGAAAGCGTGGATTGTAGAATAGTGTTAAAAAAATGGGGGAAAGACAAAAATATATGAATACCTATAGCAGAATATTGATAATGGTGTCCAGTCATGGCCAAAAATCAGGATATACATATAATGGATGACACATATCCAGGGCCGGAGTGGGACTCATTTTCAGCCCGGGAGTTTCATGTCTTAGACCGGCCCACTTTAGTTCACGACTGACTATATTAAAATAATGTAATTAAAACCTCAGAATTTAAGTTTGCAATGACTGCGTGCATGGTACAGGAGAATGCAGGGCAGCGGGCATGGTACAGCAGAATGCGGGGCTGCAGACATGGTACAGGAGAATGCAGGGCTGCGGGCATGGTACAGGAGAATGCAGGGCTGCGGGCATGGTACAGGAGAATGCAGGGCTGCGGGCATGGTACAGGAGAATGCAGGGCTGCTGGCATGGTACAGGAGAATGCAGGGCTGGGGGCATGGTACAAGAGAGTGCGGGGCTGCAGGCATACTACATGAGATGCAGTCCTGCGGGCATGGTACAGGTGTAACGGCAGGCAGTGCAGCTGTGGAGGAGTCTCACTTACCTGTTCCTGAGGCGCCAACACGTCATTGCGCATGCGCCGCCGCCACTCGGTAAAGCTTGTATACGTTCGGCTATTCCCGGTAACGTGCATGCACAGGACCCGGAAGTAGGCTGGGATGGACGAGAGTGGAGACACCACCCAGGGCCGAATGTGTCTCCATGCCGGGAAGGCAGTGAATCATATATTCGTCTGGGGAGGAGAGCCTAAAGGGGGAACTCTGGAATGGAAGAAAGGAGAATAAAATTAAATGATACAAGGATCATAACAATAAATATCAGTCATATGTTTCAATATTCTTTGGATAAGCATATTTCTTTAAATCATTTATATTATTAGGAGCCATGGATTGAAATGCAACAAGTGCAGAAATAATACATAAAATAGCAAGTATGATTGTGCATATGATCATGAATATCTCTGGATAGTCACTTGCCAGAGGCAAAACCCTTCAAAAAAGGGGCATATGATATGGATTAATTAGGTCCTGGGACAGAGGTGGTGTTTAATTTGTAAATCCACCTTTGCTCTAACTGTAAAAAGTTTATATTCCAATCGTCGCCACGGGCAGTGAAGGTAACTCTTGGCGTTTTATATTTATGTGTATGTACTACATGCCTGCCAATGGGAAGATAGTGATTACCAATTTGCTTTCTGTTTTTTGGAAATGCGTCTCCATAATTCTTTTGTTTTTTTCAATATAGAATGTTAAGCACTATAGACTACGCCACACGTTTGTCCCCAAACACTTCACCAATTGCCAAACAGTTCGCCATTGGGGAGTGGGAAGTTTTGCATTTTTCAATGAGGGAACAATAGGAACAGTGTCCGCATGGGAAAGAACCTGTTGACGGACAGTGTTTAGCTTTCTTTGCATCTTGGTATTTGCTTCACGTGATTTTGTTCCAGATGGATCTCGCCCTTCTAAAGGTTATAGAGGGCACAAAATGTTTTACCTTGGGGTCATCTGTTAGTATAGACCAATGCTTTCTAATGATGTTTCTAACTTCAGTGTGTTGTCTGGAATATCGCATAATGATTCGCAAAAAGTCTGAATTTTTTTAATTTTTGGGTTCTTGCTTCTTAAAAAATAATTCATGCAGTGATTTCAGAGTTGTTTTGTTATAAGCTTTACGTAAACAGGAACAACTGTAACCTCTCTCTAGTAACCTACTTTGGAGTTTGCCTGCTTCTCTTTTGAATGAAATGTCATCCAAACAATTCCTACGTAGGTGCAGGTATTGGCCGAAAGGAATTGAACTCTTAAGAGTTATAGGATGAAAGCTGTCAGCATGCAGCACCGTGTTCTTTCGGAACAGAGTGCTGCATAGTTGACCCTGGGAATTACGCTTCACTTGAATGTCCAAGAATGTGATAGTATTTTTTTCATAAGACATAGTAAACTTTAAATTGGAATCATTGGTATTCCTAAATTGAAGACATTGGTATTCATAAATTGAAGACACTCTAGTGAAGTATTCTCAGGCCCCTCCGAGATGATAAAGACGTCATCGATGCACCTAAGCCACATGGATATGTGGCCTGTGTACTCGACGAGGCCCTTATCTGAGAGTAATGAACGTTCACACTCCCCCAGGTACAGATTGGCATACGATGGGGTACAACATGTGCCTATCACCACGCCCTGTACCTGGAGGTAGTGGGAACCATCAAACATGAAGACATTGTGATGAAGAATATAGTCTAATCCGTTAAGGATAAATTCATTGAAAGATCTATCATGTATAGATTGTTGTAATAGAACCCTTTGTATTGCTGCCAATAGGATGGAGCTATACAGTGCTTGCTATACAGTGCTTCAACATCAACAGTGACAAGATAGGAATTCTCTGACAGTGTTAGTTCTTCAATGATCTGCAAAAAATTAATGGTATCTTTCACAAAATATGTAAATTCTAGTACATGAGACTGTACATAGGACTCAATTACTTAGTGTAGCAGGTTATCCAGGCATTGGGCCTGATGTGGGTCTGCCATTGTCACCGGTTACCTCTCCAGCCCATGTGAGCTGCGACCGTGGGTGTGAGAACTGAGACATGAACAACTCTGGCTTCTTTGTTTTGATGTTTTATTGTAATTAGGGGATGGGAGAAGGGAATGAATGGGATACTCCTTTAGGCTTAACTAAGTACAACTTGGGACTTTCTCAGGAAAATGTCTGTTAACGCTGTTTTGACACCAGCCAATGCTCAGAACACACTGTAACTTGAAAGAAGTGCTAGATCCTCGACCTTGAGTCCAGAAGATACAGGACTGTCGAACAATGAGCTACAGACACTACTGTGCTACAAAGTCACTAACTTCTTCCTCCAGCCTTCCTCTGGCTTGAGGTAAACTTTTGTGAATTCCTGTTTAGCTGCAACGCTCAACTAAGGACACTGCACACTATCTCTTTAGGGCCCAAACTGCAGGGGTCCCCTGACTAGTTACCCCCTCTGTCCTTTCAGGGTCCTCCACCTAGGTACCCCCTTTCCAGCTAGCTGAGATATGGATTCTAAAACCTTCTCCGGAGTGGTCCCCCTTTAACACTTCGGGAAGACCCCCAGAAGCAATCCTCAGTACTCACGACCTGTGTAGGCTTTCCTGGGACTGGACCCCTTTCGCTATCTGCTGGTTCTCGGGCACACCGGATCCCCTCAGCTCAACTCAGCATTCTCTGGATTCTCAGGCGACACCCCGAGACATCCGCTTCCTCAGACAGGAGGAGAGACAGCCGTTCTCTCCCTCTTGGGACTCTGCTCCCGCCAAAGACGCCGTGTCACGCACTTCCCCCAAACTTATACCCACTCCCAGAATCCCTTGCAGCATAATCTGCCTTCTGGGGTAGATACTAGATACAAGCCTGAATGTTTCCCCTGATTGGGTTTCCTCCACTGCCCTATGATAAGCCTCTCACAGGGCTCAGTGGGGAGACCCCCCTCTCAGCAGGCACACCTGGAAGCCGTGACACCCTGACAAAAAGAAAACATCGCCCTGCTGTTAGGCAGACAAGGCCCACTATACATTTGCCTAGCACCTACCTGTAGGGTGCTACACCAGTTTTCTCCTACTTCGAAAGAAACACCACACAATTCTCCTGCGCTTGAAGGTAGGCCCCAAAAAAGGATTTTCTATAGGATCTCTGTCCAGGCTAATTCGGATAAATGCCACCTTGCTGCACTCACAAGACTGGGGAAGTCTGAATTACTGGAAACAAGAAACAGACAGAGGGCACACTGGCCTAGTGCATTAACCTTGACAAAACATTTTTAATTTAATAAAAGAAAGGTACTCACAAGCAAGTGCTTGATACAGGCATATCACATTAAAATGGCTGTAGTGTCCACAGTATCACATAAAAAAAAAAAATGGCTGACGTGTTTTGAGGTCCGGCCTCTTTTTCAGAGCCAAGTTTAGTTGGCTCAGAAGAAGAGGCAGGACCTCAAAACACGTCAGCCATTTTCTGTGGATGTTTTTATCCATGAAGTGATACTGTGGACACTACAGCCATTTTAGTGTGATATGCCTGTATCAAGCACTTGTTTGTGAGCACCTTTTCGTTTATTAAATTAAAAATGTTTTTGTCAAGGTTAATGCACGAGGCCGGTGCGCCCTCTGTCTGTTTCTTTTTCTCCTATACTGATGTGTGCTGATGAGACTGCACTGATGATCAGTACCCTAATTATCAATGTACATGTGCCCTGTCAGATTTGCCGACTCCCCACTCCTGACCCTGTGATAGCACGTGAGGAAAGAAATGCAGATAACCGACAACTTTCTTTACATTGTGATCCGCTATTATTAGACACAGCCAATCCACATGATAAAAGGCTGCAATTGGCCCTTCAGTGCAATCACAGAGCACGTCGGATGGGCGCCCCAGGGGGAGCACAGGGGCATGGTTCTGGGAGGACATACATGAACGCCCTCCTAGAACTAGACAACCACGCTGTAGCCGTCTTTTGGCTATAGCATGGTCAGAAAGTGGTTAAAATATACTATTGGTAGCAAGTATCTGCACGCTAAGGACTCATTCACTCACTTGGGGGGGCTGAATAACCACATGGTTGAGCTGTGTTATTAGGGCTCTCAAACTGCTCCCCCTGTAGCTGAAAATGCAGCAGCCAGGGATGCACACATATGCCAAACCTGTGATGTTTTGTTTCACAGCTGGAATTATAGCCCCTGTAACATTTGGCAGACACTAATGCAGAACACAACCCATTCAAGTGAATGGGCCTCATTGTAATCACCTGACAATTACACGCTGGCCTGTTCTCATGGTATGTTTTCATTGTGCAAGCATATTGGGTAATGGGCACGGTTAAAAGCTTTACAATACCACCACATTAAGAAATTGTGTGAGAAAATGGGGTTGATTTAGTACAGGCAAATAGACTGCACTTTGCAAAGTGCAGTTGCTCCAGAGCTTAGTAAATGAGGTAAAGCTTCACTTTTGAAAGAGTCAAACGGGGTAAAGCTACACATGGATCAGAATTTAGTCAGTCCCTTCTAAACCACTTTCATTTTGGGTTAGCTCACAGGTCCTCTCTAAAGCTGGCCATAGACTATGTTGAAACCAGGACTGTCAGGTTTCAATTTGGTGCTGCATAACTTGACCAGTTCAAATCAGGATTCTGTAAATTGTAAATAGTGTCCGAGGACACATTTGCTTACAGGTAATTGATTTGTGGATGGGTGACTGTGAACAGGTCATGCTAGCCATACACTATACGAAATATCAATCAAACTAATTGATAGCCGTGGGAGAAAACTTTTTTTTACATATCTAGTGCAAACAGTTTGGGCGAGAAACACATTAATCTTTCAACTTATTGTTTGTTCATCAGAAAATTTCCAAACTTGTCCTTCGTTTTTTTGGCCCAAAAACGATTAATGATTTGTGCCCATTAACTGGCCTAAAAATTAACTAACTGTCCAAATGACCAGATTTTGGCCGGTTTTTAGTATAGTGTATGGCCAGCATAAGGTATGAGCTCAGCGTTTAGATATTTACCCAAATTTCAAAAATGTAAGCCATTCAGTGTGAACGAAGGTGGTAGTTTCTAGCAGTCAATGATTACTAAGGAAACAGCAGAGGCTAGCACCCATCAAGTCAGGAATCCCCAGCCACGTAACTAAATATGGCAACAATCCCCAGCCACGTAACTAAATATGGCAACAGCCTTCCCTTATATTAACAATGATCGATCAGGGAGATGTTATTTGGCAAGTGATATCATATAGTTAGTGTCTTTGGTCATTGTGAATGTACATTCTGGGACTTTTTAATTTTTTTTTCACTATGATTAGAGAGGTACTACATACACATAGCTGAAGGGGTTATTATCTGGATGCCCCCTTATTGTTAAAGGTTTCCAGAAGCTAAAAGCCCCCGAAAACCACTTGGCCAGGGCTGTGGGGAAAAGGCCCTTGTCCTCATTAACATGGCAAGGTACTCTCCCCATGTTGAGGGCATGTGGCCTGGTATGGTTCAGGGTGGGTAGGGTGCATGCGTGTCAACCTCTTTTCTAGCCAACTTGACTGCATGCTCGGATTAAAGGGCTGGTATTGAATTTTAGGGGAACCTCGTGCTTTTTTTTGATGTGTAGATCCCCCTTTAACATCATAGCCAGACTCAGTGTTTGGTATGTAATTTTGGGGCACTCCATGCACTTTGTTCATTCTTGCTGTAGGATGGGCTACAGCAAAAATTATATATCCAAAGGAAAAACATACTGTAAGTTTCAATTGCAAACAAATTACATTTCAAAAGTCAATTTTTAAAGAAAAGAAAAAATGAGGCACCCCTCCAAAGGTCTTCTAAAATACATAGAGTCTGCTATGTATTTTAGCGGACTCTTGATGTCAGGAGGGAAATGTAATTTGCTGGCAATTAAAAAAAATGTAAATGTAGGTGCATTAAAAAAAAAAAAAAAAACTCAATGGACCAATGTATTTTATTTATTTTTTTAAATTCTGCATTGCTACAAGTTCTCCATGGCAATACTGACACACCATAGTATTTGTTTTGGACAACCCTTTACCTATTAGCTCTTTTAAAATGGGTATTTCTAATTTGACAATTCAGCTCAGATTGAGAATTTATCAATACAGGAGTAAGCAGAATATGAAGCAGTTGTGGATAGCAACCAATCAGTTTATTTTTTTATTTTCAAAAATTAACTGAACGAGATAGTAGATAATAGGTTGTCATGCCTGACTGCTCAAGATTCGTAGATAATAGGTTGTCATGCCTGACTGCTCAAGATTCGTAGATAATAGGTTGTCATGCATGTCTGCTCAAGATTTGTGGGTTAAATTTGGCATCTGAACTCTTTGGAAGTTTGACAAAACTGTTTCAAATGAACCCAGGGCGATTTGGCTGATTTCCATTTCCATTAACAAAAATGTCAATTAAGCCAAATTAATTGTTTAAAGTTAACTAAAAAAACAGAAATATGCAAAACAGAAATATGCACATTAGATGAGAACTCCAGGTATTATTTTAATTTTTTTAATAAGCAAATGTATACAGCATTCACTGGATAAGTTAGACAAATTAAAAGATAACAGTTTTCAGACAAGTTATAAATCATAGTGCATAAAAACATGTATTTGCTAGTCCACCAAATAGGAAAACAAGAAATGCAAAGGTTCTATGTACCATCTAAATCAAGTATATATATATATATATATATATGTCATGTACCCTGGGTGTCCTTGAACTGGGAGGTTCCCTGTTTCATAGCTTGCAGCCTTATCTGTTGTGCCACAAAGAAGCTCTGGAGTGTTTGTAGTGATTTTCCAGCCTGATGCTTTACTTTTGGACTCACTAGCTCCATCTGCTGCCAGCTGCAAACTATGTACAATTTACTCAGCCTTCAAAAAGCAGCACTTCCTGTTCCACAATGCACGTTTGTTTGGAATATGTTCCTGGGTGTGCTGCTTGCTCTTTGATAGACTTTTGTGTCTGAACTTTTGCCTGTATCCTTGACCCCTCTTCAGCCTGCCGAATCTGTACTTCACCGCCAGCTTGTGTATGACTTCTGCCTGCGTGACTATTCTTTGGATTACGTTTGGATACCGCTTTGGCCGATCTGTTCCTGGCCTGATCTCCGACTACGTTTTCGCCTGAATCCTCAGGTAAAGTCCGAAGTGGAGTTTGAGTGCTAACAGGTACCTAACATAACAAATTGGCCATAATGTCATTGGACACTGCTGAGATTGTAAAGGCGCTTACACATCGGGGACAATTGATTGTAGCTCATGAACAGCATATTTCTTCTCTGGATGCTAAGCTAGATGAACTTTGTGCTATGCTAAAATCCTGTTTGCCTGGCTCCTCTGTATCTATCCAGACTCCTGCTCCAATCCAACCCACCTCTTCTGTGCCCCTCAAACTTCCCTTACCTGAAAAGTTTGGCGGTGACACCGAGGACTGCAGAGGTTTTTTAAATGTTTGTCATTTGCACTTCCGCAACAACCCTGGGGCTTTCAGTACTTCTTCTGCCAAAGTGACATTTGTAATTTCATTGTTAAAATGGGTCTCTCCTTACCTGGAACGCAATGATCCTGTGCTGCAAGATGCTGATAGATTTCTGGCTTCTCTTCAGACTGTATTTGACAAGTTGGATAGAGCTTCTGCAGCCGAGTGCTCACTTTTGGACATACAACAAGGTAACAGGACTCTGGCACAGTATGCTATTGAGTTCCGTACCCTGGCGGCTGAGACCAAATGGGACTCAGGGGCATTACGTGCAGCTTTCCATAAAGGTCTTACAGATTGCATTAAGGATGAATTGGTCTATCGCATTAAGGATGAATTGGTCTATAAGGACTCCCCAGAAGATCTTGAAAAATTCATAGAGTTGTGTGTTCGTCTGGATCTCCGGTATCATGAAAGGTGCCAGGAGAGACTCAGGGGCCAAGCGATATACTGGCCTTGGAAGCTTATGAGTTCTAACTTCCAAGCACCACCTCAGCCTTAACCTGAAATTTCTGTTGAATCCAAGTGTCCTGTGGAACCCATGGAAGTCAGCCATCTCCACCTCTCAGAATCGGAGAGACAGAAGAGGCGTGCATTGGGCTTATGCTTATACTGTGGACTTAAACGACATTTGCTATCTGGTTGTCCAGCCGTCCAGTAAAAGGCAGGGTCTAACCAGTGTTGGAGGAGCTGGGTTAGACCTTACAAGTACTTCCTACAAAACCAAGACTACTGTACCCTCAACTTTCCACTTAGCCTCTAAACTTGTCTCCTGTGAGGCTTTTGTAGATTCGGGAGCCGCTGGTATATTCTTGGATTACAATTTTGCTAAAGAAAATAACATCCCATTTGTTCCAAAGTCTAGACCCCCGAACATTACCACCCTGAATGGACAGCCGTTAGTGGTGGTCTCAAACTTGACAAGGCCATCTCCCATCACCCTTCAGGTAGGCGCACTCCATAAAGAGGAAATCATTCTGTCTCTTATTGATTCCCCACTTCTGCCTGTTATCCTTGGCTACCCTTGGTTACAACAACACAACCCTTCCTATGATTGGGTAAAGGGAGAATTAACCTCTTGGGGGTCTTCCTGTTATTTGAACTGTTTATCTCGACCCACAAGACTTTCTGGTTGTCTGTTGGCTTCCGCGGCCATCCCCCTACCTTGCCTCATGAATACCATGAATTTGCAGACGTGTTTTGCAAGGAAAAGGCAGAGGTTTTACCTCCACATCGCTCTTTTGACTGTGCGATTAATCTGATCCCTGGAGCACCTCTTCCCAAAGGAAGGACCTATCCCCTGTCTCTGCCTGAACAAAAGTCCATGGAGGAATATTTCAAGGACAACTTGGAAAGAGGTTTTATTTGACCCTCTTCTCCAGTAGGGGCAGGTTTCTTCTTTGTCGAAAAGAAGGATGGGGGTCTTCGACCATGCATAGACTATCGAGGGTTAAATCGGATCACTGTAAAGGACTCCTACCCGTTGCCTCTTATTCTAGAGTTATTTTATGTGCTTAAGGGAGCCATTCTCTTCACCAAACTTGACCTCAGAGGGGCTTATAATCTGGTTCGAATTAGAGAGGGAGACGAGTGGAAGACAGCTTTCAACACCCGCAACGGACACTATGAGTATCTGGTTATGCCATTTGGACTCTGTAACGCTCCTGCTGTGTTCCAACGTTTCATGAATGACATTTTTCATGACTTCAGTAACCGTTTTGTCATAATCTACCTGGATGATATCTTAATTTTTTCCAAGACTCACCTTGAGCACCGCTCACGTGTAAGGCAAGTATTACAGCGGCTGAGAGAAAACCACCTTTATGCAAAGATTGAGAAATGCAGTTTCCATCAAAACCAGATATCTTTTCTTGGATACATCATAAATAGTGTTGGTTTCCAAATGGACCCACAGAAACTCTCTGCTGTCTTGCAATGGCCCCCACCGACCACTTTGAAGGAGCTCCAAAGCTTTCTGGGGTTTGCAAATTACTACAGATGTTTCATCAAGGGTTTTGCCTCCATAGCTGCCCCCCTTATGGCTATGACTAGGAAAGGCACCAATTGCAAACTGTGCCCCTCTGAAGCAGAATCAGCTTTCCAACTTTTAAAGGGTATGTTCAGCAAGGCTCCAATTCTTCAGCATCCAAACCCTGATCTCCAATACATTGTTGAGGTGGATGCCTCTGAGGTAGGAGCAGGTGCCGTGCTGTCCCAGAGACAACCTAAGACCAGTAAGATTCATCCAGTGGCATTTTTTTCTAAAAAAGTTTTCTCCAGCGGAGATGAATTAGGATGTTGGGAATCGAGAACTACTTGCTATAAAACTTGCATTAACTGAATGGCGACATCTTCTGGAAGGGGCTCTAAAGCCTTTTTCTATCCTGACCGACCATAAAAACCTGCTGTATCTTCAGACTGCTAAACGTTTGAATTCACGTCAAGCTCGATGGGTTCTATTCTTCTCCCATTTTAATTTTGTCCTTTCCTATGTCCCTGGGCATAAGAACAGGAAGGCAGATGCTCTTTCCAGACAGTTTGTTACTTCTAAAGAAGATCAACCTACCGAACAATATATAATTCCACCTCACAAGATTGTCGCACAGATCTCTGCAGCTCTTTCCCAACAATTATAGGAAACTCCAGAGTTCCTCAAGGGCTGAAAGTACCACCAGGTCGCCTGTTTGTAGCCCCCAGCCTCAGGAAACCAGCACTCCTCTGGGCACATGATGGAGTGTTATCTGGTCATCCTGGTGTCACAATCACTCTTAAGACCTTGCAGCGTCATGTTTGGTGGCCTCATTACCCCTGTTACAGACTGTGTGGCTGCCTGTCCAACTTGTGCTGCTAATAAAGTACCTCGCACATTGCCTGCTGGGCTATTACAACCGCTTCCTGCACCTCGCCAACCTTGGACCCGTTTAACTATGGACTTCATTACAGAATTACCCAAAACTGATGGCATGACTGCTATATGGGTCATAGTGGATCGCTTTTCAAAAATGTCTAATTTTGTACCACTATCTGGATTACCTACAGCGGAAGCTCTGTCTACCCTCTTCCTTTCTCATGTTGTGAAACATCATGGTATACCTACCAATATCGTCTCAGACCGCGGATCATTTCCCGATTCTGGAGAGCGTTTTGTAAGAAACTGGGAGTAACGCTCTAACTCTTGACCTCACATCACCCGCAAGCAGATGGTCAAACCGAACGCATGAACCAGACCCTTGAAACCTATCTTCGGCATTACATCAACTCGTTACACTCCAATTGGTCTAAGTATTTGCCCTTCGCTGAATTTGCCATTACTCTCGTTGGCACAGTGCCCTACATACCACACCATTCTACGCAGCCCTGGGATATCACTCTCAGACCTTTTCATTACTTCAGTCTTCATCCAGTGTACCAGTAGCAGATCAACGGATGAAGAATATCTTGCTACACTGGAAAAAGATTTGCTTATTGCTACGGAAGTCAGCAGGCAGATATGAATGTTTCTCCAACAGACGACGACGCCATATACCTCCATATGCGGTGGAGGACAGAGTTTGGCTGTATACCAAATACGTAAGACTGAAGCAACCCTCTACCGAATTGGGCCCTCGATTCATTGGTCCTTTTAGAGTAATTGCTAGAGTCGGACGAGTCTCCTATCGGTTGAAATTGCCCTTGTTACTCCAGAACTCAACAACTACCTCCTCCTGTTCTTGTTGATGGACATCATGAGTATGAAGTCTCTAAGATTCTGGATTCGAGAAGACGGGGTCGTGGCCTACAATATCTGGTTCATTGGAAAGGATACCCCATCACAGACCGTTCCTGGGCTCCAGCTAAAGATTTGCATGCCCCTGCTCTCATCCGAGACTTTCATGCCTCTTTTCCTGCTAAGCCTTGCTAGGCCCCTGGAGGGGTCCATTGGAGAGGGGGTCCTGTCATGTACCTAGGTGTCCTTGAACCGGGAGGTTCCCTGTTTCATAGCTTGCAGCCTTATCTGTTGTGCCACAAAGAAGCTCTGGAGTTTTCGCAGCGATTTTCCAGCCTAATGCTTTACTCTTGGACTCACTAGCTCCACCTGCTGCCAGCTGCAAACTATGTACAATTTACTCAGCCTTCAAAAAGCAGCACTTCCTGTTCCTCAATGCCCGTTTGTTTGGAATATGTTCCTGGGTGTGCTGCTTGCTCTTTGTATTCTTGACCCCTCTTCAACCTGCCGAATCTGTACTTCACCGCCAGCTTATGTATGACTTCTGCCTGCCTGACCATTCTTTGGATTACGTTTGGATACCGCTTTGCCCGATCTGTTGCCGGTCTGATCTCCGACTACGTTTTCGCCTGAATCCTCAGCACTCAAACTCCACTTCGGACTTTACCTAACAGGTACCTAACATATATATATATATATATATATATATATATATATATATAATACATACACAGTGCCTTGCGAAAGTATTCAGCCCCCTTGAACTTTGCAACCTTTTACCACATTTCAGGCTTCAAACATAAAGATATAAAACTGTAATTTTTTGTGAAGAATCAACAACAATTGGGACACAATCATGAAGTGGAACGAAATTTATTGGATATTTCAAACTTTGTTAATAAATAAAAAACTGAAAAATTGGGCTTGCAAAATTATTCAACCCTTTACTTTCAGTGCAGCAAACTCTCTCCAGAAGTTCAGTGAGGATCTCTGAATGATCCAATGTTGACCTAAATGACTAATGATGATAAATAGAATCCACCTGTGTGTAATCAAGTCTCTGTATAAATGCACCTGCACTGTGATAGTCTCAGAGGTCCGTTTAAAGCGCAGAGAGCATCATGAAGAACAAGGAACACACCAGGCAGGTTCGAGATACTATTGTGGAGAAGTTTAAAGCCGGATTTGGATACAAAAATATTTCCCAAGCTTTAAACATCCCAAGGAGCACTGTGCAAGCGATAATATTGAAATGGAAGGAGTATCAGACCACTGCAAATCTACGAAGACCTGGCCGTCCCTCAAACTTTCAGCTCATACAAGGAGAAGACTGATCAGAGATGCAGCCAAGAGGCCCATGATCACTCTGGATGAACTGCAGAGATCTACAGCTGAGGTGGGAGACTCTGTCCATAGGACAACAATCAGTCGTATACTGCACAAATCTGGCCTTTATGGAAGTGTGGCAAGAAGAAAGCCATTTCTTAAAGATATCCATAAAAAGTGTTTAAAGTTTGCCACAAACCACCTCGGAGACACCCCAAACATGTGGAAGAAGGTGCTCTGGTCAGATAAAAACAAAATCAAACTTTTTTGCAGCAATGCAAAACGTTATATTTGGCGTAAAAGCAGCACAGCTCATCACCCTGAACACACCATCCCCACTGTCAAACATGGTGGTGGCAGCATCATGGTTTGGGCCTGCTTTTCTTCAGCAGGGACAGGGAAGATGGTTAAAATTGATGGGAAGATGGATGGAGCCAAATACAGGACCATTCTGGAAGAAAACCTGATGGAGTCTGCAAAAGACCTGAGACTGGGATGGAGATTTGTCTTCCAACAAGACAATGATCCAAAACCTAAAGCAAAATCTACAATGGAATGGTTCACAAATAAACATCCAGGTGTTAGAATGGCCAAGTCAAAGTCCAGACCTGAATCCAATCGAGAATCTGTGGAAAGAACTGAAAACTGCTGTTCACAAATGCTCTCCATCCAACCTCACTGAGCTCAAGCTGTTTTGCAAGGAGTAATGGGCAAAAATTTCAGTCTCTCGATGTGCAAAACTGATAGAGACATACCCCAAGTGACTTACAGCTGTAATCGCAGCAAAAGGTGGCGCTACAAAGTATAAACTTAAGGGGGCTGAATAATTTTGCACGCCCAATTTTTCAGTTTTTTATTTGTTAAAAAAAGTTTGAAATATCCAATAAATTTTGTTCCACTTCATGATTGTGTCCCACTTGTTGTTGATTCTTCACAAAAAATTACAGTTTTATATCTTTATGTTTGAAGCCTGAAATGTGGCAAAAGGTCGCAAAGTACAAGGGGGCGGAATACTTTCGCAAGGCACTGTATATATATATATTTTTTTAATAAACACCCTAAGGGAGGAAGCAAGGCGCAAGGTGTAACCCTACGTGGGAGGAGGTGAACAATGTAAATGTAGGGGGAGGTAGGAGAGAGAAAAAAAGAGCAAGGAATGCAAGGGAAAAAGATGGTCCACACATCTGGAGGTTAGATCTCCTCTGCCAGACTACAATTCGCATGTAGGACCAGGCCCAATAAGGGATATCAAGTAATATTGGATAATGTCTTACAGATGCAATTTATATTCTGGGGCAGTACAGAATTTTCACCAAAAGAAGCACAGGTATTAAAAATGTTCTTTTTAACCTTTGCTATAGGAGAGGTTGATTATTTTTGTTAACCACACAGCAATGGAAGGAGGATAAGGTTGTTGCCACAAATCTTGGGTAAAACTCTTGGTCGCTTCAAGTAATTAAAATATTGACTTTACATAGGTTTTGCTTACATGAGTATTATTGATAAAGAAAGAAGACGGGGTCACTTGGAAAGGGAAGATCACTAAATTATTTTCCTTACTGGCTTTCAAAAGGACTTGATAATAGGACAGTACCAGAACCATTTCTCCAACAAATGTCCAAAACGGTTTAGAACATGTGATCTAATGCCTGAGCCTGAGGGTGGTGTTAAGAGTCAGAAAAAAGGGTTAGTAAGTTATATATTATACTCAACAGTTTTCCTCAATATCTTGTGAGGTAAGCTTTTTTTCCCATCCATCGTTTAGTCACTTTACCACACTTGTTACCATGCTCCTTGTAGTACCTCTTACATTTTGTATGTTGCGCTTTGGCCCTATATAAAACAAGCTATTGAAAGCTTTTCCGCAACATGGTTAATTTATCAAGAATGGATTGGGCTAATGATTGCTTATGGTTACACTCCAATTTATGGACATCCCCCATTGTTTTTTTATATTTGGAATGTCCGAGTTTAGTCCTAGAGAGTCATGTTTAATATATCCTCCTGATCCTCAACTTACAGGATCCTGGAGGAGCAAATCATTAAGACACCAGTTCCATGACTTTCTGGGATGGTTAGTAACGTCCAACTCAAGAGATACAGGAGCATGGCCTGCGAGAAATATGGTACAGTGGGGATCGAACGTTTGGGCACCCCAGGTAAAAATTTGTATTAATGTGCATAAAGAAGCCAAGGAAAGATGGAAAAAACTCCAAAAGGCATCAAATTACAGATTAGACATTCTTATAATATGTCAACAAAAGTTAGATTTTACTTCTATCATTAACACTTTCAAAATTACAGAAAACAAAAAAATGGTGTCTGCAAAAGTTTGGGCACCCTGCAGAATTTATAGCATGCACTGCTCCCTTTGCAAGGCTGAGAACTGCCAGTGTCATGGATTGTTCTCAATCATCGTCTAGGAAGACCAGGCAATGTCAATCTCAAAGGTTTTAAATGCCCAGACTCATCTGACCTTGCCCCAACAATCAGCACCATGGGATCTTCTAAGCAGTTGTCTAGAAAACTGAAACTGAAAATAGTTGACGCTCACAAAGCTGGAGAAGGCTACAAGAAGATAGCAAAGCGTTTTCAGATGTCAATATCCTGTGTTCGGAATGGCAGTCATCAGGAACAGTGGAAGTTAAAGCAAGATCTGGAAGACCAAGAAAAATATCAGACAGAACAGCTTGCAGGATTGTGAGAAAAACAATTCAAAACCCACGTTTGACTGCACGATCCCTCCAGAAAGATCTGGCAGACACTGGAGTTGTGGTACACTATTCCACTATAAAGAGATACTTGTACAAATATGGTCTTCATGGAAGAGTCATCAGAAGAAAACCTCTTCTACATCCTCACCACAAAAATAAGCGTTTGAACTTTGCAAATGAACATATAGACAAGCCTGATGCATTTTGGAAACAAGTTATGTGGACCAATGAGGTTAAAATTTAACTTTTTGGCCGGAATGAGCAAAGGTACGTTTGGAGAAGAAGGGGCACAGAATTTAATGAAAAGAACCTCCAATCATGCTTTGGGGTTGTATTGCAGCCAGTGGCACAGGGAACATCTCACGAGTAGAAGGAAAAATGGATTCAATAAAATTTGAGCAAATTTTGGATGGTAACTTGATGCCATCTGTGAAAAAGCTGAAGTTAAAGAGAGGATGGCTTCTACAAATGGATAATGATCCTAAACACACCTTGAAATCCACAGGGGGATTACATCAAGAGGCATAAACTGAAGGTTTTGCCATGGCCTTCACAATCTCCTGACCTCAACATAATTGAAAATCTATGGATAGACATTAAAACAGCAGTGCGTGACAGACAGCCCAGAAATCTCAAAGAACTGGAAGACTTTGAGGTATCTTTGCCCATTCTTCTTTACAAAACAAGAATTGAAAGACTCTTGGCTGGCTACAAAAAGTGTTTACAAGCTGTGATACTTGCCAAAGGGGGCAGTACAAGATATTAACTCTGCAGGGTGCCCAAACTTTTGCAGACGCCATTTTTTTGTTTTCTGTGTAATTTTGAAAGTGTAAATGATGGAAATAAAATCTAACTTTTGTTGACATATTATAAGAATGTCTAATCTGTAATTTGATGCCTTTTGGAGATTTTTCCATCTTTTCTTGGCTTCTTTATGCAAATTAATACAAATTTTTACCTGGGGTGCCCAAACTTTCCATCCCCACTGTCAGGTAGCATGATAACAAGTGTGAATGTTCTTGATCGTGCAATTTGACTCAACAATAGCATTCCTATATCTCTGAAGTGACATGTTACGGTGATAAAAATTCTTGCCTCACAAAACTTTGCAGATAACCTTTTGGGTCAATAGGCTTGTCAACACCTTTCTCTGATTCTCACCTCCCCTATTTTCAAGTGAAGTCATTGCTTTCACACAGAGTCTGAAGAATTTACCAAAATGATTCATATTTGATTTTAAATTCCAACCTAAAGGCCCCTTTCACACTAGAGCGACTGAAAAGTCGCGCGATTTTGCCGCGATTTGTAGACGAGATTTTACCGCAATTTTAATGCGATTTGTGGTCATTCTGACTTTAGTGCAACTTTAGCAGGAACCAATGAAAAACAACCTGTTATGACACAATTCCTTTTCCTGCCATATTCTTTTCTTCCTGTTTGCTTCCTGGTTGTTGTGTTGTGGTGTGTGACAATGTTTGCTACTCAATATATTGCTACAGCAGTTGTCCTTGCTGCTGCAGCAGCAATAGTGCATTAAAAGGAGAGGAGAGAAGGAGAAGCGGAGGCACAGAAGGAGCCGATATTGGGTCCATCCTGTCATTGCACAAATTCTGGGTCCTTTATAATGATCTTCGTGCACATGAAGATACATTTTTTAATTATACACGCATGTCTATTAAAAGGTGAGAACATATGTGTCCATGTTCTCTTTACTAGTTTCTCAAATGTTGAATGTTGCTAATGGTCACCTATGTGTCTTAATGTTCAGTTTTGACGAGTTACTCAGTTTAGTGTCTAGCCATCTTGAACGACAGAATACTAGTTTCTGAAGAAGTATTCCACCTGTGGAAAGAATGATGAATGATAAAGCACAAGATGTATGTGTGAAACGCGTCTACAAGACTTCATGCTGGTGTCTTTGGTGTCATCACTTGCAACTTTTTGGAAATAAAAGGTATTTGAAACCTATTGGAATCCCTGGATGTGCGGCTAATTCTTTTCCTACAAGTGGAAAGAATGATGATTACATTAAGGTAAGATCATCATCACACCCTGCCTTTCAGTGTCATGGTTGTAGGACCTAAAATTTGGCCAGTTGTGAACAGGTAAGGTTTCTACTGCAAAGATGTGTGATGATGAGACTGCACTGATGGATACTGATAGGCACAGATAAGGATCCAATCTCTTTGCAAAAAAACAGTGCTCAAACAAAACATCACATTCATATTTGGCTGGCTAGTCTTCCCGTAGGGTTCAATATTGAGTTGACCAACTCTCACCCTTGGCCCAGGATTCTTCAACTCTGCTGGGAATGCTGTCCACAAGGTTAGGAGTGTGTCTATGTGAATGTTTCACCTTTCTGCCAGAAGTGCATTGGTTTGAGGTCAGGACTCTGTGCAGGCCAGTCACGTCCCCCCACCCCAAACTCACTCATCCATGTCTTTATGGACCTTGTTTGTGCACTAATGCGCAGTCATGTTGGAACAGGAAGAAGCCATTCACAAATTGTTTGTTACCGGTCTTTTGGCGTTATGTGTAAGGTTTGGTTAGGACTCTCACTCTATTATATGAATGAAGCAGCAGACTGATACATTATAAAAAGAAAAGGAAACAAATAATCTGTCAAAGAACGTTTTTATTATAAAAGAAAAGGAAACAAATAATCTGTCAAAGAACGTTTTTATTATAAGTGCAAGATATGACCCGAAAAGGATCGATAGTTCTCCAAAAATAGGAATTACACAAAATTTAACAGAAATTACAAATTTCTATTAAAATATAATAGGAATTTTACTGTGTCCAACAACAAAATATAACTTTTGCCTTGCTTGAAGGCCAACAATAAACCCTATGTAACATGTGGCTGAACGTCAGCCAAGGAATTAAACATAAATTTTGGCTACTGAGATAGCATGCCCAAAAAGAGTTACAACATTTCAATTGTGTAAAGAAAAAAGGTGGGGATTTGCAGGCCAATGGGAGGAGAAGGATCACGACAATACCAAGATATATAAAAAAGATATTTTTATTGTACAAAAGTACATGAGCAAAGGATGCACATAAGAAGAAAAAAATTAAAATGAATATAAAAAGAAGGATATGTAGATAGGGTCACGATGTATAAATACTTCCCAGGGAGAGCTGATAGCCTGTATAGCTGGATGGTATAGGGGTCTCAGATGGAGCACGGTCAATGAAGGTCCCCAGCAAGCCCCATGCCATGCTCCATCTGAGACCCATATACCATCCAGCTATACAGGCTACCAGCTCTCCCTGGGAAGTATTTCTACATTGTGACCCTATCTACATTTCCGTGTTTTTATATTCATTTTTTTCTTCACGTGCATCCTTTTCTCATGTACTTTTTAAAGTTGTACAATGAAAATATCTTTTATATATCTTGGTATTGTTGTGATCCTTCTCCTCCCATTGCCCTTCAAAGCCTCACCTTTTTTCTTTCCAAAATTGTTTTATATATCATTTAGGGTATAGGCCCTACTACACGGTACCTTTGTGCCTAACTGAATGAATGTTTGAGAATCTTGCTCATAGATTCATATATGTGTTGTGGGCACCACTGTTGCAGGTTGGTGCCAATACTGAATCAGTAGGTGGCAAGCAGTGTTGTGCTTGAGCACTAACATGTTGCTCATGTGCTGCGCTATTTGTAGGGACTGAGGGATTACGATACAAAAAGGGGGGCTACATGTATCTGTAATCATCTGAATAGCGATGGGTTATTGGTGGAACATAAGGTTGCGGGGGAGGTGGTGGGTATGGATTGTAATTGTAATTTTGTGGTGTGGGTGCACACGTAGGGGATGTGCCATGTGCTGACTCATCATCCACAAAAGACTGAGCAGTTTGCATGAGCGCCAAGCGTAATGCAAATTGCTTTTCTGGCTTAACCTTCTTACAAATTCCCATTAGAAGTGTGGAAAATTCAACCTCATCATTGGCGTGTTCTTCCAGTTTTCGTGACATTTCAGACACCATATCCATAATTTTATCCATAGGTTTAACAGCTCTACCCCCCCCCCCCTCCTTCCTCTTATGGAACGTCTTCCAGGAGGCATAGTGCTGGGGCCAGGTTCCGGCTCCTCATCTGTCAGTGGATCAGTCACTGAGGACCTAGATTGAGGAGCGGTTGGATTATCCAGAATTTTAAGATTCTGCGGATGTATTTGCAGATGTATTATTCTCATTTTCTGCCTCCTCTTATTCTTCCGCCTCCGAATGGTTATCTTGCCAGCTACCCTGTGTTCGAAGGTTAGAAAAAGGTGATTTTTTTAAGCACATCTATGTTCATATACATATATATATATCAAACAATATTATGAAATATAATAACCTACTCTCTTAAACCCATCCTGGAAATGAGAAACTCCAGCTCTTGTGCATGGCAATAAGGGTGTACGATCTTTCCTCCCGACCCACTTCGTACTTCTTTCATCTTCTTTAAATTGCGTTTATAGCAGTCTTTCTAACTTCTCCAGTGAGTTTGTATTATCATCCCTATAAATTATGAAACATATCATCATTATTACCTTTTTTATTTCAGATACCTGGCAACCGGTCATACAATATCAAGCTTACATTACGAATTTCTAATTGGGATATCTACAGCAAGTGGAATTATTCATGAAACATGCAGAGCCCTGTGGGAGGTTGTAAAGGACCTAGTGATGAAGAAACCAACTCCTGAAGATTGGCTGCAAACAGCTAATGTGTTGAACGAAGCAATTTCCCTCATTGCATTGGTGCCATTGATGGCAAACATATACGCATTGTTAAGCCTATTGGCAGCGGAACACAATATTTTAATTATAAGAAATTTTTTTCATTTGTGCTACTGGATGTGGCTGATGCCAACTACTGTTTTCAGTATATTGACATTGGATCTTATGGAAGCAGTTCAGATGCAAGCGTATTTTCCCACTGTTCTTTCGGTCAGATGCTGAGGGTGAATAAACTTGATTTTCCCCCAGACTCTCCACTTCCAGGAACAAGTGGGCCTCCTTTACCCTATACATTTGTTGGAGATGAGGCGTTTGCATTAAGCACACATGTACTAAGACCATATTCGAATCGCTCTCTAACTTTGGAACGGAGAGTTTTTAACTACCGTTTGTCACGTGCCAGAAGGTTTGTTGAGTGTGCCTTTGGTATTTTAGCTAATAAATGGCGCTTTATGCACACCCCCATTAATCTCAGCATGGACAATGCCATAGCAGCAGTCAAAGCAGCCTGTGTACTGCATAATTTGGTGCGACAACGCGATGGTTATCTATTTGAAAACTCTGTGATACACAGTATGGATGGTGCACAGTGGTGTGCTAGCAGAGGCACCAATGATGGAGCAACTGGCCAACATCTGACAAAGTATGCACAGAACTGTTCTCGCACAATTACCATGGCAACTGGATGCCATTGCATGATTATTTCTACTTGTTTGGCCCTAAAGATATGACATTGGTATTATTTCTGGAGATATTCTACTAACGTTCTTATATGAATATGTTTTCTTGCTATGTGATTTGTATTAAAGCCTGACAAAGTTGAGTATTAAAGCCTGACAAAGTTGATATTTGTTAACGTTTTTATTTTAATAAAAGTTGATATTTGTTAAACTTTATTGCTGTTTTTTTTTGCACAAAAAAAAAAGAAAAAACATTAGAAGTGATCACACCAACAGAAAAAAGAAAACACATTAGATGTGATCACACCAACAGAAGGCTCTATTTGTAGGGGTAAAAAAGACATGAATTTAATATTGGGGTATAAAAAAGGCCTGGTCATAACAGGTATCCTTCTGGTCCTTAATGTTTCAACACAATGCTAACATGATTGTAGCCCAAGTTTAGAATGACACACAACACAAACTTACAGTTTGCTGACTGCTCACGGTGTGATAAGGCATCCCAGTCTTCAAAATATTGCCTTGCAACTTGCAACCATGCACTTTCCTTCTTTATCTTGTCCTTGTACATGGGGGTCACGCAAATAATATATGGCTGGGCGCTCACAGACAAGTCTAATTATAATTTCATTGTCCAGCACGTCTCTTTTTCTGGCCTGTCTTCACACATTGTGAGGGAGACAGCAAGGAAGTCATATGTGTTTGGAAAGTGTGACTGGGAGGGGCTACTCTGCCGAAAGGATTGGGTGGGGCAAGGGTCAAAAAGCTGCTTGTGTTTAGCTTTGAGCTACAAAGACGGACAGAAGTTGTGCTGAAATCGCATCTGTATTATTCATGTGCGATTTGCATGCTTTTCTGGAGGGTTTACATTAAGGTCTATGGACATGAAAACGCGTGAAAGTTGGAGCAAAGTAGTGCAGGGACTACTTTGAAGTCGGTGCGACTTCAAAACGCACTGACATGAACGTTACTCATTGGAAATATTGGAGAACGACTTGTCATGCGATTTTGCGGTCCAAAATCGCGGGATAAGTCGCACTAGTGTGAAAGGGGCTAAAGTGGCAAATAACGTGAGCTGAAGCCCAGTTGAATGTGTGGTAAAAAGAAAAAAAAGGAAAAAGGTTAAGGAAAGCAAGATGAAGGGGCGAGAGTGCCAGCAATAATCTTAAAGTTCAGTGGGAATTTAGGGAAGGAGGGGTTCAAACAGAGGATAAATGGTAAGGAACATGGACAAGGGATAAGTGGGAGTCTTCTCCCACTTCACTAAATGTAAAAGGACTACCCTGTGGGTGATGGCCTAGGGTGAGGGTGCTTTTGAGCTCAGCGGGAAACAGCCTACATGATTAGGGTACAGGATCATAGGTACAAATGACCTTAGGCAATATCTGAACATAAAAGAAAAAAGACAACTGAACACAATACAACTTTACTGAAATATTTAATTTAAGGCAAGCCAAAAATGATGAAAATTTCTTTCCTGCAACCACAGGTTGCAGTAAATAAAATCGCTCAACTACCCCATCAACACAGTCAGTGTTGATATGGGAACTCCTCTTATGGAGCTATTGTGTTCTCCTGGCGAGTGGCAAGGAGATCAGTCAGTGCCAGGAACACACAGTGAATATTTCTAGTGGCAGTAACCGCTTGCAAAAATTGCATGTAAACATGCTGGTTGTACGCAAGATGATGGATGGATCAACTTGGGTAAAATCAGCCTGCTAACAGATGGTTCAAACTATCTATGTCACTAGTGTCTAATGCACACGTAGGAACAATGAATTAACATTTATAACTGGCAATGAAGAGAACAAAGGTAAAAGGTAGTGCAGTGGACAAATAAAGGGTCCCCAGAGGTATAGAGATGGAACCTGCCTGTTGGAGCACCCCGGACCCTAGGAATATCCTATCAAAAGCCCAAAATGCACCTTGAAAATGCAAAGGCATCCCCCTAAACTCATTCACCAAACATAAAAAGTGGGCATTCTCAGCATTAGATCACTCTGATTCGTAGTGCCACATCCCTATATTCGGTATAGAAAAATTCACCAAACACAAGTCTTCACACAGGGGTGCATTGTATCACGGAGGCATCAAATCACGTTGGTTTATCACAGCAAAATGGGGTGGTATACCACTCCACGACAGTCCCATAATGGGAATACCATCTAAATAAAGTTTCCTTTAACAGCACTCTGCAAGTTACCAATCCCCCTGACACCTGATAATGTCTGAATATCTGGAGGGAGGTGCTGCTGGGGGATGCGGTCTGCCTGCTGATGGTAGAAAACAAGCATATGAAAAGACATTGCAGAGTCACAGGACAAACAAATGACAACACTCCATATTTCCAACAGAATGTCACTCAAAATGTTCAAGGCAAAAGGCCAGGCCCACTGCATAGTACTCCTGAGTGTAAAATCAGAGCTGACCAGACACAAAGAAACATCAGTACATCTCCCCAAAAAGATCACATTCACATCTATGGGTCCATCATTGAACGCATGGCAGAAAAGAGTCACATACAACATAAACCATGGACATGAGTACCCTCCTTACCTACCAACATACAACATAAACCATGGACATGAGTACCCTCCTTACCTACCAACATACAACATAAACCATGGACATGAGTACCCTCCTTACCTACCAACATACAACATAAACCATGGACATGAGTACCCTCCTTACCTACCAACATACAACATAAACCATGGACATGAGTACCCTCCTTACCTACCAACAGACAACATAAACCATGGACATGAGTACCCTCCTTACCTACCAGAAATCCAATGTATATTGTTACATGTGATTTTGGCACTGGTCATCAAAGGTTTCAATCAGATGTTAGAGTATTAGAGAAATACATCTGCCATAAATGTAAAGGACATACATGTTAGGCACAATCTAGTTGAAAGAGGGATGACCGCAGTATAAGCTAGCACTGAACAGTCATTTTGATCCTTGTGAATGTATTCTTTTATAAAGCGTTATTGTACAAATAAAGTCTGTAAAAGTGAGATAATACTGTTCGCAAAGTGATTTGACTGTGTACTGTTTTTTTGTTTCCTAATAAAACCTTCTTTCTGACTAAAAAAAAAAAAAAAGAAGAGGGATGACAGCAACATCGCCATAATCCTTGCAGAACATCAAATAGGTTGTAAAGGTGGTAACCTGAGATATCCTGGTGGTTCCAATAAAAGATTCCCTCCCCCTATACTCTAGTCTGTATAGGCAAGCTGAAAATATCAAGATAGAAGATGCCAGCTCCATGTTGGACTCATATTTATCAGGGTGGGGATAACAAGGGGCAGGGTGGGGATAACAAGGGGCAAAGGTGGATTTACATCTCTCAGGAGTGAGATGGTAACGGTGTTCACATGTATGCAGAACAAGAGAAGGTGGCAACTAAAAGATTGCAGCGTTCAGAGTTATTCAGAGCAGGGCTGGATTAGGAACATCATGGGCCTGGTGCTGAGAATTTTGGTGGTTAGGGCTTCAGGTATGAATGAACACAGTCAGCGATCGATAAGGATCAATACCCAGAGAGCAGGGGGAATCTGATGGACAGTCTGGGGTGAACGAGGGGAGGGGGGGGGTGGCAAATATAAGCACTGATCTCCCTCTATGGTTCACGAAGGAAGAAGCTAAAAGCGTGGGAGGGAGAGGAGGAGAAGTAGTTTTCAGCAGCTTGATGGAGAGTCATAGAGGGATATTGGTGCTTGTAATTGCCCCCCCCCCCCCCCACCAGAATACAAGGAAAAAAAAACCTAAAAAGTGGGAATGGGACTTTGAGGCCAAAATAACACTTAAATGAGATAAAAACTTATGTTTATTGATAGAATAGACATAAAATCAATTGTGACATGACATAGCATAATAAAGCATATAGTAATTACATAACACAATAGCAAAAAAGGAAATGGAAGGCACAGGACTGAAGAACACCCATCACCCTAAGCGTTACGGAGAACCCTTCATCAGGGATGTGAGTGTAGGGGTCCCAAGTGCGGAGATGTATGAACTTCTGCAACAGAGAATATACCAAAATGATATACAGAAAAAATATATGTACAGAGTCTGAAAAATTAATAAATAGTTATGCCCGAAGGTCAAAACTTGTTCATACCGTTAATAAATGCATGTATAGAACATCTACATATTGTATAGAAAACAACATACCCAGTAAAAACGACCAAATCGTGTGTGAAAGGTTGAATATACAGATCAGCTGTAGACAAGCAGGCGAGGCTTGGAAAAACACTGGTATCTCCACAAACAAGTCCCTAAAAAGGTCCTGATGTGAAAAAAGAAACAATATATTGATGAAAATACTAAAAATGTTTTACAAAAAATTATCATATAGTATAAAATAACGGAATTTTTGTAAAATCTTACCTGTAAAATTCCTTTCTCTGAGTCCTCCGACAGTCGCCGCCCCTTCATATTCACAATGGGGTTATTGACCTTTGCTCCGTAGGAGTAGCTAGGCAACAGAATATGTTATATCAAAGCTTTTAGCATACTCCACCCCTAGGGAGTGGTCCCCTCAGTCAATACCCTCCTGCTTCCTGCATTCCTACCTCAGTTTCAGTAGTATAGCAGTAGAGTACATAAACAAACCCCAAAAGAGGGGCGGGGGTGGCGACTGTCGGAGGACTCAGAGAAAGGAATTTTACAGGTAAGATTTTACAAAAATTCGGTTTTCTCTTAGGTCCTCCGACAGTCGCCGCCCCTTCATATTCGTCACAATGGGGACGTCCCAAAGCAGTGTAGACATGAGGGGTGGGAAAACAGCAGCCGCGCCTAAAGCAACGCAATACCCACATCAGAGAAAGGAACCTTACCAAAGGAAGGAAACCAACTGGGCAACATGAAAAAAACTTGCTCAACAGGAGCAACAACCCAGGAAAACAAATAACCTAGGGATAAAAACATCCCAACAGCCAAGGGTCCAAGAAAAAACAAGGAACCCTAAGGCACTGCCGCACAAAGAACCTTGCGGCCAAAGGAAGCATCTGCCGATGCCTGAACATCCACTTTGTAGAATTTGGAGAAGGTGTGAACGGACGACCAAGTCGCCGCCTTACACACCTGGGCCACAGAAGCCCGATGATGACAGGCCCAAGACGTACTCAGAGATCTTGTAGAGTGCGCCTTCACAGGCATGGGGGGAACTTTCCCCTTCAAAGCATAGGCCTGTTCAATGACCTGTCTGATCCATTTGGCGATGGTAGAAGCCGACGCCGCCATGCCCTTCCGAGGCCCCTCTGGAAGGACAAATAGAGAATCCGTCTTGCGAAAGGATTCAGTCGATGACAGGTAAACCCTGATCGCCCGAACAACATCCAAGGAATGCGAAGCCACTTCCTTTGGATGTTTAGGCTTTGCGCAAAGCGAAGGCAAGACAAAGTCCTCATTGAGGTGAAATTCCGAAATCCTTTTTGGAAGGAAAGACAGGTTAGGTCGCAAGACCACCTTATCCAAGTGAACCACCAAATACGGAGATCTGCAGGACAAGGCAGCCAGCTCCGACACCCTACGAGCCGAGGTGATTGCCACCAAAAAGGCGACCTTCTTGGACAACATAGACAACGAGATCTCCCTGATTTTTTCAAAGGGAGCATGTTGCAACACGGACAGAACAAGATTCAAGTCCCATGGAGGCAAAGGCTCCCTCCTAGGAGGGACCAGATGCCGCAACCCTTGAACAAAGGTGCCAACCAAAGAATTAGACGCCACAGGGCGTTGAAAGAGAACGGCCAGAGCAGAAATCTGACCCTTAATCGTGGCCAACGCCAAACGCTGGTCCACGCCCGTTTGAAGAAAAGCCAACACTCTTGATACCGAGTATGAGCGAGGGGAATACCCCCTAGACTCACACCAAGCAAAATAAGCAAGTATGGTAGTAAACCTTCCCCGAAGAGGACTTTCTAGCCTTGATCAAAGTGTGAATGACCTCAGGGGAGAGACCCCTATCCTGCAGGTTCTTGGTTTCAACAGCCAGGCCGTCAAAGCCAGCGACTGTAAAGCAGGATGGAATATCGGCCCTTAAGACAGGAGATCTTCTCGAAGAGGCAGATGCCACGGAGCGTCGACCGCCAGATTCACGAGGTCTGCGTACCAAGACCGGCGAGGCCAGTCCGGTGCCACCAGAATCACCGTTTTCGGTTCCGAGGCCAATCTGCGAAGGAACCTGGACAGCAGCTGAATCGGTGGAAAGGCATACATCAGACGATACTGATGCCAGGGCGCCACTAACGCGTCTGAGGCGTCTGCCCGAGGATCGCGCGTCCTTGCCACGAACCTTTCCACCTTGTTGTTCAGACGAGACGCGAACAGGTCCACATCTGGGGACCCCCACTTCTCGCACAACATCAGGAAGACATCCGGGTGAAGGGACCATTCTCCCTGGTCCAGGGTCTGGCGGCTCAGATAATCCGCCTGCCAGTTCTCCACCCCCGGAATGTGAACAGCAGATATCGCCGGGACGTGCGTCTCGGCCCAAGATAGAATGTCGACTACTTCCCGAGCCGCTCGGGCACTCCTGGTGCCCCGTTGATGTAGGCCACCGCTGTGGCATTGTCCGTCTGCACCCGAACCGGACGGCCCTGCAGCCTGTCCGACCAATGCCGAAGGCAGAGATTTATCGCTCGCAATTCCAGAATGTTGATCGGAAGGGAGGACTCCTCCTCCGACCAAGTTCCCTGCGCGGACAGAACGCCCAGAACACCACCCCAGCCCGACAAGCTGGCATCCGTGGTGATCACTGTCCACGAGAAAGGGCGAAAGGACTTGCCCCCCGACACCGCCGGGGACTGGAGCCCCCACAGAAGGTCCCTTCTGGTGCGATGACTCAACGAAATCTGGAGATCCAGAGATTGCGGTCATCCATCCCACCTGGCCAGAATCTCCCTTTGGAGACCCCGCGTGTGAAACTGGGCAAAGGGTATCGCCTCGAAAGCCGAGACCATCAGTCCTAGACACCTCATGCACGTCCGGAGGGACGAGCACTGAACGTCCCTGAGGGACCCGACTTCTTCTTGAAGCTTCCAGAGCTTGTCTTCCGGCAGGAAGACCTTCTCCTGAACAGAGTCCAGGATCATTCCCAGGTAAGGAAGACGAACCGACGGACACAGCGTCGACTTTGGAAAATTTATCGTCCAGCCAAACTCCTGTAGCGTCTGCATTGTGATGGACAGGTCGCTCACCAGACCCTGACTGGTCGCAGACCGAACCAGAATGTCGTCCAGATACCCCAGGACCGAGATGCCCTGGGCTCTCAATAAAGCCAGAACCGGCGCAAGCACCTTGGTGAAAACCCGCGGAGCCGAAGCGAGACCAAAGGGTAACTCCACGAATTGGTAGTGATCCTCCGCAATGGCGAATCGAAGGTACTCCTGGTGACCCTCGAAAATGGGGATGTGAAGATACGCATCCTTCAGATCGATAGAGGCCATGAATTCCCCTGGAACCAGGGCAGCCACCACTGATCGCAGGGATTCCATGCGGAACTTGCTAACCCACACAAAGCGGTTCAGAGCTTTCAAGTCCAGAATCGGACGTACCTTGCCCTCCTTTCTGGGCACAGTGAACAGATTGGAATAGAACCCCCGAAATCTGTCCCGATGAGGCACCGGAACCACCACTCCCTGAGCCCGCAGGTCCCGCACCGCCAGGTGCAGATCCCGCAATCCCTCCGGAGACAGCTGAAGATTTGAGGGAAAAAATCTGCCCGCCGGCCGAGAGAGAAGCTCGATCTTGTATCCAGATCGAACGATTTCCTGAACCCACCTGTCCCGAACGCGGGCCAGCCAGGGTTGAAGAAAACCGAGCAAACGTCCCCCCACCCCAGAACTGGGTGAGGGCGCCCCTTCAGGCTGCATTGTTATGGGCAGCGGACCCGGACTGGCCGACTTCTGCTTACCTGCCCACGGCTTTTTCTGGGAGCCTTGTCCCTTGAAGGGCTTGCCCTTATAGTGCGACCGAAAGGCACGAAAGGACCCCTGAGAGTGTCTAAACGAAGTATTCTTCTTACCGCGAACAAACTTAGACTTGTGAGTCTGGGGCAAAAGAGTACTCTTACCCCCAGAAATACCCTTTATCAGAGTATCCAAAGATTCGCCAAAAAGGCGAGAGCCCGCGTAGGGCAAATTAGCTAAAGTCTTGCGAGAAGATTGGTCAACAGACCAACATTTCAGCCAGATCAGGCGACGGTTCAACACCGCCACACTCTGCAGACGCGCAGCCAAAGGGACCATATCTAAGTCCGCATCACACAAGTACATGACACCCTGATGAATCTGATCCACCATAGCCAATGTTAACGGCGAAGCAGAGTCAGACACCAGGGTGCGCCTGAGCACCTGCGTCCAATCTGCAATAGCCTGGGCTGCCATAATGGAAGCAAAAATAGGCTTCAGCATAGAGCCCGCAACCGTATAAGAGTGACGGGCCAGAGACTCCAATCTCCTGTCCGTAGGGTCCCGGAACACCGGGGTATCCTCAGCAGGGATCACAGTGGATTTATTCACGGCACACACCAACGCTCATCAGTAGCTGGTGTAAAAGGATAACGCAGCTTGAACCTACTCGGCACAGCAAAAGGCTTCTTTATATTGCGCCATTGCTCATCAACAGCGCGCTGAAATTCCATAGAGCAAGGAAAAACCAGCGACATTGTGTGTTTCCTTTGCGTCCCGTACGAGGACATCAAAACAGGAGGACATGGTTCATCCTCCAAATGCAGCGTTTGCTTGATAGAAGCAACCAACTCATCCATGAGTGCAAGCTCTTCAGACGAGCCAGGGAGAGAATCATCAACCCCTTCCACCTCAGCCTCCCCTTCAGACCCCGCAAGGTCTAGAGATGAGCGAGACCTGAGAAGGGCACTCCAGCCATAGCATCCCCATCGCCCTCTGAATCAGAGGAAATTGACACTCTTGGCCCTTTTGCGGATCGATCAGCCACCAGCATCTGCACCTGAGCAGCTAAGTTAGCCACAATAGTAGCCAGATCAGCCCCCTCGGGGGAAGCAGCAGCCCCTTGGCCCCCTACCAAGGAGGAGGGAAACTTGCTTTCCTGAGAATCCATGCCCCAGTAGACTTAGGAAAAAAAGGAGCACTGCCCCTTTAAGATCGCGGCGAGCGTAGCCCACCGCACTCACAGAATACACTGACCCCCACAGGGATAGGAATACAAGGCAAGGAACACAGGAATATGGAAAGGTAAAACCTGGAGGGATCACACAGGCTGCTGCACCGATCACTGTCCCAGAGGAAAAGGAAGTGATGCAAGACTGACCGCCCCTATGAAGCCTATGTAAAGGCTACACAAACATGGCCGCTGGCTGAGGCTCCATAGGCAGATATAGAAACAGCGCTGACATGAGGCCGGATCGATCGCCGCCAAAATGGCGGCGCTTGGCGCCAAAAACGTCGCTCTTTCCACACAGAACCGGCCACCATAGCTTGCTGCAAAAAAATGGCGGACCGCAGAGGCGGTCGCCGCCCAGTATGCTCCAAAAACGTTGCACAAGCATGGCACACACAGCATACAGCATGTCTCACAGAACTCTCAGCCTGTTACACAGAGCAGAGCAGGAGAGCCCCCCCCCCCCCTCTTCAGCCCACAGAAAGGCAGCTAACACTGACAGGGAGCTCAACGTTTTTTCGCAGACATGCAGGGTCCCACAGTCCCAGACTGACACCCAAAACAGACAGGTCCCCACACAGAATACACTTACCATCCGGATGGCGTGGGAAACCCGCACAAGCGATCAAACCGCTGCACTAGGGACAGGGAGAGTCGCAGCCAGGACGCAGTGGAACTGCGGTGCGCAACCGCAAATGGCGTCCGGTGAGGTAGCCACCTCACCGCAGCATCCCTGCAGCGAACAGGGATGGGTCGTTCACATATGCCAGGGAAACCTGAGCTGAACGCTCGATGGCAGGCTGGGAAGCCACTGGCCCTGAACCCCGGATACCCAGGGAGGCCAGCCCGAGACCCAGCTCCGCATGATCATCTTCATCCGAAGAGCTAAACTAATGCTGAAAAATAACAGCTAAGTAAAGAAGAGAAAACACTTGAAATAAAATCAAAAAGAGAGAATAGAGGCTGAGACTGAAATCCCAGCACAGGATAAGCCTGCTAACTCCTGAGCTAGACAATTGAAACTGAGGTAGGAATGCAGGAAGCAGGAGGGTATTGACTGAGGGGACCACCCCCTAGGGGTGGGGTATGCTAAAAGCTTTGATATTAACATATTCTGTTGCCTAGCTACTCCTACGGAGCAAAGGTCAATAACCCCATTGTGACGAATATGAAGGGGCGGCGACTGTCGGAGGACGTAAGAGAAAGGATGATTGCAGCAAAAAAACAGCTATTAAAATTTCATATGTGTGGCCTAAACAAAGGATTCTGAGGTGCAATAACATACCTCTCATCAAAGGATTCTTAGGGCCAAGCTGGCCAGCATGTAAATGTGGAACAGTATGCTGTATACAGTGTCTTTAAAACATTAGTGTAGACAGTCGCAGGGGACCAGGAGGGGATCGAGGAACAGTATAGTTCAGTCATCAAGTATGATGACACAATAAGATACAGGGAGTCCAAGCATCCGATTCAGAGTGGCAACAATGGCTTAGGGCTGTAAAAAAATAAATATATATATATATTTCAGCACAAACGTCCAAAGGGCTACTGAGTGCACTGAATAGATGCTACAATGGCAGTCCAAATTGATGCTAGGGATAACCCTCATGTTCAAAGGAGGGAGGGGGCCAAATATGCCGATAAGGATATCAAAGGCACCTACCCGCGTGTGGAGAAGCGAAGACTCGATCCGCATCCCTGATCCACTGATTGGTCTCAGTGCGGACGCGAAAGTCGGCCGCCATATAGCACAATGCCCGCCCATCCGGCCAATGGCCAAGGAGCACGCGCAATATGGATCAGCCAATAGAGAACTTGCAGACCGTGGAGCGCACGGCCACGCCCCGTAAGAGATGGGGGAGGTGTCATGCGTTCCACGGTCTCTGACGCAACCACCAGTACAGAGCGACGGCTCCACAGACCGGAAGCAGCCGAAAAAGCACTGGTAAGACAGGGGGAGCCAGCGAAGAGGTACAGCGTGCAAATACATGCCAAACTGTCCTACAGAGCAACGAAACCCCCCGGGTGCGCCAGGTGGAGAGAGAAGTGAACCACTGAAAAAGGGGGAAAAAAGAAAAGAAGAATGCAAAAAACAAAAAGACCAAAGCCACTGAGAACCAAAAAATAATAAATAAAAAAAAAATAAAAAATAAAATTAAAAAATAAATAAAAAAATAAAAATAATAATAAAATAAATTAAATATAAAAATAATAATAACAATAAAAAATAAAAATAAAAAATAAGAATAATAATGTTATGATAAAAAATGAAAATAGATATAATGAAAATAGATATAAATGGGGACAGAAAAGAAAATGATAAGATGTGTGGATGAATGGAAAGAAAAAATTGTTAAAATTGTGTTTGATAAAGCGTGGGGCAAGGCCCAATTACTCATTGAACCAACCTCCAGATGAAAAACCCTCCAAGAAAGGATGAAAACTAAGGACTTCATTGAGGCCGGGGGGGGGGGAAAGGTGGCCTCCAAGGCCATGATCCAGCGCGTTTCGCGCTGGAGCAGGGTCTTGTCCCAGTCTCCACCCCGCGGGTTGGGATGAATGCGATCCAGTGCCAAGAATTTGACAGAGGGAAAGGGTTTGTGGTGAACGTCCCTGACATGTCTTCCCAGAGGGAAGTCAGGATTACTATTTTTCATGATGTGTATGTGTCTATAAATTCTCCTCCATAGTTCTTGTTTCGTCTTCCCGACGTAAAAACATCCACAGGCACATGACAACAGATAGACCACACCGATGGTCTGACAATTGACATAGTGCTTGGGTCTAAATGTCTTCCCGTTGGGAAGTACAAAGTGAGATTGTAAATTGATGTATTGGCAGTAAGGACAGCCTCCACATTTATAGGTGCCGAATCTTTTACAAGGATCCTTTCTGAATTCCCCTCTAAATTCACTAGACGTGAGAATGTCACAAAGAGACTTGGATCTTCTGTATGAAATGGATGGATTGGATGTAAGAAAAGGTTTTAAATTTGGATCAATTTGTAGGATGTGCCAATGTTTTTCTAAAATTCTTTGCACTTCCAGATGTTGTGGGGTATAACGTGTAATAATGCATAATTTTTGTTGTTGTGTGGAATTAGCTTGAAGTTTATCTTTTTCACCAAAGAGCAATTGATGTTGTGACTTATTCGAGGCTTTTTTAAAGGCCTTTTTGAGGCATGTGTTAGAATAGCCCCTTTCACGTAATCTATTCTTTAGTTGAAGAGCCTCATGGTGAAAAAGTTTGTCTGTGGAGCAGTTACGTCGTAGACGCAAGTATTGCCCATACGGTATCGACCGAATGAGGGAAAAAGGGTGAGAATTGTTAGCATGTAAAATAAGATTCCCAGCCGGGGGCTTACAGAATAAGGTGCTTGATAGTCTGCCATTGTCATCCTTGCTGATGGTGACATCCAAGAAGGTGATCACCAAAGGGTCAAAGGTGTAGGTGAACCTAAGGTTCCAAGAATTCGAGTTCATGTGAAACAGAAACTCCTGTAGAAGTTCCAGAGTTCCATCGCACACCATCAGGATATCATCAATGTAGCGATACCAGCTCATGATATGAGCGGTATAAGAAGCCAAAGTGTCATCTTGCAAAAGAAAACGTTCCCACTACCCCAGGTACAAATTGGCGTAGGATGGGGCACAACATGTGCCCATCACCACGCCTTGTACCTGGAGGAAGTGGGAACCGTTGAACGAAAAAATATTGTGCTTCAAAATATATTCAAGTGAAGAAACAATGAAAGAGCACAGATCATTGAATTTCTTGTGTTTCTGCATCAATACATGTTTGATGGCAGTGAGACCCTGATGGTGTGGGATGGAACTGTAGAGAGCCTCAACGTCAATGGCTACAAGTAAAGATGTGGGAGGAATGTGCAGGCCGTCAATAATCCAAAGTAGATGTATAGTATCCTTGATATAGGATGGTATACATGTTACGAACGGCCTCAGTTGTTCATCGATAAATCGACTAAGGTTTTCCGAAATACCTCCACGGCCAGAAACAATAGGGCGACCGGGGGGATTTTTGGCGTCTTTGTGCACCTTGGGTAGACAATATAGGGTAGGAATTTTTGGATGTGTGGTACGAATGTATTCCCAAGTCTGCTTGCTGATAGTATTATTGAGGTAAGCCATATCTACTAACAAGTAAAATTCCTCGTTAAATTTGGTTACAACTGACTTGGAAATAGGTTCGTACCATTCTTTATTGCGCAGAATCTTTGTACATATCATTCGATATTGCTCATTGTGCATGACCACCACATTGCCCCCTTTGTCGGCAGGCTTAATTGTTAGATGGTGCTGACTGGTCAAGGTGTTCAAGGCTTCCTGTTCCTCTGGAGACAAGTTGGAAACATTCAAAGAAATTCTCAATTTCTGAATGTCAGATGTGATGGCAACTAAAAAGGCACCTAGATTGTGATTACTGTAAGGGGAAGGAAACTTATTAGACTTTTTTTTGAGGGCAGTGTCATTGGCGTCAGGAGGAGGGTCTTTGTCAAGGTTTTCATCCAAAAGGGCCTCAATATCAATCCTGTCGAAGGTTGTCATCACCTTGTTCCTCCAACAAGGTCAACAGATCATTGAGGGCCTTTTGAGTGGCAGAGTCGTCCGAACTAGGTGGACGTTCCTTAGAATATAGACTTTTTAAAATAAGTCTACGGGCAAAAAGCTGGATGTCTTTGATCAACTCGAACTTGTCGAGGTGTGACTCAGGACAAAAGCTGAGGCCTTTTGAAAGTAATGTAACCTCATAGGAGGAAAGAGTATAGTCAGACAGATTGACAATATCAACAAGATTTGCATTGTCTGGAATAGCCGAATCGGTGGGTGTCATGGAGAAAAGAGAGGGTCCGTCAAGGAGGGGAACTGCAGTGCCATCTAATGACTCTAGTCAGTTCTCCTCCTGAATGGACACATTGGGATTCGTATTAGTGTTAGGTGGTACAGAAGGTGTAGGTACAAAGTTAGAGAACATGGAATATACTTGCCCAGAGGGGCCACCACGTGTATTGTCAAATGTCACAGTGCTCATACCATCACCTATATTGGCAACAATAGTAGATGTTCTAGAATGCGATTCGGTAATGTGCTTCATGGGTTGACTGGTTTTGGTCGAGGAAGCCGAATGTTTCTGTTTTTTGTTGGTGGTGGTAGACTGTGAAGAAGGAAGAGATGTTAGAATTAATCGACGTGTTTGAGCCACCTTCTGTTTTGTAACCTCTAAAGAAACCCTGTTTATTATTTTTGTGAGTTTTATCCTGGTGCCAATTGTATGCACTGTCCATCAACTGATAAGAAGTCTTGACGCAATTATGCATTCTGGATCTGGTAGCAGAACAGATTTGCATTTTTACTGCGCGCATAAGCTCAAGTCTGAAAAATGCTGCAAGGTCCACAATTGCTCAGACATGCCCATAAGGTATGATTTTATATGCATAATTACTTTGGGTTATCTTGAACCAACGTAAGTGTGCTTTTATTTTAGATCTGAAGGACTGCTGTGGAAGCAAGCACTGTTTTTTATCCTTTGAGACCTTTGCCGAGCATCTTACCTTCTGCATGGGGAACACAAGGGGTTGCTCACTGGCACTGCTGCCATTTATAGAATGCCTAGTATTTTTTTTTCCAATTAATTCATAGCATTCTCTGATTGGACTAGATGGAGAGTTGGTACATTGACATCACAATTTGTACTTCATCAAATCAGAGTATGCCATGTTTTAAAAAAGCAGGGGCTCTGTGAACAGCAGCCTGTTTCCTAGCAAGAACCCCCCTCTGTTCCCTATTCAACTGAGAAGCTGTTTGGCACAGTATTTAGAAAAAAGTGGCAAGAGTAGTAGTAGCACCAGCTACTACAGTGGTTGTCTTCTTCCACTACAGTCCCTCAGATATAAATATTTACATTGTGCCAAACTACACTAAATTAGCTAGGCAATTAAAATAGTCTTCCAATCCCCCCAAACAAAAGAAAAAGAAAACCCTCAGAAATGAGATGTATGCAATCAAAACAATTTAAGACATAATGGAAAGCATTCAGACAATTTCCATTACCCAAATATTGCAATCCAGTATGCCATTAAATTCTGCTCAAAAATCGGGGGAAATTTTCATAATTGTCAGAAAGATGCAGGACCCTACCACATGTATGGGCAATAGGTCTTCTGGAAAAAATAGGCATTTCTTCAAATTGCAGGTAGATAATCCCAGGCATATTTATATCACTGCCACTGCAGTACCTCAGAAACTCAAGCCCCATACACACACGCAGATCGTCGTCATACAAACGTCGGCGGACGAAAGATCTGCCGATTGTATGCGTGTTAGTATGGTGCCTTCGACAGCTGTCTGCACACAATCCGCGGACAAGAGTCTTTCTTGCAAACATGAAAATTTTTGTCTGCGGACACCAGAACGGACAATTGTTTGCCTGTCAGTACAGAAATCAGCCGACAGACCGCAGATTTGCAAGACTGGACATGCTCAGAAAATAAAAAACACAGGGAAAGTTAACCATTACATGACATCACTTCTGCAGTCAGCTGAAGTCTGCGGACAAAATTCTTGTGCTGTCCTTGTGCTGTCTTTGCACTTTTCAACAGACACCGACATCCCGGGGAGAAAAGACGAACATTTGTATGACGACGATCTGCGTGTGTGTATGGGGCTTTACACAAATTGCTTTTACTGAGTTCTCTAATGTATTTTTTAAGATATTTGGATACCTCATTTTCTTTTGGTGACATGGCAACAGGGAATTCTAACTGCTTTAGAATTTTTTGACATGTTGGCTGGAGTTCTGTGTATTGTTGTGATAACATGTCGACTGTAAGAAACTGCATTTCCTGCAATATCTCTTTCCAGGAATCAATGACAAACATTGGTTTTGTATTAATTCTTTGTGTGCTATCTCAAACAGTGCAGCTCTGTAACTGGTTGATGTTATTTTACGTCCTCATCCATAATTATCAAGAATATCCAGAAGTTCTTCTTCATCAACTTCTGAAAATGTGTTCAGAGCGGTGGCGAGGATTTCTTTTTCGGAGTAGCTGACATACTCAAAGAAATGTTCAATAATATCAGCATAAATACTTCCAAAGAAGACTTCCTGCATGAATGGAGGTGCAAGTTTAATAGGAAGGTACCCACAATCATTGTAACCTTTGCCTTCCATGTGTCATAGGTGTAGTATGAATGGGACTTTACAACTGTTCCCTAAAGTACACCGCTCATAAAATTCCTCTGAAAAATGACACAAAGTATCCCTCATGACACCTGACCCACATCCAGGTTCTTCTGAGCCACCTGGAAACAGTTTTATTATATATGTATGTTTTGCTTTAGAATTTGGGGATTGGTAAAAGCAGTGATCATGTCTGTTAGACATTTAGCATGAATAGTGACAGTGTATTCCTCTTCTGTTTGAGTAGGACTTGGAGATAACCATAAAAGGGTGCTTCCTACCCTTCACAATTCATAGGGGGACCAGGCAGGGATGTCCTCTGTCCCCCCTCATATTTGCTATAGCTCTGGAATCGTTGGCAGTTGCCATTCGCCTTCACCCTGACATACACGGTGTTCATTGTGGCCACAATACACACAAATGCGCTCTATTCGCGGACAACATACTTTTGTTTGTCACTTCTCCACTTATTTCGCTTCCTAACATCATGCCCCTTCTTAACACCTTTGCCTCTGTCTCTGGCCTGAGAATAAATATGAACAAATCACTAGCTTTAAACATTAACCTCCCATCCTCATTGGTTTCTCGACTCCGGGATCATTTCCCTTTCTCGTGGCACTCTAATTCAATCCCATACCTGGGAGTTCATGTTACAGCTTCCATTTCTGAACTACACGCGACTAACTATGCTCCATTGTATAGGAAACTCAAAGCAGACTTGACCGAATGGTCTACATTCCATTTGTCTTGGCTCGGCAGAATCAATGCGGTCAAAATGACCTTGCTCCCACGCTTACTATACTACTTCCGAGCTCTCCCTATTCCAATGGTGAAGTCTCAATTAGCTTCCCTCCAACAGCATATCCTGAGATTTATCTGGGGCAGGAAAGGCCATAGATTGAAGAAAAGCACACTCCTTAGGTCTCGCAGGCAAGGTGGACTCGGGGTCCCAGATTTATGGAAATACTACCAAGCGGCCCAATTAGCGCAGTTCTCTATAATATATGCTAAGGGTGTTAAGCCAGACTGGGTTTATATGGAGAGACAGGCTATCCCTTTACATACTATCGATTTTCTGCTTTGGCAGCCGCCTTCCTCGCGTCCTCCGATACTGGCTCCTACTCTCTCGCATTCATTTACACTCTGTGACTCCATACATAAGACAAATACTATTACTTCACCCTGGGGTCCCCTCAAACATATTTTCAATAATCCTGACTTTCCCCCGGGGAATGATATCAAGGCGTTCAAATGGTGGACGGACAAGGGTCTCTACAGAATCGGTCATTTCTTTGACGCAAAGGGTCCTTTTTCATACTCGCATTGCCGGAATGTGCTGAAAATGCCACCTGCAGAAGGATTTCGTTTTTCTCAGATCTCACATTTCCTGGCTAGGGTCAGATGTGGGTCCAGGGATCCCCTATCGGTCACTCCTTATGAAAGTTGGTGCTCCAGGATACGGGATGTCAAGGGGGGTATTTCACTCATATATGCATCCCTGATAGACACAGATAGCAAGACTTCATATATGTTGAAATGGGAGCAGGACTTAAATTTTGCCTGGGACCCAGCGGTATGGCACACTTGTAATGTGAGAGCCACACGCGGGATCCACATTGTGGGTCTCATGGAAGCCAATATAAAAGTCCTTATGCGATGGTATATGGTCCCTGCTCGCCTGGCTGAGATTATTGCCAACTCCCCCCCGGTGTGTTTCAGGGGATGCGGCCTTTTGGGTACCCACATTCATGTTTTCTGGGAATGCCCTAGACTACGTAACTTCTGGAATAAAATTTTTTGCACAGTGCTTCGAGTCACGGGGTTCCAAATAGCGCATTCCCCAACCTATGCCCTCCTTTGCCAGCGTATTCCTCAAGTCCCTAAGAATACACAGGCCCTGATCTCCTTTATTTTTCTAGGGGCTAAACTTACAATAGCTAAACAATGGAAACAACCCACAGTCTCTTTCCTTTCCGCGAAACGCAAAATCTCCTGGATCATGACCCAGGAGAAGATGTTTAGCATTCTGGAAGATTCCAAAGCAAAGTTTGAAGCGATATGGGAACCCTGGGCGACCTACGTCCATATTACGCTCTGAACTGGGTCTTCGGGGACGAACTATCTGGCAGTGGATACTTCTTTCCTTGGTAGGCTCGGACCATGGGATCATCTTCCCTATTGACCCCTCCCCTTCCTTCCTCCGCTTTCTTACTCTCCCACCCTCCCCTACTCTTTGCTTTCCTTCCTTCTCTTCTGGTTCTTTCTTCTATGACTTTCTTTTTCCTTTTCTCTGTCGACACAGTTTGTAAGGTCTAGTTATCGACAACTCAACTCTACTTTTTTGGTAGTTATGGTACGCCAATGGTTCCATTGCGGATTGAACAAGTTTTTTGTTACCTCCCTCCCTAAAGGAACGCTAGGGGATGATGTCCTTTCTGCTTTTTCTAAGCCTCCTCCTGCCACTTCTCTGTGGGGCACAGTGTGTTCCCTTTAGGGGTGCCCCTGGTGAACTGGCCCTTACCCCTGTTTGGATATCACCCCTACTGCCACCTTTTGCCTCTATAAGTATTATTGCTACCAACGCATTCCTCCGTTGAGCCTTTCCGCAGCCTTATTTGGTAGATATTTGGGGCTACTGTAACTTTGTTTTCCTTGTTATAATGAGAGTTGATCCATTTGTAACCTTGCAGTTTGATGATTGTGTGCGTGTAAGTTATGTATTGTTATCTTTCTTGCAAACTCAATAAAAACTATTGAAACATAAAAGGGTGCTTCCTAAATCTTCTTGAGAGATGCTTAGTGGACCAAACTGAATATCGTCATCACTATTTGTCCGGTCTGTAAAGGCAGAAGCTTGCGGAGTAATATCAGATTCTTTCCTCAGTGTATTTTCAATCAAAACTGGTGTGCTATTTGTGGAATAATGGTCACTTTGAGTTTGCCCAACATTAACTGATGTGGTTAATGTAGGAACGTAGGTTGGGTCTCCATCAGGATGATCTTTCACAACAGTTTTCAGGTAAAAACGCAGTACAGAAAGTTTTACAAGCTCATACATTTTGCCTATTGTGATGTCATCAGAAATAGGATTTTGCTGGAAGTTGCAGACATCAAATATAAAAAGGGTTTCTTTTCCTCTTGCTGAATTTCCATCAGGGAAAAAAAGTTTTTTTGCTTCATGTAGTATTTCAAACTTTCCGGCCTCCTTGGACATTTTAACCTTTCTGGTTCCGCCACCTTGTTTAGTTCTGACTTGTTTAAGTGTCCCTTTCACTTCATTAATCCATCCTATTTCAATCATCCTAGTTCCAGACAAACTCTTTTTCTGCTCAATCTCCGCGTCTTCATGGTCTTTACTTTTTTCAGGCTGAGTTTTTCTAAGTTTCATTTTGTTCCGTAATTTTTCAAAAAGGCCCATTTTGTGCTTTGACAGTGGCTCTGATCGCCTACAGAAGTTGAAGGGGGCTATTCTGTCTCCATACAATGGAATATACTTTGAAAGTGAATGGTCCTCCATAAGAAGTATAATATCTCTGTCAATCTGAAATGAGAGAATATATTTATATTTTGACTAATTTTTTTTTTTTTTTTATTTATTAGCTAAAGTTATATCTACTTACATATAAAACTAGTATAATTTGGTATAATTTGGCTATCATTTATCATACCTCTGTGCAACTGAGAAAAAAAATCTATGGTGGAAAAGATTACACAAACTTTTTTTTTTTTTTTTTTACCTAACTAGCAAACACTCTCACTTTTAAATGACAATTACTGTCAGCTAGTTCAACAAATATTTCTAAAAGTCTGTGCTGTAATAAAACACATACATACAGCAGGCATACTTGTTCAAATAAAGAAAAAAGGGGAGATAACCTACAAAATGAATTCCTAACCCATAAAAATGGTAATAACTGCATTGATTGTGGCAAACTTCTATCCAACATTTAGCAATAGCTAAAAAAACCAATGCGTATTAAACGGGAAGTCCAGCCTGACACTGAAATCTCTATATCTACAGGCATCCACAATCTAAGACTAATCTATCTAGCCCTGTAAAGAATAAATCGCTATACATTCCTTTTATTAAGCCAATGGGGTTCGGTCTCCAGTGGTGGAAGCTCTGCAGAGGACACAGTCAACAAGGGCTCTGAAGTGAATGGTAAGTGATGTCACCCAAAGAGTTACTATGGAGCTTCTGTTGTTGGCAGCCTCCTCTGCACCCGCCTCCACAGAGATACTACAGTTAACAGCTCAGCGTCAGACTGGACCAGATCAGCTTCATAAAATGTAAAGAAGAAATCGCTATACATACAAGGCTAGATAGTTTAGTCTTAGATCGTGGATGTCTGTAGATGTAGAGATTTTAGTATTATTGTTCAGATAAAAAATAACATACAAAAATAACCTTTTCATTTTGTAGGACTTGCAAAGTTTCTTCCGGAAGGCCCCGATCTCTGAGAAATTCTATTATAGAATTTTCCTCAGACATGTTCATATTTTTTAGTCTATAAAAAAAAAAATTACAGTTTTATTATAATTCCTAGAATCACAAAGTTGCATTTTAACAAGAGACTTTATGGCATGTGCAGCATGCCCTATAAGAAAGTGAAGCATTTTTCTAACATACCATGAAGTCCTGCCACTAACAAATGCACTTTGGAAGGTATAGTTGCTCCAGATCAAATTTTTGGAGGGTGCTATGCAGATGCTGGAAGCATGAATGGATGAGCTGATGCCTTGCACACAAGGTGCCACCCACTTTTTGCATGTTGGTGTGATACAAAAATGGGTGAGTCAAACACTGAGTGTTTCTTCCCACTCTATAGCTCATTGTATGCCATGATTACCCCTTTGTATAGCCCATTCCCCCTTTGTATAGAATATACAGGGCCTGAAGCTACACTGAAGAGATTGTAGAAGTAAAATAGGCTTTACTGGGACCAGCATTGCGAGCCCCAGTGTCAGGGGGTGGTAATAACTCCCAGCACGTGTCAGGAGCAGCATTGATAACTCTTAGCGAGGTGTCAGGGCAAGAAACCTCAAGTCAAAGGGGTAATTAGGTATAGTATTTCAATGGCTGCAAAGAAACCAAAATAAGACTCACACACTGAAAACAGGCCAGTCAGCCAGACACTCTATCCATGCCAATGCCACAAGCTTATCCAGACCACTTTCCCTTTTAAACACAAGCAACTGTTCTTTTCATATCATTCTTTCAATTTTGGGAGTACTGACTGCCCTGAGTCACAGCAGCCTGCAGGTACTTTTAAATAGATGTTGAGAGCTGCAAGATTACTCTATACAGACTTGTCCCTCATACCACTGTGTCTTTGCTTATAAGCTAGGAAGTTATATATAGCATATCACTATGGTGAATGGGAGTTGCTAGAGTTGTGAAAGACCTAAGGCACCCAGGGAAACCTAAGGAAAAAAAAGTGGCTTAAGAGGAATAGGTAAAATAAAATCTGAAAACAAAAATTTCCCAGCACACTCACCAGCTAGCCTACAAACAAACCAAATTGACCCTATAACAATTCACGTTAAAACAGAGGGTTTTGTGGAACACATTTGCAAATGTGGAAGTCGCAGTGCTCACATACAATCAGGTCCTAACTATAATTTTGAGTCTTTCCAATTTCAAGCACATTTAGCAATTGATTAATTAAGAGCTGGTTTGTCAGAATAGAGTTCACTAAATGGAATCTAAGCCAATTTGCACACATATCGTAGTCCTTCTACCCACAAAAATGCCTTAATTCCTGGGCTAGTCTAACAAACATAAACCTTAGCACAAATCATCATTCTTAGGGCTCGTTTACACTTGCTTAAAAACATGGTTTGTAAACGCTTCTTTTTAAACTTCTCTGAATGCCAGGCAAAGCTCCGGTCACTAAATAAAATGGTTACCTTTACAGTCGCGTTGATGCCAAAAATAATACCCCATGTTGCTTTATTGATGCTTCAAGCCTAAATAGAAGTCTATGACAAGGCTTGCTTGAAGCACCTGCAGCTTTTGAGGGGCTTTAATTTAGCTTTAGCTTGGCTTTGTTGAAGGTATTGCAGATATGAGATATCAACACACACACAAGGCATCTGCCAAGCTTCATTAAAGCTTCAAAAAAGCACCGCCGAAGCATTGTAGAAGCATCCAAAAAAGTCAAAGCATGTTGAAGTGGTAGGCTCTTTAATGTGTGTTTAATTCAACGTGTAAAGGAGCACTCAATTAAAATCTCACAGTATTCACTTTTCCACCGCAGATATACTGCGAAAGAGCGTCCGCCTTGCGCCAGATCACGTACCTAGTATGTGACCCATGCGCCAGGGGAGAGAGCGTGCCACCACCGCCCCGGCTGTGCTGCGATTGGCTGCTGTACCAACCAATTGCCAGCAACCAACGATCAGCTACATACATTACCGAAGAGAGCCTTGTGCAGGGCTCTCTTCTGACAGCAATGATGTGCTGTTTTTTGTCTTCCTGCAAATTGCTTAGTAGAAACAGCACACAGGACCACATGGTGGCCACACATTCAACCCCTTGATCGCCCTAGATGTTAACTCCTTCCCAGCCAGTGTCATTAGTACAGTGACAGTTCATATTTTTAGCACTAATCACTGTATTGGTGCCACTGATTTCCCAAAAAAGTGTCAGTTAGGGATCTGATTATCTGATTTGTCCACCAAAATATTGCAGCCACACTATAAATCGTTCATCACTGGCATTACTAGTAAAAAATACATTAAAATTCCATAAATATAACCCATAGTTTTGTAGACTCTCTAACTTTTGCGCAAACCAATCAATATACACTTATTGGAATTTTTGTTTTACTAAAACATGTGGCAAAATACATTTTGGCATAAACACATGAAAAAAATTAGATTTTTTTTAATTTTCCCTTAGAATGTGTTTAATAGCTTAAAAAATAAAAACCACCAAAAGAAAGCTCTATTTGTGGGAAAAAAGGACAAATTGAATTTGGGTGCAGTGTTGCATGACCACACATTTGTCAGTTAAATTAACTCATGAAGGGGGTAAATCTTCCAGGAGCTGAAGTGGTTAAAAAAGCTTTTATTCAAAGTGAAGAGAACACTTTCTCAGCCAAAAATGTTTTCAATATTTTTGGAAGTACTGTGCAGTCAGCATCTGGTAAAACAATAGGGCCAATGCTAAAAAAAATATGTAATGAGCAACAAGGAATATAAATTGCAGCGATCGGGACTGTAACACACATCATTGTTGAAATAATGCAGTGGTCGGACTATCTGACAGACACAGCATGGGTAAAAATAAAGAAAGTGCATGGTCTCCCTAAGTGTAAACAAATCATAAACTAAACTCCCATACATATAAGTGTGAAGAGAGACACTATTTCATAATAAAAAAAAATGCATCAAAACTGTGCAAATCAATCAAAATATTTAAAAAACTTGAAATCGCTGACAAATGCAATTCATTCCCAGCATGTCCAAAATATGAAACTGTATTTGTATAAAATAAATCATTAATAAATCACTCAATTAGAAATAAAAAGTCTTCTGGAGTGCATCCAAGTGCGAAACAAAGTGTTGTGTAATCCAGTATAAAGCGCTCCAGTGCTAGTAAGATAAAAGGGCCTGCTAACAGACCACACTGATCTCAAAATTAAAGAGATTAATTATGCTAAATTGGTTTGACTTGGAGGAGTCCACGTTCTCACCCTTGGATCTCCACACAGCTCTAACCCTAAAGCCCCGTACACACGTACCGATCGTCGGCCGACGGAACGTCCTACAAATGTTCGCGGCTGGTGTGTTTGTTGTTTGTCTGTTGAAAAGTGCTCTAAACTTGCCCAGGACATTTGTCTTCCGACAGAAAATGACGTCACTACGTTCCACGCACGTTCGCCGCTACAAAAGAGGAAGTGAGTGTTTGGCCGTGACCCTTCTGGGCATCTCGCGCTGATTTCGGTAGCATTTGTTTGGTTGATGACATTTCGCTATTTTCCGAGACATCGTTCGAGAATTTATTATGGCGACCGTGAATTCGTCCGTTGCTGTCGTTAGTGTTGGAGTTTTGGCTCTGAGACGACGTACGAGCAATAGGAAGAAGAAGCGGACCTCCTGGACGAAAAATTGGTTGCTTAACCGTGATCAATTTTCTCATATGTCCTTGCTGAGGGAGCTCCAGGAAAATAATCCTGATGACTTCAGGAATTATTTGAGGATGACGGATCCCATCTTTTACCGTCTTCTTGCCCTGGTGTCCCCCTATATTCTGAAGCAGGATACTTGTATGCGGCTTGCAATTACTCCTGAGCAAAGGTTAATTGCGACTTTGAGGTATCTTGCAACAGGGAGAAGCCTGCAGGATCTGAAGTTCACCACAGGCATCTCCCCCCAAGCACTTGGTATCATCATCCCTGAGACCTGCTCTGCCATCATCAAGGTCTTGCAGAAGGACTATATCAAGGTATGTTTGATTTTTTACATTACATTACATGTATTACTAGTTTCACCCGAATTATGATGTTTTTGGATGTACAGCAATTGACACAGGCCATTATTTGTAAACTACCCTCTGTCCGCATGCACATAGTAGTAAAGATGTAGATTATCTTTAACCATTTGTAAAATTACCCACTAACCACCCCACCATTCTCTCCTATGTGTCCCTAAACGCATTGCCTGTTAACAGTATTTTGAATTTGGGTCATTTTATTGCTTTCCCTCAAACAATTATTCCTTGGCCAATGTTTTAGTACCTAGTTAATGATTTATCTAAAATACATCAGTCCATCCATTCCCACCTATGATTCTGTATGTTTATGTAATGATGTTAAAACCTTCACTGACCACAAGCCCTTATTGATGTATAAATGCCCAGTTTTACTTACCCATCCCCCACCCACATGCTAAATCTCAAAGTCAGCATATACCAAAGCTCAAGTTCAGAGGTCTTCAAACTATGGCCCACCAGTTGTTCACGAACTTCAATTTCCATCATGCCTAGTCATGTCTGTGAATGTCAGAGAATTACAAGGCCTCATGGGATGTGTAGTTCTGCAACAGCTGGAGGGCTTTAGTTTGTAAATCTCAGCTCTAGCTGGTGAGTATAATGGGCCATACACACTAGAAGATTGTCAGAACAATTTATCCTTCCGATTTACCAAAACCAAATAATATGAGGTCCAACAAACACTTTCAAATCCTATGCAATCTGGTAGGCCCTTGCACTACATAGAAAAGGTAAATCTGCACGAAAAAGTCTTCAGAGAATCTTCTAGTGTGTATGGCCCTTTACAATATAAGAACAATAGGAGGTTGAAAATAAATGTATGTAGATGTTACATCCCCATATCCAAACCTTTGCCTTCCTGTTGTATATTTTTTTAGCAAGTTGCATAAGCATTTAACAGACAACTGTGTGTGTAATTAATAATGTGATGTGCTCAAGCACTAATTTTATTTTTTTTATTTTTTTTTATTTTTTCCCCACAGTTTCCTTCAAACGCAGAGCAATGGCTGGAGATTTCTGATCAATTTCTGGAGAAGTGGAATTTTCCCAATTGTGGGGGTGCTATTGATGGGAAGCACGTCCGCATTGTCCCCCCTCCGAATTCCGGCACATTTTATTATAATTATAAAGGTTTTTTTAGTATAGTCATGCTAGCCATAGTTAATGCAAACTATGAGTTTATTTTTTTGGATATTGGCAAAAATGGCCGCAATTCGGATGGGGGAGTTATTGATCAGACGGAGTTCGCTCGTCGTCTAAAGAACGGCACTCTGAACCTGCCATCCAGGGAGCAAACTGTTGAGGGTATGAGCTTTGTGTTTATCGCAGATGAGGCTTTTGCGCTTGGGGAGCATCTCATGAAGCCCTACCCTCAGAGGAACCTCACCCCAGACCAAAGGATTTACAACTACCGGTTGTCCAGAGCTCGCAGAGTTGTGGAGAATGCCTTCGGGATAATGGCCAACCGGTTCCGGATATTCCTGACGTCCATAAACCTGGCACTGTACAAAGTGGATAATGTGGTCTTGTGTTGCTGCATTTTGCACAACTTCCTACGCAGGAATGCACAAAATTATGTATTGCAGCAACTGGATACTGACCCTGCTATGCCAGGTACAAGTGGAGAGGCCCAACCTTCTAACCAAGTGGAGTCCATGCCGTCAATGGAAGTTGGACGGTCAGCATTGGCATCACACAGGGCCCGTCAGATCCGCCAGGAATATCTGGAATATTTCGTGGGGAGAGGAGCTGTGTCCTGGCAGCAATCACTGTCACACACCCATTAATCTTGTTAAAGATTGGACACACAAGATAAATGTCAGAGATATATTATTTTTCAACACATTAAACAAAAATTGCAATGATTCTGTATTATGGATTATAATCATTTGGGCACATATGCCAAACACAATTATTTGGGTTAATCATGTGTTATATATGTGTGACTTTGGAAGGGTTAATACATTCATCAGTGTGTTTCTTGACTGTAGTCTCTCACCAGCTGATCCAAAGTGATGATGGCCATGTGTTATTTTTTAGCCAGTGGTGTAAATACAAGGGCCTTCTGCACCCCACAAAATTTACACAAACCCTGTCACATTGAGAACTAGGTCACACCCAAGGTTCATCTAATGTCACCTTACATTGGTGTTCATTGTCCAGAAGTTGCCCATACTATATATTTCATATAATACATTAGGGTATTAACAAAGTACCTACACCTGTTATGTTGTGTTCATTTATGACATCCTTCTCACTGCCCACCAATGTTAGGATATGTCAGTGTTATGTGAAACTTGATCATTGTTCATCTCAAAGTGTTATATATATAGGTAATGGAAAGTGAACTAGAGCAACGAACAAGCAATACACTATAGATTACACTGATCTCCCTACACTGATTGCTACTGGCAATATCAATGCCATATTGAATCCTAGGACTGCTAGTACCTTGAGTGTTGAGTCACACTTATGCGATGCGGGAAGTCTGCGACTTTGCAGCCTTCCAGCATTGCATAAGGGTGACCCGCCACTTACTTTTTGCACAGGATTGTATTCCACAAGTGTTAAGCACTGTGCGATCCAATCCAGATACATCAGAAATAAAGGGTCATGTGCGACTTGTATGCGTGTTCAGTGCGAATGTAGCCATACAAAGTGTATGTCTCAATTCACACTGCACATCTGATGGCATGTAATATCGTAGCGCACTGCTCCTTTATTACATGCGATCAGATGTTCATGCGAAAATCAGCTATACAGTTTGTATGGCTCAATTCGCAATGCACTCGCACAAAAGTCGCACATGATGCATTTATTCAGCCGCATCAGGATAGGATCGCACAGTCGTTCAAACTTGTGTGATCCGATCCTGTGTGAAATGTCAGATCGCACTGTGATATGCGTTAAAACTGGGGGTATCTTTAACATTTCATTGACACCTCCAGCAACTCGCATATGGCAGTGTCCAAAATGCTTTCATTAACATGTAAATATGTGAATAGGACAGCCATCATACATTTAGTGCTTCTTTACACAGCTTTAGACCTCGACCCCCCAACGAAAGTCTAATAAAGAATTGAACACACATTGTTGAATGTAAAAATGTTTTAGTATCAAACATTCACAGGGTTAGGGTTAGGGTTAGGGTTAGGGTGTTGTAAAGTGCTTTTCCCAAACTTGGGTACACTCTTTAACATCTGAGTGTAATTAAAATGCCATAAAACATCATAAAAAATTTGTAACATCAGGAACATCCCAATACAAACATTAAAAACGTAGGAAAATTGTGGCTTAAAATTTGCCAATCATGTCCACAAAATTGCGCATTTTGATTTGTAATGCCGTTGCAGTCTCCTTTATTTGTTCCAGGTCTGCGCAGCATTGGAGAGCCTCACGGGTCAATTTGGCTAATGTGCAACTATGTAAAACATGGTCTGTAAAAAAAAAAAAAAAAAGAGTCAATGTGAATCACCTACATGAGGTCATAATAATAGAGAAACATTTGGTGTCCAGGTAATCTTAAATTCCTCTCGAGTTAATACCTACCCTGTTCTTATGCTCTTTTGCCCTAGGCTCTTCTTCTTCCTCCTGACCTCCTCCAATGCTGTTGCTGATGATTCTGCCGGTCTCCTGAGCTTACTATATATTCATTAGGGGTGTGAACGCATGATGACGTCATTGTGAGGGCATGGTTGTAATGTATATATATTAAGATGCAGAGACCAGAGACGGGCAGAATGCACGGCAACAGCATTTGAGGAGGACAGGAGGAAGAAGAAGAGCCTAGGGCAAAAGAGCAGACAACATAAGAGCAGAAGATTGGACAGCAGAAGAGTGGAGAGGAGAAGATCCAAAGAGCAGAGTGGAGAAGACCGGACGAAGATCTTTAAGAACATTTCATAAACGTCTCCTGTCGTTATTCACATACACTTCCATTTATGTGGTTAATGTGTAGGGGTACTATGTACCCCATACCCATTCACATAGTGATTGGGGTCTGGGATCTGGGGGCCACCCTTTGTTAAAGGTTGCTTCCAAAGTCCTAGGAACCCCCTGGCCGCATGACCCCCCAAAACCACCAGACAGGGTTGTGGGGATGAGGCTCTTGTCCTCCTCTACATGGGAGTAAGGTGCTTTTGGGTGTGCGGTGCAGAGGCCCCCTGGCCCAAAGCAACAAAACCCCCCCATGTTGAGGGCATGTGTCCTGCTGTGGTCCAGGGGGTGTTTGGTCCGCTTGCTCGTTCTCTTTCCTGGCCTGACAAGCTGCATGCTTGTATAAGGGTCTGGTAGGGGTTTTGGGGGTAACCCACGCTGTCTTTTTGTTGTGGGCATACCCTCAAACTCAATACCACACACAAAAGGCCTGGTTGTGAACTTGGGGGGACACCCACGGTGGGTTCTTCAATTTTTTGGTGTAGTTCCCCCTCAAAAATCTTCACAACGCAAGTGGCCCCGCAAGTCAGAGCATCCTGATCCGACTTACGGTGCGACTTCCATTCAAATAAAGAGGCTCCCATAGGGAACTAGTGTTGTAAATTGGAGGCTAAAAATAACACTGATAAAAATCATTCTGAAAAAACCTACGTGGGCACACAATTGGCTCTTGGACACTTGGTCCTGGTTCCTCCACAGTTTCTGAAGTGGCTTCCATGCTGCTTGGCAAGTTGCCAGGAGATATTGGTTCAGACCTGGCTGGGGATGCCACATCCTGGCATGACGCAACATCTGCAATGTAAATTTGTAAGGGAATACAAGAATATAAGGTTAAACAATCATTGCAAATACACATATTTCTATGATCCCACTACACAAAAATCTGTGACTACCAACCTTCTTGTTGCTCTGGTGTCTGGTCACTTGTAGGCTCCACCAGAATCACCTCAGGCATAATGTCTTCATCTACATAATACAAAACATTGGCCATATCATAAAAGTCACAAGAGGTACATTTGTTAGGACATGGTGCCCTGCTTGATAGCTCTTTTAGTAACAAATATGAAGACATGTACATGGTTATCTACGAAAAATATGGTACATTAATGTTTGACAGTGCATAGGAACCAATTACCTTTAGTGGAATCTGTGCCACCATCTGGGCCCATGTCCTCCTCTTCTTCCACAACTGCCGATGGAGCTGCCAAACCTCTCCTCCTCCTTTCCCATTGTTTGGCACGGAGTTTACGTTTTTCTCCTATTTAAAGGTTTGAATAATAATCTGTGATTAATAGGAATGTTTGCTGAGAAGATTCGTGCAGGAAAGAACGTTCGTTGCAACACAATACATATATTTTTAACTATGGCTTCCTGACTTTTAATGTCATATACTAAAACATCAACAATAGATCGATCAAATCACGACATGACAACTAAAATGAGTAATCTAACTTTTTACATAGACATTATAATCTAGACATGTTAATACAACATACACAAAATTATAAAAAACATATTGCATGATTAAAAAAAAAAAAAAATAAAACTTACTTTTTTTCAAAATCCGATGGATTTGGGAAAGCTGATCCTGCTCACGGTGTTTGAGGTCGGACCACCGTTTCCGAATCTGATCTTTCGATCGCTCGACACCGAATTTTTTGACCAAACAGGCCACCACCTTGTCCATGATGCCATCTTTCCTGGCATTGGGCCGATCGTAATTTGCCAACTTTCCATCGTAATCCATTTTTTCTAAAATGGAGACCATCTCCACCATTTCTGGCTTTGACATGGGTGTAGCCCTTGATTTTCGGGTGGCCCAATCACTTCGGCCCCCACTAATTGAGCTCCCAGATTGTTGAGACATGGTTCCTAATTAAACAATGATTATTCCACTGCCTCAGGTGTGAGTGCCGCATGTAGGCCTGATCTTCGGCACGTACACACCCCTGCACAAGCCCGCCACTGGAGGAGGAGTTGACGCCTGCGCTGTATTTAAAGGACGCCAGATCGTTCGGCCGACGATTCGCTAGCGGACATATCGAGAGTTGGAGCACGATCGAGCGGCGAATCACGACTTTTCCCCACAAACAAAGGTACGACTCTTTTAATAGAAAGTGTGTGTTTTGGGCCCTATACAGCTTTTATTAGGAATATCTTTATTATGTGCCAAAATACATGCTATTTTAATATGTTTTGTGTTGTTTTGTGTCTTGCAGGCATATACTGTCCTGCAATATGGTGGACAATTTCACCACCCACAACTTTCTCATCAGTTTCATTGATGAATTCAGGCAACTGCCGTGTTTGTGGCAAGTCAAGTCCGCAGATTATAAAAATAGAAAACTCAGAAAACAGGCCATGGAACATTTGGTGGCCTTCTACAAGCCCGTCTGTCCTGGGGCAAATTTTACTTATATCCGCAAAAAAATAAACAGTATTCGCACTGCCTACAGGCGGGAGTTAAAAAAAATAGAGGAGTCCACCCAGTCTGGAGCAGGTGCACGGAATGTATATGTACCACGGCTGTGGTACTATGATAACATGCGATTCCTGGCAGACACCATGGAATCCAGGCCGTCAATTTCAACACTGCCTTCTACTTCGGCAGAGGGCTCAGTGTCGGTAGATCCAAGCCAGGATGAGGATTTCCTGGAGGAGAGTTTTACTCAGGTATGGCATTTCACAATATATTGTCTGCTAAAATGTAATCATGTAACAAAATTATAAGCTAAACCATAATTGACCCTTTATGTAAACGGGCATAGCAAGGGGTTGGCATGACAGGCAACAGCCAGGGGCGCAGGCCAAGGGGGGTGGGTCACAAAAACATTGGCATTGTTTTATTGTTTATTTTAACAATCCACTCAGCCTGCACACCCCAGAACCCCCAGTTTGCAGGCGGATTCATGCAGGTGTAAAACATTGAGAGCTGCTTCATGCAGGTGTAAAACATTGAGAGCTGCTTCATGCAGGTGTAAAACATTGAGAGCTGCTTCATGCAGGTGTAAAACATTGAGAGCAGCTGAGCCAAAAGACCAGGAGACTGAGACTGCCTCTCACTGCATCCCCAGCACACCTCCGGTCTTACAAACAGTGCTGCATCCCCAGCACACCTCTGGTCCTAACAAACACTGCTGTAGCCTCAGCATTCCTCTGGCTCAACCTTTTTTAATACAAAACTAACAGCTCCTGCAAATGATCCATCCATCCTTGCTTCCATGTCTCTGGTCTCTCACTCTGGGTCAGCAAGGCAGGTGGCTTCCTTATTCCTGTTTCCCTGCACTGCTTCACCCTCAATGCCCTACATCAAGCCCTCTGCAAGTTCAGGCCCCTCTCTCTCTGCAACCCCCTCCTCTCTCTCTCACACCCCCTCTTTCTCTCCCTCTCTCTATCTCTCAACCCTCTCTTTCTTTTTCACACCTGAGACAATGATTGCCCACTAGAGAGCTCTACACTGGGCAAACAAGGGGCAAATTAGAAACTTTTAATGCCCTTTAATTTTTTTTTGGGGGGGTGGGTTACAGTTTTACATTGATCTTGGGGGGGGGGGGGGGTTGTTGCCAAATACAGCTCCTCAACAAGGGCACTGGAGACCCTAGATACGCCACTGTATGTAAAGTCTGCTATTTGTTCACAATAATATAACAAACATGACTTTTTATATACACTATAACATTCTAATCAATTGTTCATTTCATCAACAGGGAAGTGTCACTGAGGAGGAGCCAGGTTGCAGCCAGGAGCCTGGGGAGCCTGTGGAGCCTGAGGAGCCTGCGGAACTCTTTCCACCACCACCTCCTCCTGCCAAACGGAGGCAAAAGAGGAAGCACATCGACGACATCACAGATGAATTCATACAGGAGGCCACCATAGCCCTCCGTAGGAAACCGGAGGCAAATGAGTCCTTCGGGAATATGACTGCCAAAATTTTGGATAAGGTGGACCTCAGGCAGTGTCAGTATGCCAGAAAAATTATTCTTGATGTGCTGCAAAAGGCTGAAAACGGCATACTTACTGAGCACAGCCATGCATGCCAGGAGCACCCGTGCCCTCCACCTCCACCTCCACCTCCACAACACCCACCACCTCGCCAAATGCCACATGGCCAGTGGCAATATGGCCAGCATGATCCAAACCTGCCCTCATGGCAACCTGATTACAGTTACCAGCAACTTTAATTTTTGTAACCCCCTATTATTTATTTTACCCCTGTTTGCCAGTTTCTATTTTAATTTTGTCCAAATGGACCTTTTTTATGTTTAGTTTATTATACGGAAAGTATTGATGTTTGCTTTGGTTTTTTTTGCTGAGATCCAAAAAATAAAGAAATTGAAAATACAAAATGGCCTATCTGAATTTGTTAACATGTTTAATATTGTGCATAACCTGAAAAATATGTTTTAGACATTAATTCATAAAAGAATAAAGGGTCATATCAATAGTTAGATCTTTGGTGTGAAAATACAAAAATAATGGTGAAGAGTTCAAATTATTTAATTCTAAAATTTGATAGAACAGATAGAATAGACAAACATTATCTTCATCATAACAGAACACATGCCTTTTTATTAGAAAAGTATGGCATTATGAGCAGCATCTTCCTTCTTCTCACATTTATCAAGATGAGCATGTGCTCCGCATTTCACCTATTTCTTGGACTTCCGCGAGCCGAAAGTTCTTTCTGAATAAAATGTTGAGTTTACTAGAGAAAATTCTTCCGGGAACTCATTTGGTTTGATCATGCGTGTTGGGATTTGTAGCTGTGTGTCGGCAGAATTGTGTACTGACAGGCGAACAATCGTCCGTTCTGGTGTCGGCATACAAATATTTTCATGTTTGTCCGCGGATTGTGCGCAGACATCTGTCGGAGGCACCATACTAACATGCGTACAATCGGCAGATCCTTCGTCCACCGACGTTTGTATGCCGACGATCGGTACGTGTGTACGGGCCTTAACTCTACCCTAACAAACAGGATTAGTTGCGAAGTCCACCAAACACTCCATCAACAAGCTCCAACACACAGACGCATCAAATATACACATCAAATATAAAAATGGACAAGTGTCATAGCGCAACACTTTAAAATGCTAATTTTATTCCATAAGGTATTGCACTTACACAGAATCAGAAACAACAGCCATTTCACAAACGCTTTTGCAGATCGTCCGCAATTTCTTGCAGCGAGCCTCGGCGTGATGACGTCACAGAGGTAGTTACCCCAAAAGTGTTTCTCCGTCCAAGGCACCCTCTGGAATTGGAGACTGTCCCCAGATGATTTTTGGTTATTAATCTTGATCTGATATTGAGGTTTGTTAAAGTACAGCAGCTCCAATTTCCGTATAATCAAGCACAAGGTTTTCTTTTGGTCTGGATATATGTGGTGCAGTCTCCAAGACTACTTAAAGTGTAACTTCACTCTCTCAATCAACACTGACTATTTGTAATCCTTATGCTGCTAGCATTAGTAAATAGATAGGAAAGTCTATCATATTTACTTGTTTTAAACTTTTTTTCACATTTGTTGAGTTATTTCCTGGTTTCCATGCCTAGGCAAATGATGTCATACATCCCAGGAGTCTTCAGGAGAGGAGGGAGTGTTCTCAGCTCAGCCTTTTCTTGAGCTTAGGGCAGATGGATTCCAGGAATTAAATGATACATGAATCATCTGCCCTTACTTAAGATGGCCACGAACAGATATGCTATGGGGTGTTTTTTAAAAATGAATTCTGAACAAAATAAAGCATGGAGACATGGATGGATGGGGGAGATTGCTTTCAATAATGCAAATAAATAAAAAAAATGGATTTTTGTCTTACCGTAAAATCATTTTCTCTGAGCTTCACTGACGGACACAGCTCCATATCTTCTTAGAACCTTGGGCTTATGCTGTTCTCTCTTCAGGAATAGGACTAGGCGGAAACAAATTTGGCTAAGCCCGAGGCAGTCCCAGGGGGTATACCCTCACTTCCTGCTATAGGACTTGTAACAGGCAGCGTCAGAAGAATACATAACTCAACCCAACAGAGGGGCGGGGGCTGTGTCCGTCAGTGAACCTTAGAGAAAAAGATTTTTACGGTAAGACAAAAATCCATTTTTCTCTTTTGTTCATTTGAGGACACAGCTACATATCTTCCTTAACCCTTGAGATGTCCCAAAGCAGCGTCAATATGAGGGGTGTGAAAAAACACAACAATAGATATAATGCCCAACAAGGGCTAAACATAGCCAACCAGGTAAACCAGGAGCTCAACCAGGAACAACTTGAATTGGAGTGATCTGAGGTGTGAAGGTGTAGGAATTGGGGTGATATGAGGTGTGAAGTTGCAGGTATTGGGGTGATCTGAGGTGTGAAGGTGCAGGAATTGGGGCTGATCTGAGGTGTGAAGGTGCAGGAATTGGGGTGATATGAGGTATAAATGTGCAGGAATTGGGTTGATATGAGGTGTGAAGGTGCAGGAATTGGGCTGATATGAGGTGTGAAGGTGCAGGAATTGGGGCTGATCTGAGGTGTGAAGGTGCAGGAATTGGGCTGATCTGAGGTGTGAAGATGCAGGAATTGGGGCTGATCTGAGGTGTGAAGGTGCAGGAATTGGGCTGATCTGAGGTATGTAGGTGCAGGAATTGGGGTGATATGAGGTGTGAAGGTGCAGGAATTGGGGTGATAATACGAAGTGTGTAGTTGCAGGAATTGGGGTGATATGAGGTATGTAGGTGCAGGAATTGGGCTGATATGAGTTGAGAAGGTGCAGGAATTGGGGCTGATCTGAGGTGTGAAGATGCAGGAATTGGGTCTGATTTGAGGTTTAAAGGTGCAGGAATTGGGGTGATCTGAGGTGTGAAGATGCAGGAATTGGGGCTGATCTGAGGTGTGAAGGTGCAGGAATTGGGGTGATCTGAGGTGTGAAGGTGCAGGAATTGTGGTGATATGAGGTGTGTAGGTGCAGGAATTGGGTTGATATGAGGTGTGAAGGTGCAGGAATTGGGGTGATATGAGGTGTGAAGGTGCAGGAATTGGGGTGATATGAGGTGTGAAGGTGCAGGAATTGGGGTGATAATACGAAGTGTGTAGTTGCAGGAATTGGGGTGATATGAGGTATGTAGGTGCAGGAATTGGGCTGATATGAGTTGAGAAGGTGCAGGAATTGGGGCTGATCTGAGGTGTGAAGGTGTAAGAATTGGGGTGATCTGAGGTGTGAAGATGCAGGAATTGGGTCTGATTTGAGGTTTAAAGGTGCAGGAATTGGGGTGATCTGAGGTGTGAAGATGCAGGAATTGGGACTGATTTGAGGTTTAACGGTGCAGGAATTGGGATTGATTTGAGGTTTAAAAGGTGCAGGAACTGGGATGATCTGAAGTGTGAAGATGCAGGAATTGGGGCTGATCTGAGGTGTGAAGGTGCAGAAATAGGGCTGATCTGAGGTGTGAATGTGCAGGAATTGGGGTGATCTGAGGTGTGAAGGTGTAGGAATTGGGGTGATCTGAGGTGTGAAGTTGTAGGAATGGGGATGATCTAAGGTGTGAAGTTGTAGGAATGGGGATGATCTGAGGTGTGAAGTTGTAGGAATGGGGATGATCTGAGGTGTGAAGGTGCAGGAATTGGGCTGATCTGAGGTGTGAAGGTGTAGGAATTGGGCTGATCTGAGGTGTGAAGGTGGACCCAAAGAGGATTCAGAGGAGGAATGGGTAGAAAATATACCCTCAAAATATAAACTGTCTTTGGAACAAGTGGATGGTTTGTTAAAAGCAGTTTATATTACTTAAGGCTTGGAAGAGGAGAAGGAATTGTCTCTGCATGATAAAATGTATGCAGGTCTGGGCAAACTTAAATGTCGCACCTTCCCGGTAAATTCAACCATCTCGGAAGCCATTAAAAAAGAGCGGGCAGATCCAGAGAGAAATCCCTTTTTTCCTAAGGCAAATAAAAGGAGTTTTCCTTTTGATGAGAACCCAGAGGCACTTTGGAATAAAGTACCAAAACTGGATGCAGCCTTCTCCCAAGTTTCCAGGTCTACTGATTTAGCATCCTTGAATGCTAAAAGACCCCATGGACAGAAGAAGCTTGGCAATCCATAATGGGCAATCTCAAACCAGCTATGGCAATCACTTGTGTATCCAGAAACCAGGAGTACTGGGTTAACCAGCTCAAAGCAGATTTGCAGAAACAAGAAATCCTTGATTTTCTACTCTGTCTACGGCCATAGCCTACATTGCGGATGCATCAGCAGAATCTGTTAGGATGACGGCAAGTTCATCAGCTCTAGCAAACTCAGCCAGGAGAGCTCTGTGGTTGAAAACTTGGCCTGGGGATACGGCATCCAACAGCAAGCTCTGCGGAATTCCGTTTTTAGGGGATCTCCTCTTTGTTAGCTGTCCTGTCCAATACTGAGTCTAACTCAGGACCAAAGAGGTCATTCCCTATTAAGAAGAAAAAGCAGCCACCCAAACGTCTTTTTCAACATCAAGGGGCTCAGCAGGATAGCAGGCCCCAAGAGAAAAGGAAAAGTTGGTCAGTGCAAAGGTCTAAGGGGAAAGGAAGTGTCCTTTTCCATCCTCCTGCGTCAACCAAAAAAATACACAATGCCGGTGGGAGGAAGGGAGGAAGACTGAAAGAATGTATTTATTTTGGCTATGCTGTCTCAAGGCTACCAGATGTAGGAATTGGGGTGATATGAGGTGTGAAGTTGCAGGTATTGGGGTGATCTGAGGTGTGAAGATGCAGGAATTGGGGCTGATCTGAGGTGTGAGGGTGCAGGAATTGGGGTGATCTGAGGTATAAATATGCAGGAATTGGGGTGATATGAGGTAAAGAGGTAGGAACTGGGGTGATCTGAGGTCTGAAAGTGAAGGGATTGGCAATCACTTGTGTATCCAGAAACCAGGAGTACTGGGTTAACCAGCTCAAAGCAGATTCGCAGAAACAAGAAATCCTTGATTCATTTTCTACTCTGTCTACGGCCATAGCCTACATTGCGGATGCATCAGCAGAATCTGTTAGGATGACGGCAAAGTCATCAGCTCTAGCAAACTCAGTCAGAAGAGCTCTGTGGTTGAAAACTTGGCCTGGGGATACGGCATCCAAGAGCAAGCTCTGCGGAATTCCGTTTTTAGGGGAGGAAGACTGAAATAATTCCTCCCCCACTGGACAGCTATAACACAAAATCCATATTTATTTTGGCTATGCTGTCCCAAGGCTACCAGATAAAATTTTCGGATCCTCCTCCAGAAAGGTATTTTGTCACAAACCTTCCAAAAGACACAACAAAGCCCTGGCTATGAAGGACATGATGCAAAAGGGAGTTGTGAGTCAGGTACCATCAGGGGAACAACATCAGGGATTCTATTCCCATATTTTTCTGATAAGGAAGCCATCCGGGGATTTTTGCCTCATTCTCAACCTGAAACCATTGAGCAAGTCAGTTCTATACAAAAAATTTCATATGGATTCAATCTTCACTGTCAGAAATGTGTTAACCAAGGGATGCTTCATGGCATCGATCTATTTAAGGGATGCCTATCTGCATATTCCTATAGCCACTCAGTCCCAAAGATTCCTGAGGTTGGCTGTGGATATGGGGAAGGAAATCCTCCATCTGCAATTCAAAGCCCTTCATTTTGGCCTCTCTTCTGAAGCCCCTCAAATCTTTAAAAAGATAATGGCAGAGTGCCTAGCGCCTCTCCGCCTTCAGGGGATCTCAGTGATTCCATACCTGGACAATCTCCTCTTCTTTGCTCCTTCCAGGGAAAGATTACAAGAAGATCTAAACAAGGCCCTGGAATCCTTGCGTTGGATTGTAAACATTCAAAAGTTAAACTTAACTCCAGTGCAGTGGGTACAGTTTCTGGGCTTCCAAATAAATTCAATGGAACAGAAAATCTTCCTTCCAGAAGAAAAGCAAGACAAAATTCATAGTGTGGTAGCTATGCTACAGGAGTTATCGGTCAGAAGGGTTATGTCAGTCCTGGGAACCCTAGCCTCGGCTATACCAGCCATTCAATGGGCAAAACTCCATTTCAGACCACTCCAATATTTCCTGCTAAAGGTTTGGGATCACAGTCCAAAATCCCTGGAAACAAAAGTAAAGATCCCCACCAGGGTCAAAAGAACGCTCTGGTGGTGGAGAAATCAAGCAACTTTGTCAAGGGGCTTGTCTTGGACCTTTCCAGTCGAAGAACGAGTAATAGATGCCAGCATGTGGAGATGGGGAGCCCACTGGAATCAGAATCTGGCACAAGGTATTTGGTCCCAGGCAAAAAAGTCCTCAAACTGGAGGGAGTTAAAAGCCGTCGCTCTGGCTTTAGCTGCCTTCTCCAGGGGACCCATGTGCAAGTCTTATCGGAAAACGCCACAACGGTGGCTTATCTAAACAAACAGGAGGGAACAAGAAGCAGGACCCTTCAATTGCTGTCAACCGAAATCTTGGAGTGGGCGGAAAGTCAATATCTTTCCTTATCAGTGATCCATATCAAAGGCACGTTAAACGAGGTGAGTTTTTGAGCAGACGGAAAATTCGGGAAGCAGATTGGAGCCTTAATCCAGAAGTCTTTGCGTAATCACCAGGACTTGGGGACAGCCAGAAGTGGACTTATTTGTGTCAAGAGAATGCAAAACGCCCTCTTTCCTTTTCTCTCCACCAAGACAGTTCCCTGGGGATAGATGCCCTGGCGCATCCTTGGGACTTTCTTCTGGGTTATGCTTTCAGCTCATTCCACTGGTATTACAGAAAATACAGAAGGAAAGAGCGTTGGTAATTCTGATCACTCCATTTTGGCCCAAAAGAGCTTCTCAACTATTCTATAGTTGGCAGTCAAACCTTGTTTTTAGCTCCCTCTTCGACCGGATTTGCTGCATCAGGGCCAAGTATGTCACCAGGAGGTGGCCAGGCTGAATCTCACCGCCTGGTATCTGAGAAGCAAATATTAAAACATAAAAGGACTCTAAGAACCTCTAGTAACCACTTTACTTTCTAGTAGGAAGAAGGTTACTAGGGCCATCTACGCTAAAGTTTGGAAGACCTACAACACTGTGTCATTCAACAAACCAAACTTTGGAAAGTATTGTTTCAGTATTGGAGTTCCTGTCATTCAACGAACCGAACTTTGGAACGTATTGTTTTCAGTATTGGAGTTCCTGCAGAAGGGCACAGAAAAGGGTTTGGTAGTTAATACACCTAGGCCCCTTTCACACGAGCGATCTGTCAGTTTTTTAGGGGGATCTAATCGGATCCCCCATGCATCCCTATGGGGCAGCAGATGTCAGCAGAGACATGTCCGCTGACACCCATTGCCATCCGCATCCGATCCTGTCTGTGAAATCCGTACAGATCGCTCTCATCCGATTCCCCCATAGAAATGCATGGGGCTCTGACATCTCCCTCTCCGCACACAGAGCGGAGAGGGAGATGTCACCTTCCTGCTCAGCGGGGGGATCTGTGTTTTCGATCCCCTGCTGAGCAGCATGGATCCGCATACGGAGGCAGACCGTGTGAAAGAGCCCTTAAGGTGCAAGTAGCCGCCTTGGGAGTATTTCTGGAGAGACCAGTTGCCTCCGAAGCTTTGGTCGCAAGATTCTTTAAGGCACTTACTCGTTCCAGACCAGCACCTGCAAAAATGTTTCCCAAATGGGATTTGTCAGTGGTTCTACAGGCCTTCACAAAGGAGCCTTTCGAAGGTTCTACAGGCCTTCACAAAGGAGCCTTTCGAACCTTAAGAGTCTATTTCTTTAAGGAATCTTTCCCTCAAGACAGTATTTCTAGCTGCAATTACATCCGCAAGAAGGATCAGTGAACTACACACTCTTTCAATTGTTGAGCCTTTCTTATCAATCTACCCCGATAGAATTGTACTCAAAACAGATCCAAGTTTTCTACCAAAGGTGGCGTCAGCAAAAAAGAATAAAAAATTGTTCTAACCCTTCAGGGGCTAAGGAAAGACTGTTTCTCAATCTAGATGTGAGAAGAACCCTGCTACTACCTGGAGGTAACCAAGGACTTTAGATCTTCAAACTCTCTCTTCGTTCTTTTTTCTGGCAACAAAAAGGGTCACCAGGCATCAAAGGGGGTCAATTGCCAGGTGGCTTAGGTCAGCTATTTTAGAGGCTTACTCCCAAATAAAATTATCTCCCCCACTGAGGATTAGAGCTCACTCTACTAGAGCTCTTGCCACTACATGGGCAGAGAAAGCTGGTGCCACTCCAGACCAAATTTGTAAGGCGGCTACGTGGTCAAGCTATCTAACGTTTGTACGCCATTATAGGTTGGACCTTTTGTCGGCAGGGGACCGGGCTTTTGGCAAAAAGGGCCTTCAGGCTGTTGTCCCTCCCTAAATTAGTAAGTCTCGATAATCCTCTCAAGGTGCTGTCCTGAAAGACGTTTAGGGCAAATTCAAGTTAGACTTACCGGTAACTTGTTTTCCAAGAGCCTTTCAGGACAGCGGAAGCCCGCCCTATTGTATTTTTTGCTGTTATTAACCATATTTTGATTATGTGTTCCAGCATAGGCCGGAGGTACTCTTCTAAAACTGAGGAACTGTGGGGAGAAGCCTCCTTTTAAAATTTAGTGGAATGGGTGCTTCCTGTTGGTGAGAGGGAGGAAACATCTCTCAAGGTGCGGTCCTGAAAGACTCTTGGAAAACAAGTTAGGTCTAACTTGAATTTTCTCACTCATGAATGATGCATGGACTGCTGAGAAATCATAATTTCTTGTGGAAACTATAAGAGCTGGTTCACACTACCGTGACCAGAAAGTCGCCCCATTAAGGAGCGACTTTTTAGCGCAAATTTGAAGAGTCTTAAATGATAGGTGGCTTTGTCTGTGGGGAATGCCTGGGTAATCTTTTTCTTCTTCCTGGAAAGTCTGTTCACAGTCGCTTGAAAATAGATAATGATCCGACTTGGAGGCGACTCCCATTGAAGTCTATGTGCACAAGTCGGATAGAGGTTGCCTTGAAGTAGTACAGGAACCTTTTCTGAAGTCGGAGCGACTTCAGTAGTGCATATTAAGATGGCTCTCATTCATTTATATTGAATTTGTAATGATAAGCGACTTGAGGTCGCACAAGTCCGGTCCCAAGTCGGAGTAGTGTGAACCGGGTCTAAAAGCAATTCTCATCGTGAAAACTAATTTCAAATTGTCCTGTTAAGAATTTGTGGAGAAAATCTCCAAGAACAAAAATATTCTCAGGCGGATTCATTCCTTTCAGAAATATGCAAGATAAAGGGTTACTCCAAGGGGACATTTGCCCCAATATGCCCTACTGGGAAGTCTGACCATGGTCCCCCCACCTGTAAAATGGTCCCCCACCAGTAAAAAAGCAAAAAGGTTAAACTTTCCCTGTTCCTATTGCCGGGCAAAGGTCCAGGCGCTCCATTTTAGACATCGTCTGATGTCATGGGGGGTGGGGAGGGTGTCATGCATCCTGTCCAATCTCAGGTAAAGCATTGCACCCTTGATTAGCAGATTGTGGGTGCAATGCCAGGACCCTGTAGACACTCAGTTGGCTGTCTGTACAGAAGGCAGTTACTGAATTGCAGGAAGAATCAATGAACTACAAGAGCTCTCACTAGTGCCCTCGCAGTTCATTGAGAACTACAAGTGTTCACCCTCAAAACTTCTTTTTACTAGTAGTTAATTTATTCACAGAACTCTGTATGAATGACGTGACCATGTGAGAGGAACCTACATGGCCACGCTCTTTCTAAATAGTGACAGTTGATATAGAGAAAAGATGCCCAGCCTGCTGTTGTGGGTAGGAGGGTTTAGGGTTTTGTAGGAGCGGGAACATGTTACATGTTCCACCCTAAAAAAACAGGTGGAACATGTAACGAGTTTCTCAAGGTGAACTTATCCTTTAATCTGAAGGTTTCTTTTTTTTTTTGCTTCAGAGTATTGGCCCAGAAATGATTGAAGTCAGAGGCAGCAAGGGGAAACAACATTTGTTTCTGATAACCCAACTTCTAAAAGAAGAGTGAAATTACTTGAAAAGCCTCTCTGATCACTACTACAAGAATAACACCCCCCCCCCCCCATGCATTCTGTGGTTTCTCCACCAGCTACTATGTCGGTACTGAAGGGACACGCCTAATGGGGGATAAACCACTGTGCATAGCAGGGGAGACTGATATTTTTTTCACTCGGAGATCTTTGATACTTGCAGTGAAGTGGCAGCATTTAAAGAAATGCCAACTATATTAATTTTTTTTTTTTTTTGGCAGGGAGGCTTTTGTATACAAGTGACTGTGGTGACAGGGTCACTTTAAGAAGTCAGTCTCTGGGCACGTGTGAATACCTACTGTACTGTGAAGCTGGACTTTGTTTTGTATAGCTGTTGGTGTTCAATGATGTCCCTTCAGCACTGTCTCTGCCAGATAAGAGGCCTGTCTGAGAAGCTGCTACTCCTAACAAAAATTAGATTAATTTTGCTTAGGACTCATTTGCACGGGGCAGAGAGCCAGCCGCCTGTACAAATCAATGACATGCTGCGGCTGTTCTCCAATAACCACATATCCCCGCTGTCCTGGACACAAACTGTCTGTGTTCCATTCCATGTTTCATTCCTCCCAAAAGTCCCAGTCTGGACGGGACTTTCCCAAATTTTGTCCTTATTGTCCTTTGTCCCATGTACAGGGACTTTGTCTCCTGCATCACCCCATCTGTTCATTAAACACCAACGTGTACATCGGCCATATTTCTAACCAATATCTCTCCACTAGGTTCAGATCTGTCTACCCACTTGCCTTCTTCCGCCTTCACCAGTCTTCCATCTTACTCCGTCCTCATCTGTCACTACATTATTTATATTTCCATCTGTCCAATAAACATTTACACCTATTCCACCCTGGTATCAGGGCCACCTTACTGAATGGGCATGCTGTGCAGTTGCCCGGGGGCCCCACCTGCCCAGCGCCCCAGCCAAGCCTTTTTTTCCCATGTGCATTGTGCCGCCAAACTTAGCAGGTGCGCTGCTGTCAGGCCACTTGGGCCATGGAGAGGGAGCCCACAACTGCAGGAATGCCTGTCTGCCTCCACGGGAACAGGCGCACACAGAACAGTCACATAAACCATTGGTGCAAAACACCTGTCCCCTGCGCTGAGTGGTGCAATCCTCTATCCAGCTTGGCTATAAACTTGCAGATGCCGAAAACTATAGACACAGCAACTCTGGAATGCTTCAGCCTTGCAGCCCCTTCACAAGACCAGGGAGGTCTGGAAACTTTAAAACAACCGACAAACACAAGGGCGCACCGGCCTAGTGCATTATCCTTTGAGCAGGTTTATTAAAAGAAGTAGAATATACTCATAAACGAGTTCTTGATAAAAACACATCAAATACTCACAAACGAGTTCTTGATAAAAACACATCAAACAAAGTATAAAATCCTCAGCAGCATGGTCAGGATCTGATCGTCCCCCAAGGCTGTATAGGCTTACACGTTCCGAGGCCGTGCCTCTTCCTCAGAGCACACAGGACAGTAGAATCTGACTCCCGTCCGTGTGTCTGTTCACCGGACCCAGCCGCCCAACTTGGAAGCTGTCATTAGCCTGACACTGCTGTACCAATAAATACCACCTTATCAATAATTTGCATTTTGTGGGTGATTGTATAGGCGGGGCCCCAGTGCACTGCATTGCCCGGGGCCTTTAATGCTCTTAAGATGGCACTGCCTGGTATCTGACTGATTCTTCTTCACACATCCCCACCCCTTTCACATCTCCTCCATCCCTCTCTCAAGCAGCAATTACCTGCAAGTGATCAGCCCTAGATGCAGACTCTCTGCTCCATGAGCGATTACATGGGAGTGCCTGTGATTAGCTACAGGAGATGTCTACCTTTCGTTTCTGATGGAGTCATTGGAGTGATTGGCCCTGGATGCAGGTTTTTCTGCTAATCCCCAGAAATCCCCACTGGAGTTCCCACAGGAGCATGGAGCCTAAGAGCTATTATTTTATATAATAATAATCTAAGGCCTCATGCACACTTTAGCCTCTCCTAAATGCCCATTTTACCAGTGTTTGAAGTTTTTTTTCTTTTTCTGCCCCAAAAGACCCCTTGTAAGCTGGGGAACAGGTAGCAGGTGCAAAGCTCCCTGGGATAAGCAGTCTTTCAGGCACAGATACCAAATCCAGTGTGGTAGTGCCAAACAGTGTGGTGTTTATTGGTGCTATATACAGGTGTTGTACAGTGCTTTAAGGAAAACAAGCTGGAATAATAATAATAAACAAAAGCCTAGCCGTGTCCCGGCGCTTACTACACACAATGCAGTCCCTCACTAACACAGACTGAGCAAGCCTACAGCTTGTGCTTCCAAAGACACAAACAGGTAGTTTCACTGACCTTCCGCTCCCATAGACAAACGTCTGTTTTCCCAGGCTGAGAGAGAGCCTGTCTATCTCAGGTGCCCTAACAGATAGTGCCTTAGCGCGTCCAAGGCCCACTTTATGGCTAAACATTCCTTTTCAATGACTGCATACTTTCTCTCGTGTTCATTAAGCTTTCTGCTCAGGTACACCACAGGGTGTTCTTCCCCATTGTGTACCTGTGACAATACAGCCCCAATACCTACATCAGTGTAAGAATCTCCTGGTTCCTGACTTCCTGTTTGCGTTCCACCCCTCGGTCAGGTGGAACGCATATGACGCATGACGCTGACGTCGCCTGTGACGTCATTCTTGGGCGCCGCTCTAGGCGCCTATTTCAATCAGCGGTTTGCACAAACAAACCGTTCGTGCAACCGCTCATACCGGAAGCCTTACCCATATCTTCCCTGTGCCTACCGAGGATTCCTGCACTGCTGCCTTAACCAACAGAACCGAAGCATCTCCCACCATTCTTCTCTCCTGATTCTCTGCTTGCTGATGCCTTCCTGGGATTGCTGCTACCGATAAGTACCCCACAGGGGACCCTCTCTCAATATATATCTGCTACCATTAATACAATTGAACACTACTTGCTGTTGCCTTATACTGAGATTGCTACTACTCCTGTGTACCCCACAGGGGACCCCCTCTCAATATCAGTGCTGCTACCATTGTTACTCTTGAACCCTGCTCACATGCACCTTTCTTATTAAGGAGGATTCCCTTTATATTTCTGCTTGCTATTCTGTGTGCCTAAACTACTAGCCCTGAGTATTAATTGCTGCCTGCTATATCAATTGCTGCATAATACTGAACTGCTGTGCTTTTGCTAGTGTATGTGCTTCGTGTGTCCAGAACCTAATTCCAACCACTATGATGAGTAAAGAGAGTTAGGTCGGGTGACAACATATTCTCTACAATACTACTGAGTGGTTATCTGCAGCTGAAGATCCAAACCCCTAATTATAAATAACAGAGCGTTACAGATTGCACGAACCTCATAATGGATCCAGCAGATATGGCCACTCATGTTATGCACTTAACTGCACTTAACTCAAAAAGTGGAGGCACTTGTACATACTGTTACTGAAGTACAAAAAAGAGAACCAGACCCTAAGACAGCAACTTGCACAGGTTTCACAGCTTACTGCTGCTCAACCCCATGTGTAAATCCTCCTCAAGTGTTCACTGGTGATTGGAAGAAATTCCGTGAATTCATAAATGCATGTCAGTTATTGTACAGCCTAAAAACCTGCACTTATAACACAGACCGCATTAAAGTCTGTACCACCATTTCCTACATGTCTGGTCTGGTGAACCACGTGCTTGGGCAGACTCCTTCCTTGAAAATGACCCAGTACTTAATTCATACACTGCATTTTTAGCAGAATTTTCTCGGTTATATGAAGACCCTAATAAACAAAGTACTGCTGATAGTCATCTCAGAGCATTAAAACAGGGTAGGAGACCTGTTGAGGACTTTGTTGTGGAATTCAAAAGATGGACCCTTTACTCAGGGTGGAACGACGCATCTTTACGAACCCAATTCAGGCTTGGGTTGTCTGAGGCTGTTAAAGATGAGCTCGCCCGGGTGGATTTACCTGACATCCTGGATGCATTAATTCAGCTCAGCATTAACATTGATAGACGATTGTGAGAAAGGAAGGCTGAAAAAACTGGGGTTTTACCACCTAATCCACCTCGCTATACAACATCTGAACCTACTCCTATGGAGGTTGGCATCATACGCTCTCCATTAACATCTACTGAGCGGGCTAGAGGGAAGTCTTTAAATCTCTGCATGTATTGTGCTTCTGCCGAACACCTAATAAGTACCTGTCCCCTTGCAAAAAAGAGGGTGAGTTCTTACATACTTTGGTGGGGGGCTTAACGATTCCCTCATCTAACCCATACCTTTTCATTCATTTAACCTTGCAGTGGGACCAAAATAGGATCACAACCAAGGCCATGATTGATTCCGGCTCTTGTGGAAATTATATTGATAGTACCTTTGTTTCTTTAAATAAAATTCCTGTTACTGCAAAACCTTCACCAGTTTCAGTTAGTTTAATTACTGGAGTGTGTACGGGGCATTAGGGTCCTGTCCATGGCCCTCTGAAATGTCGCAGGGGCATTTTGCAACCCAAAAGGCATTTTTTTATACTGAAATGAACCCTCCGGGGTAAAAAACGCAGTCTTTTCTTTGGCGCTATCAGTCAGGGGTATTTGCCAATATCCTTTGGTCAAGTCTAAAGTAGTTAGATAGCGGGCTTTTCCAAGTCTGTATATAAGTTCGTCCACTCTGGGCATTGGGTGCGTGTCAAACTTTGTCACTGCATTGAGTTTTCTGAAGTCGTTACAGAACCTCCAAATACCATCCGGTTTTGGGACTAAAACGATGGGGCTAGACCAGTCACTATTGGATTCCTCAATGACATCTAGCTCCAGCATCCTTTTTACTTCGTCACTAATGTCCTTTCTCCTTGCTTCGGGAATTCGGTATGGTTTAAGCTTGACACGGACCCCAGGTTCACTAACAATATCATGCTGAACTCGTACCAGGTAATTCTGAAAATTTCTCTCTATTGCTTATCAGGAACTCTCTAGCTTCTTGTTTTTGGGAATAAGACAGGGTGTCTGGAATCGTGACCTCAGGGACCAGAGGGGACTCAGTACCCCTAGATGTTACAGGGACTGACCTCGCAGTTAAGGCCAGCCTATCCTTCCAGGGCTTTAACAGATTAATATGGTAAATCTGCTCTGGCTTCCTTTTTCCTGGTTGCTGCACTTTATAATTGACCCCCCCCCCCCAATTCTTTCCAATACTTCGAAGGGACCCTGCCACTTATCTAGGAACTTGCTCTCGACAGTGGGAACTAACACCAGGACCCTGTCACCAGATGAGAAGACACGGAGTTGGGCTCCCCTGTTGTATATTCTCTGTTGGGCTGCCTGGGCCTGCAGTAAGTGTTCCTTTACCATAGGCATGACCGCTGCAATCCTGTCCTGCATTTGAGCGATGTGCTCAATGACACTTTTGTGGTGTGTCTGCTCCCCCTCCCAGGTTTCCTTGGCTATGTCTAAGAGTCCCCGAGGGTGTCTCCCATAAAGCAATTCAAATGGAGAGTATCCCGTTGAGGACTGGGGTACTTCCCTGATGGCGAACATCAAGTACGGAATCAAGAAGTCCCCGTTTTTTCCATCCTTGTCCACAACCTTTTTTAACATACTCTTTAATGTTTTATTGAAGCGTTCTACAAGGCCATCAGTTTGAGGGTGGTATACGGAGGTTCGCAACTGGGTCACCTTAAATAACTTGCACAACTCTTTCGTTATTGGTGACATAAATGGAGTGCCCTGGTCCGTAAGGACCTCCTTAGGGATCCCAACGCGACTGAACACCATGAACAACTCTTTAGCAATGTTCTTAGCGGATACAGTGCGTAAGGGAACTGCCTCGGGGTAACGTGTAGCATAATCCATGATTACAAGAATGTGTTGATGACCCCGGGCAGACTTGGGGAGGGGACTTACGAGGTCCATGGCGATCCTCTCAAAGGGCACTTCAATAATGGGTAAGGGCACTAAAGGACTTCGGAAGTGGGGTAGTGGGGCTGACATCTGACACACAGGACAGGATTGACAATAATTGTCAATATCTTTCTGTATCCCAGGCCAGTAAAACCTGCGTAACTTCCTTTCAGTGTTTTTTTCAACCCCTAAATGACCTCCCAGTAAGTGTCCATGAGCCAATTCCAGCACCACCCGTCTGTAAGGCTTAGGACCACTAACTGTTCAACAATCTCATCGTTCTTTTTATATAACTCATACAATAAATCTTCATTGCTGCTGAAAAAAGGAAAACAGGGCCTGTCCCCTGGTTCGACAGGTACATCATTAAACATTACTCAATTCTCCCAGGCCCTGGCAAGGGTAGGATCTTTTTTTCTGCTCGGTACCAAAGTTTTCCTTGTGCACATTAAGATCAGCAAACTCCAATGTAGCCTCAGGGTCAGCAGAAGGTTGTCCACCTGGATTGGCTGTGGGGACTTCCTCAGGCTCCTCCAGTTCTCCTGCCATAACAGAGAAAGGAAAATCCGGGGAACCTGGAGAGAAATCCATTAAACCCACATTGTCGGTGATGGCCAGGGGTTCTGGCTCCACCACTGAGTCAGTTACTGTGACCGAGTCAGGACAATCCCACAGTTCCCAAAACTTAGGGAAGTCTCTACCAATGATGGCCTCGTGCACTAAGTGGGGTACAAGTCCAACCGGATGGGTCACCGTACCTAAGTCAGTTTCAAAGCGAACAGCAGCTATAGGATACTTCCGAGTATCACCATGTACACAGATCACAGCAACTTTTTTAGCATTTAAATTCACAGTTTCAACCATTTCTGCTTTAACCAAAGTCACTAGACTTCCTGAGTCCAGCAAGGCCGTAATAGGCTTATTATTAACAGTCATTTGGCATATGTGTTTTCCTACACTTAGTGCAGCAGCGCATGAAACAGCAGCAAACAGACTGCCTTCTCAGAGACATATCACACTGCATGGGTTCATCGGTCAATGGACAGTTTGCTGCAACATGTCCCAGTTCCTGACAACGGAAACACCAGATGTTACCCCAGTTAGGTTTGCTGACAGGCAGTGGCTTCCCTTGTTTGGGACGCCAAACATCAGCTCTGGCACCAAAAATCCTCCCCCCTTTCTCCTTGCCATGCTGACCACCCACTTCCCCTGGAACAGTCTTACCGGTTGCCTGGGAAGACCGTGGCTTTGGGTGGAAAGTCCGTGCGGCTGTAGGGGTGGTGACCAGGTTCTCTGCAGCATAGTACCTCTCAACAAGCTCCACCAGATTGTCCGCCGACTTGGGGTCTCCTTGATTCACCCACTTCTGCAAAGGAGTTGGTAATGACCTCAGGAACCGATCCATGACTACACGCTCCACTATTTGTGGCCCAGACAAGGACTCCGGCTGTAGCCATTTTTGCGCCAGGTGGAATGGGTCAAACATCTGTGATCTTGAGGGGCTCTCATCTCGGAAGGACCTGCTGTTGAACCGCTGGGCTCGAACGGCCAAGTTGACACCGAGACGTGTCAGGATTTCCTGCTTGACCTTTTCATACTCTCCTGCATCCACGGACTCCAAATCGTAATAGGCCTTCTGCGATTCCCCAGTAAGTAAGGGAGCAATTAATCCTGCCCACTGGGTTTTGAGCCAGCCTTCCCTCTCAGCGGTTCTCTCAAACATAACCAGAAAGGCCTCTGGGTCATCATCAGCAGTCATCTTGGACAGGAAGCGACCAACATGGATGGCTGAGGAGCGGTCTCTAACTGTTTCTGTTTTCACAGCCGACTCCTGTGCAAGTGTCTGCACCACCTCAACCAGCACCTTTCTGTCTGCTTCTGCAGCACTTGCCAGTTTTTCAAACATCAACTGGGTTTGATTTTGTACAGCACCAATCTGTTGTTGAATCAAAGAGTTTGCTTGCTGTTGTGCAGCGTTTGCTTGCTTCATTTGTTCTTGTACAACACCAATCTGTTGTTTAAACAAAGAGTTCGCTTGCTGCTGTGCAGCGTTGGATAACACCAACTGTTTGAGGATTTCCTCCATGTTTAGTCACTCCAGGTACTGGCCCTTTAAGTAGTAACTTACTACCACTGCCCGCAGGCCTCCACCATATGTAAGCTGGGGAACAGGTAGCAGGTGCAAAGCTCCCTGGGATAAGCAGTCTTTCAGGCACAGATACCAAATACAGTGAGGTAGTGACAAACAGTGCGGTGTTTATTGGTGTTATATACAGGTTTATATACCGGTGCTGTACAGTGCTTTTTTAGGAAAACAAGCAGGAATAATAATAATAATAAACAAAAGCCTAGCCATGTCCCGGCGCTAACTACACACAATGCAGTCCCTCACTAACACAGACTGAGCAAGCCTACAGCTTGTCAGCTTCCAAAGACACAAACAGGTTGTTTCACTGACCTTCCGCTCTCATAGACAAACGTCTGTTTTTCCAAGGCTGAGAGAGAGCTGCTGTGTCTCAGGTGAGTTTAAATTGGCCAGAGCAAGATCTGAACTGGATCATGGATCAGAGATCCCTAAAGGTATACGAGAGATGCCTGGGGGATGTATAAACCCCAAACAGGACTTTTCCTGGCTCTCTCTGGGACACTCTGCTACACCCTGTATGTTAGCCCATGGGGTCCATGCATACATATGCATTTAAAGGAGTTCAGAGGCAGGGGTATTTAAGAGCAAAAATCTGAATGCACCAAAATCATGTCCTGGGGAGGAGCATTTAGCCATAAAAAAACACCCAACACGTTTTAATACTAGACTCGTTTAGCGCTTGAGCGTTAATTCATCTCAGTGGCCATGTCGGGGTTATTGGGGGTTGATTAAAATAATAATAGGTAAAAAGAAAAATGATTTTAAAAGCCATGTATATTTTGTATTATGCATATAAGAGATTCTGAACAGGACAGGATCCATCTTGTTTTTAAGGTGAAAGAAGGTTCATATATGTCTTGTTGCAAAATGTCTCTCACAAGCTTACAAGAGAGCATAGAATTTCAACAATAGGGTCTTATAGTTTCAACAGAGATCTTTGTATCTATGTGATCATAAATAAGGTAATACATACATTTCATCAGATAAGAATCAATTGGCGAGACATCGTACTAGTCACTCATGGCTAGTCTGGCCTGTAATCTTATCTGTATATAACAATGGACAATACCCCAGTATATTCTAGCAGACATTTAAAGATGAACCATATAAGTTTTTATAGGAAACATCATCATATGTAAGATGTATATTAACGATAATACATTGTATTCTTACTAATATAGAAGTGTGAACTTGATACTTATATAATATTAGATATATAATATATATAAGTATACTTTTCTATGATGTGTAAGGACTTGTGCATCTTAAAAACAAATTACTTCATGTTAAGGCATGTGGTAGGAGTGTTTATATAAGAATCACTTTGGACTGGTTTAGTGCTCAAGGTGTCGTAAATATTCCCAAACCTAGACTATATCTGACAGCCCTTTGGCATGGTCAAATAAGTAATTGCTTTTCACTAGCCGACAGGTCAATAGGTCATCAGATAACAAATTGTTTTAATTATGTTGCATACAAAATCTAATGAACGGTACGATACTGCCCTCTGGAGGCGAAATACCAGGTGCAGTCTTGAGATAATTTTAGATATTCCAATATAAAAATATTATATTGTGTTAAATAATATAATTATTGGAATGGCATTACTTGCACAGGTGAATTATGGAGATACAGGTGGACATTTATGTATGTACTGGGAGTCTAGACAAAGTTTTATGTTGTGTTATATGATTAATCTCACATATAGAGAAATCATTTAACTTTATTAACCAAGTTTTGGGTTAATTATCAAAAGAGGTGTGTCTCTGACCTCATCAGTTTAGGTATAGAATATCCCATCCAATAGGGATAATGTTTCATCCCTCTGGGTTTAACTTATGGTAATTTTTATAGCTCTTTGTTCTTACCATATAAAAGACCAACCCAGATGAGAGACACATCACACTTTACACTACTGACAACACACCTCACACTTACACCACACACGCTATTAGATTCCTCAACAGACTCATCCAGACATACTCCATATTTGTCCAATCATTCATCTGAAACTTGAAGGGAAGCCACCATCTTAAGAAAGGCATCCATCTTAGGACTCTGGTAACGATTTGAAGCTAGCAGCCATAAGTGTGGTAAATATGCCTTGCTATGTTATTTGATTTTATTCAACAATTGTTTATTCCTTCCTTATATGTTTTATATTGCATATTTAAGGGTAATGAGATTACAATCCCAGCCGTATAAGCCATGGTATATTTTTCTCTAAAAAGCTGATTTTTGTTTTTATACATTTTTATTAATATCAGATTAAGTGCATTATTTGCAATTTTAAGTCTTCCGTTTTGCATGGCTTATTCTCATTCCTTCTGCAGTGGAATGACTTTGGGCCCTGTGATTCGCAGACCATTGTAGTCTGTTTATATAGAACATTAATTTATGGCTTATACTATACCTGGGAAGAAATGGTAATCTTGCTTTCGTTTTGGTTTCACTTTGTTTCAGTTTCACTTTCATTATTGAGCTAAACATCACATTGCATTGATTATTTGAAGTTAGTATTTTTTATGTAGAGTTATTTTTGTGTCACTTCTTGTTTGATCATATATCGTGTTTGCATGTCTTGAGAATAAATATTTTTATATATATTCCACGCTGTAGACTGTACTCACTAAGATTGGTATATGCTTTTAAAAAGAAATTAATCAATTAAAAAGAATTCACGACAGTGATTTATGGCAATAGGTGAAGACTCTCCTTTTTCACAGATCTTTGCTTATTAACCATAAATAAATACACTGCTATATTCAGAGCAGTATAAATATTCTGACATAAGTACGAGCGCGAGATATTTATTATTAAATATTCTTACATATAATGGAGGCCCTAGTGAGATAATTATTGATTTCTTACATATGCCAATCATAATATTGATCAGGTGACATAATCAATAACTTTAAAAAAAAAAAAAAAATTTTTTTTTTTGGAATTTTTTTTATTAATTGTAATGTGATAGAAATGCCTTTAAAATGTCTACCGCAGGTAATGTTCATGCTGCCAACTCTGGCAAGGTGTCAGTCCCTAGTGGTAATGCCACAACCCCAGTAGATTTGGCACAGACCATAAATGTGTGGAAACACCTCTCTGAGTCTGAAATGGTGGAATATGTAATGCTGGTTAGAGTCATATATCAAAATCCTCAGAACGTCGGGCCAATAAAGGGCATCTGACATGGGTAGAGGACAACCTGTATGTATGAACTCACCAATAGCTTATCTAACACCAAAAGACGTCAGAAAGTGTGATCACATACTTTTTAGTCATGGCCAATCTTACTGTATTTCTGTGAGGAACTGCACCAGAAGGCTCAGCAAAAAGGGATTAGTAAAGTTTCAATCTCAACTCCAAATAAATGAGAGAATGAGATTAGGAATCTCCTTGAGCAGGTGAAAGTGACCTCTAATGGGACACATAAGTTAAGAGAATGTAGCGTGAAACTGCAAGATGAAGTAGAACTGTGGCAGAAGTATTATCAAGTAAACTGTAATGAAAGTAACCATTGAAAGTGAAATGTAAATGATTAATGCAATAATTAGGAAGTTTTGAGCAAGGAAAAATGTTTTTCTAGCAAAAAGTTGCCGAGTAATCAGCAGTGGAAAAAAAAAATGAATAAATAAAAATGTAACAGTTCAATTCATGACAGGAACTCATAAGTAAATACGTAGCAGAGTTCCATAAGGTCATGGTGTCCATACAACAGGGCAATGCTTTATTAGTCCTGCATTTTAAATATGAAGTAATTATTCATAGACCCAGATATGACTCCCAGTCTGTTGGTTATGACCCAGACAAGGGGGGGAATCAGGCAAAGAGTCCATGTCCTACCCCAGCCATATTCCTAATATAGGAGGGCAGAAATTGGGCAGCCATGCATAAATAGGTATGAGTCATATCAGGTCACTGCAAAGAGACTAGCATCCCTAAAAAGACACCATATACCTTCAGAATTTAAAAGTTTTAAAAAGAGTACTGTCCTGATTTTTGCCATGAAAAGGTCCTTAGACATTATTGATCATCCTGAGGCCTATGAAAACAACTGTCTGTGTTGTGCCTGCAGGATGTAATTTAAAAATCAGCCCATATAAAACCTTACTGCTGCTAGAGCTGTTATCTACAATTTAAAATGTACACAGCACCAAAGCCCCATTGAATTGTTTTGCTGTACTCAAAAGTGCCTAACACCCTTCAATGAAGGAGCTGAGTACAACCACCCGGAATTTAAATCCCTGTGCTTTGAGGCATTGCCCATGCACATAAAAATAAAAAGTTTGGCAAAGGAGCAAGACATGCCACCTAGGCCCCAAGGGGACACCGGATACCTTAAGGAGGACACCGGACATCCCATTAACAAGGGGGAGGACACCCACAATTAAATAGGGATTTGCCCCATCCTAGGGATCCCCAAAATCCTCGGGAAGATCAAGTGACATTAAGGCCCAGACCTCACGCCAGAACCGAGTAACTGGTTCTAATGGGGATCTGTCCCATCTGTCTGAACCCGAGAGACATAGGCACCGCAGGAGGCGGAGCCAATAATTCAATTTTGTAAAAGTTTTCAACATAGCAGATGCCAAATTGATCAGCTGATCACTTGGTTCACTTTGGGCACTGCAGCCCAGAATTAAAATAAATTCCTTTTCAGGAACAAATCCTATGGCCAGCCAAAGGCCATAAAATCCTTTAATGCCCAAGTGGCAGGAATCAAAGCGATACACTGAATAGAAGTATAGGATGCAGAGGTTCTAACACCCTTTTATCCCAGGTCACAGCATTGAGGATCCTGAAATCCCTGTCAGGGGGGATCTTGGTTGTGAGATACTAACTACCCTCCTATTTTTCAGTGGTCACTTCATCCCTCTGACTCAAACAGGTCGCTTAAAGCGGGCACATTTTGAAAAATCGCCAATGACGGTGATACCAAGGAGGATCAAACCCTAATGACGTAATGCAGTCAAGAGGTTAAAGGTTGTATACGGTAACCAAGAAGGAATCCTCAATGCCAGGTAGTTTTATTGCCTACAATAAATTGCATTGATGCCCCATAGGGGGAGATATCATATTTTTTTTTTCCTAAGTAGTAGGTAAATTTTAAACAAAATATTAGATCATTGTATTATTGTCCAATGTGTAGTATCCATGGCGATAAATACAATCCCCATGTTAATAAGCCCCAGAAGTCAGTCGCCCTAGGAAAGGTCGCATATATAGTTTCACCTTCCCTGGTGGTCATATAAAAGGGCTGATCACACGGTGGATTAAAGGAGAACTCTGAGAAAGCTTAGGGTACCAACATCGTATTGAAATGTCAATTGATAAGAAAGTATATTCATACTATATGTTTCATCCAATAGGAAGAGATTAACCTTCCATGCCAGGTCGTTGATTGGTACAGACGATGATGTTTGCCAAAAGACACAGCGATCGGATGGGTCATCTCTCCTTAGAGTCCAGCTCAGGACGGAACCCCTCATCGAATCGGGTTCCTCTTCAGGAATCAAGCTGCGAGACGCCACAGATTCTTGTTGACGGAGAGGAAGATTTGTTTCAACAGATCTTTGTGCATTTGATCCGAGGAAATCCATTGAGAGGAATCGCACTACCTCCTGTTTTCAGTTGAAGGAGATGTGAGAATGGTGCATTGCGCATGTGAGCAAACCTCTGTCTAGGTGTATGACACTCTAGACCATGCTGAAACCATTCATTATCCAACCAACATCCAAGGTTGAACGTTCCAAGATTTCTCTGATTCCTGATTGCCAACATTGTTTTACTGCGCTTTGAATGGTAGTTGCCAATGCCATTGCAGCAGTTAATTTATGTCTCCATCAAGACTCTACAAGCTGGAGATGCAGATTTCAAGGAACATTTGAGTTTCTTTACCAGGAGATCAGAATTCAAAGAGACTAATAAGGAACAGTTTGTGACATAGCTAACACTAGCAAAGTCGCTACGAACTGACATTTTGAACTGATTTTTTTTTTTTTCTCAATTTTTTTTATCGCTTTACTTAAAAGTTATGAACAATTCCCAATATGAACTATTCTCTTAAAAAAAAGAGAACAAGACATTTTTTTTTCCTTTTACTACTCCTTAAAAAGCTTTCTTTCCAGATAGGCCTAAGTTGCTCACTTGTCTACTGGGAAGAAAGGGGGGGGATATGTCGGGGTTATTGGGGGTTGATTAAAATAATAATAGGTAAAAAGAAAAATGATTTTAAAAGCCATGTATATTTTGTATTATGCATATAAGAGATTCTGAACAGGACAGGATCCATCTTGTTTTTAAGGTGAAAGAAGGTTCATATATGTCTTGTTGCAAAATGTCTCTCACAAGCTTACAAGAGAGCATAGAATTTCAACAATAGGGTCTTATAGTTTCAACAGAGATCTTTGTATCTATGTGATCGTAAATAAGGTAATACATACATTTCATCAGATAAGAATCAATTGGCGAGACATCGTACTAGTCACTCATGGCTAGTCTGGCCTGTAATCTTATCTGTATATAACAATGGACAATACCCCAGTATATTCTAGCAGACATTTAAAGATGAACCATATAAGTTTTTATAGGAAACATCATCATATGTAAGATGTATTTTAACGATAATACATTGTATTCTTATTAATATAGAAGTGTGAACTTGATACTTATATAATATTAGATATATAATATATATAAGTATACTTTTCTATGATGTGTAAGGACTTGTGCATCTTAAAAACAAATTACTTCATGTTAAGGCATGTGGTAGGAGTGTTTATATAAGAATCACTTTGGACTGGTTTAGTGCTCAAGGTGTCGTAAATATTCCCAAACCTAGACTATATCTGACAGCCCTTTGGCATGGTCAAATAAGTAATTGCTTTTCACTAGCCGACAGGTCAATAGGTCATCAGATAACAAATTGTTTTAATTATGTTGCATACAAAATCTAATGAACGGTACGATACTGCCCTCTGGAGGCGAAATACCAGGTGCAGTCTTGAGATAATTTTAGATATTCCAATATAAAAATATTATATTGTGTTAAATAATATAATTATTGGAATGGCATTACTTGCACAGGTGAATTATGGAGATACAGGTGGACATTTATGTATGTACTGGGAGTCTAGACAAAGTTTTATGTTGTGTTATATGATTAATCTCACATATAGAGAAATCATTTAACTTTATTAACCAAGTTTTGGGTTAATTATCAAAAGAGGTGTGTCTCTGACCTCATCAGTTTAGGTATAGAATATCCCATCCAATAGGGATAATGTTTCATCCCTCTGGGTTTAACTTATGGTAATTTTTATAGCTCTTTGTTCTTACCATATAAAAGACCAACCCAGATGAGAGACACATCACACTTTACACTACTGACAACACACCTCACACTTACACCACACACGCTATTAGATTCCTCAACAGACTCATCCAGACATACTCCATATTTGTCCAATCATTCATCTGAAACTTGAAGGGAAGCCACCATCTTAAGAAAGGCATCCATCTTAGGACTCTGGTAACGATTTGAAGCTAGCAGCCATAAGTGTGGTAAATATGCCTTGCTATGTTATTTGATTTTATTCAACAATTGTTTATTCCTTCCTTATATGTTTTATATTGCATATTTAAGGGTAATGAGATTACAATCCCAGCCGTATAAGCCATGGTATATTTTTCTCTAAAAAGCTGATTTTTGTTTTTATACATTTTTATTAATATCAGATTAAGTGCATTATTTGCAATTTTAAGTCTTCCGTTTTGCATGGCTTATTCTCATTCCTTCTGCAGTGGAATGACTTTGGGCCCTGTGATTCGCAGACCATTGTAGTCTGTTTATATAGAACATTAATTTATGGCTTATACTATACCTGGGAAGAAATGGTAATCTTGCTTTCGTTTTGGTTTCACTTTGTTTCAGTTTCACTTTCATTATTGAGCTAAACATCACATTGCATTGATTATTTGAAGTTAGTATTTTTTATGTAGAGTTATTTTTGTGTCACTTCTTGTTTGATCATATATCGTGTTTGCATGTCTTGAGAATAAATATTTTTATATATATTCCACGCTGTAGACTGTACTCACTAAGATTGGTATATGCTTTTAAAAAGAAGTTAATCAATTAAAAAGAATTCACGACAGTGATTTATGGCAATAGGTGAAGACTCTCCTTTTTCACAGATCTTTGCTTATTAACCATAAATAAATACACTGCTATATTCAGAGCAGTATAAATATTCTGACATAAGTACGAGCGCGAGATATTTATTATTAAATATTCTTACAGCCAGGATAAATTATTTTTCTGGCCAGTGAAATTAATTGATAATTCTGAATGCGTGTACCACATTTGGGCATCAAGTGTTTTTTTTTTTTTTCTTACGCCAGAAGATAGACTTTAAAGAGATTTGGCCAAAGCGTCCAGTGTGCATGAGTCCTAAAGTGCTATTTATCCCTACAAAGTGTTTTTTCAGGTTCTAATTCAAAGCCAAATGGATTGTGTCTTATAATAAACAAACTTCCCTTTTTTTTTATAACCTTCATTTTACAAATGTGATCTCCTATTGAATGTAATCCCCTCTATTTACATTGTTTTGTTTGCATTGATTTGCACACATAGATACAGGGGGTTTTACACACATTCCCAGTTACACACATTCCCAGCCACCAGGATTGCGTGTAAAACTGACAAGCAGGCTCCTGCCTGTCAGATGGAAGCATTCAGGTAGATATGCTGCCGCCTGATTGCTTCCACACACCCGTGTGTTTGGGGTCCCAGTCAGAGGAGCACTGAGCTCAGAGCGACTGTGACCAGGAAGAGGGAGTACACGTGTAGGGATTTGTAAATTCAAGCAGTAATGCCAGGGGTCACTCTAGCAATGTTGTAGCAACAAGGCACACAAGATTGACACAAGCATTTATGAATTTTCAGTAAAAATACCTTACTAAGGTGAATGCAACTAACAAAATTTGCAAGCCATAGTCCGGACTTTAATGGCACTAACATGAAACGGAAATTGTATAAACAATTGTAATTATTTAAACATGTAAAAAATCACAATACACGCCGAAAAGGGGAAACCATTTAAATACATGTCACACATGAGTGATATTACAGGAAATATCACTATGAACACCTATACATTTGTAGCAATCGATGCACATATTGTCTTAATTGCTGGTCGCCAGCTGGTTGACCAGCAATTATAGGTGTATAGGTGTTCATGGTGATATTTCCTATATAAATCAAGTCTGACATGTATTTTAATAGTTGCCCCTTTTGGGTGTGTATTGTGATTTTTTTACATGTTTAAATAAAGACAATTCTTTATACATTGTCTGTCTCATGTTAGTGCCAATAATGTCCATCATAGCAGGATTAGGTCTTGCAAATTTTGTTAGTATACACTCTACTAGGATGCGGCATTGGTAAAGGTCTCCCTTTTTTTTTTACTTTTCTAAGGTGAAAGCAAGTTCTCGCTAAAGGTTCTTAAAATACTGAATGAACCCTCTCCACAATGCTATACGCCCTTCTAGAAAACTTTACAAAAAAACAGGGATTTTTAGTTCACATGGATTGTAATGCATTGCAACACATGTTTAAGCTGGCCAACTGCGTCAAAGTAATCCCTCTCTGGCCAGACCTAAACTACACTACACTACATTACACTAACCTACTCCCCTCCACCCTGCCCTAATCAGCACTACTATAACATATATACAAATATAGATTTTTAATGTAAAAATCCTCTCTGGGGCCCCTCTGGGCTCGCTCCCCTCTGCGGTTATGTCGGGCTCCCCCCCTCTCTTACTCTCTGCACCCCCACTGGGCTTGCAGCTCTCTTTCTTTTGCCCTGCCAGGCTCACAGCTCTTTCTCTGCGGCCCACCAGGCTCACAGCTCTCTGTGGCCCGATCAGGCTCGCATCCCTCTCTCTGCGGCTCCGCCAGGCTCGCATCCCTCTCTCTGCAGCCCCACCAGGCTCGCACCCCTCTCTCTGCAGCCCCGCCAGGCTCGCACCCCTCTCTCTGCAGCCCCGCCAGGCTCGCACCCCTCTCTCTGCAGCCCCGCCAGGCTCGCACCCCTCTCTCTGCTGCCCCGCCAGGCTCGCACCCCTCTCTCTGCAGCCTCACTGGGTTTGCACCTCTCTGTGGCACTGCCGGGCTCGCAGCTCTCTCTGTGGCCCCTTTGAGCTCGCACCCCTCCCTCTGTGACCCCACCGGGCTCGCTCCTCTTTGGCCCTGCCACGCTCGCAGCTTTCTCTCTGTGCGGCCCCACAGGGCTCGCAGCTTTCTCACTGTGCGGCCCCCCGCAGGGCTCGCTGCTTTCTCTGTGCGGCCCCAAGGGCTCGCAGCTTTCTCTGTGCGGCCCCAAGGGCTCGCAGCTTTCTCTCTGTGCGGCCCTGATGGGCTCGGAACTCTCTCTCTGTCTCTTTGGCCTCACCAGGCACACGGCTCTCTCTCTGTCTCTTTGGCCTCATTGGGCTCACAGCTCTCTCTGTGCAGCCTCGCCAGGCTCGGGCCTTTCTCTGCGGCCCTACTGGGCTCGCAGCTCTCTCTCTGTGCGGCCCTGCCAGGCTCGCACCTCTCTCCGCGGCCCCGCCAGGTTCGCATCTCTCTGTCTATGACCCCTCCAGGCTCCCAGCTTTCTCTCTGTGAGCCCGCTGGGCTCCCAGCTCTTTCTATGCAGCCCTGTCCTCCCTCCCACCTTTCTGTCCTAATCTACAGTCATGTAAATAAATATATGTATTTATTATAATCTACACTATACTACACCACAAACCTATAAAGGCGAAGAAGTTGGTGGTCCTGTCTCCCTGTTTATTAATGTTTCACAAGATGTCCTCTGATTTCAGGGATCTAAATAAACAGAAAATTTGTTAGACATGGAAGACCAAATCTGAATTTCCAAATTCCTCAACTATAAAGTAAACCCCAAAGTTGTTGATGTCTGCTACATGGCGGAGGGATATCTCCCATAAATCGAGCCTCTGGTGCTGCCTTCTAAATCCATCCTGTGGAAGAACATTAGTCACTGCTCTGCAAAGGGGGCATGAATTGCTTTGCTCCCTCCATGTTCCAATGCAGCTTGAATGAAATACGTGGGAGCACGGTAGGATTGTAGTGTTCTCTCCTGCTTCCATCTCACTCAAGCAGATTGCACATGGGGGCAGCTCTTGATAGTCCCTGGCCGGTGGTCTGGCTGGTCCTCAGCAATGATGCGCTCCCTTGGAGATCGACTCCTGTTGGACCTGGCGTTCTCCTGTTGCTGTCGTAGAGCAGTTCTTGATCGTGTGCGATGGGCAATTGGTGAATCCATGCCTGTAATAATAATGGATTAATTTCAGCATTTCTGTCATTTAACCTTTTTCTATTAGAATATTAAACCTTAAATGACTAGGGCAAGTGTCTCATTTTTAACAGATTTCAATTGTGATAGGTGATTTTAATTGTGATAGGTGGCTGTCTCATAGGTAAACCTGAAAATAGGAGATCATTTTACTACCCGGACGTAGCCAGATTGAAGTGGTTATACCGAGATAGGACCTGCAGCTACAGGCATCATCCCAGTATCTATTTTTTTAGCCAGCAATGCTCATTAATGTAAAAGCGATCCTAGTGGTTAATTTAGTGATAGTTAATTAGCCGCTGGATCGCTTTTACTGGCAGCAGAAGGGGAAAAGCAGATTCTCCTGTTCCAGCTAACCATAGGGATGATTGAGGATTGGAACATCCCCAGATCTCTATAAAGAGGACCTGGCACTGCTCCAGCTATCACAAGGGATATTGTTCATCCCTTGTGAGTAGCCATAAAAGTAAACAAAAAAATTAAGAAGTGTACAAAAAAAAAAAAAGTTTTAAAATAGAAAAAAAATGGAAATCACCCCTGTCCCCCCAACGGCAAACGCATATGTAGGTCACACACACACACATATATCAATTGCGTTCCCTACCGCACATCACACGTGAGGTATTGCCTCAAACATTGTAGAAAGAATATTATATGCAATAATTTTAGCATTAAGCATCCTGTGTAACACCAAACTGGTGAACCGTAAAGGTTTTTAAAGCATCGTCTATGGATAATTTAATGTGTCGTTCTATTTGTTTGCTCAATTTTAACCACTTGCCTACTGTGCACTTAAACCCCCTTCCCATCCAGGCCAAATTTTAGCTTTCAGCGCTCTCACACTTTGAATGACAATTGCGCGGTCATGCTACACTGTACCCATATGAAGTTTTTATCATTTTTTTCACACAAATAGAGCTTTCTTTTGGGGGTATGTAATCACCTCTGGGTTTTTTATTTTTTATAAAAAAAAAGAATAAAGACAGAAAATTTTGAAAAAAAAAAAAAAGTTTTTCTTATTTTCTGCGAGTAAATTTTGAAAATAAATTTTTCTCCTTCACTGATGTGCGCTGATGAGGCGGCACTGATAGGCTGCACTGATGGGCACTGATGAGGTGGCACTTATGGGCACTGATGAGGAGGTACTAATATGCCGCACTGATGAGCACTGATAGGCGGCATTGATAGGCGGCACTGCTGGGCACTGAGAGGTGGCACTGCTGGGCACTGAGAGGCGGCACTGATGGGCACTGGCGGATGGCACTGAAGGACACTGACGGGTGGCACTGATGAGCACTGATGGGCAGCACCATCAGTGCCCACACTCAGTGCCCATAGTGCTGCCAGTCAGTGTTCATCAGTGCCTAGATGAGCAGGCACTGATGGGCACTGACTGGCAGCACTATGGGCACTGATTGTGGGCATTGATGGGGGGGCACTGATGGCGGGCACTGATGGGGGGGGGGCAATTTGTGTATTTTTTTGAGGCTCCCCCTCCTTCCTCACACTGCAGGCTCTGTGTGAGGAAGGAGCGCCGGCGATGAGAGATGATCTCATATGTTTACATATGAGATCATCTCTCATTGGACGGTCCGATCACGTGGTGAATGGCTGCTGTGATTGGCCATTCACCACGATCTGTGACCGGCCGTGTCCAAGGGAGTGCGCGGGGAGCGGGTTACTGGGAGGCCGTATAAAGACGGCCTCCCGAAAATGTGAGTCCGCGCTGCAGCCGTATATAGGCTGTAGCGCGGATGGGGGGTGGTTAAAGCTTGACATGTTAGGTGTCTATTTACATGGCTTAAAATCATTTAGGTATTCTACTGTGTTTTTGTGTATTAAAATGTATTATTATCCCCCCCCCTCCCCCTCCTTCGCGGACGTGGATCATCCGGTTTCCAGACTAAACAAGTCTACTGTGTTTCCGGTGGAGGAGTCCCCGGTATTTACAGACACTGTTGGGTGTGGAAAACTGACAGACGGACTACCTGAGCCCCCAGGTGTTGGATCAGGGAGAATGGTCTCTACACCCGGAGGCATTTCATCTCCTGTGTGATAGGTGGGAGACACCCAATGTCGACCTGTTGGCTCAACAAAAAGGTTCAAAGATTTGTAGCTAGGTCGTGGGATCCCCTAGCCGACGCCGTAGATGCACTGGTGGCTCCTTGGGGTCATTATCGGCTGATCTATGCATTTCCACTGCTGAAACTCCTGCCAAGACTTCTGTGCAGAATAGAGGCAGAGGGGATTCCAGTCATTCTGGTGGCTCCAGACTGGCCTTGTCAGTCTTGGTACTAAGATCTGATAAGATTGGTCGCCGATGCTCCTTGGAAACTTCCTCTCAGGGAAGAGCTGCTGTCTCAAGGGACAATCTTCCATCCTGCTTTACAGTCGCTGACTTTAACGGCATGGCTGTTGAAAGTCAGGTGTTGAAGGATAGGGGTCTTTCTGATTCAGTGATTCCTACACTGCTGAAGGCCAGGAAGTCTACTTCCAGGAAGATCTATCATCGTTTGTGGAAATTGTACATTTCATGGTGTAAATCCATGAAGGTGCATCCTCGCCTTTTTTCGGTGACTAGGATCTTGGCTTTCCTTCAAAGAGGTGTGGAACAGAAGTTGGCCTTGGCTACTATTAAAGGCCAAGTGTCGGCCTTGGCTGTGTATTTCCAATGTCCTTTAGCGTTGCATGTGTTAATTCGCACTTTTATCCAAGGGGTCCATCATGGGGCCCCACTGAGGCGATCCCCGTTACCTCCGTGGGATCTGAATTTGGTTTTGTTTGTTCTTCAAAAACCTCCTTTTGAGGAACATAAGGTAAGCAGAGGAATCTGAAAAACAAAAATTAAACCCGCGCTACACAACGTGAAAATTTAAATATGGATGAATGCAATAATGGGCAGCTGCTGCAGACACTAAGAAAGTCTTAGGAAAATATGATGAAACGAAATTATGCAGCGCTAGCTCAAATAAAGTGTTATGTGCTGTGATATAAATACAATAATCAATATTTTATAAAGTGCACACTGTATGATCAAATATAAAAAAGTGCTAAGTGCTTATAAATATCTGAGCACTAACAAATAAATATATATAGAATTGGCCATTCTTTTGTTTAACGGTGGAAGCGGAAGCTGACCCAAAAAGTTCCAAGGCTACATAGGAGAAGTTCTGGTCCTGTAAAGATCCCGGGCAATGTGCAATAATTTTGAAGGTCTATGATTATCTGCAATCTGGTGAGTGGGGAACCTTGAGGGGCACCATATCACTCTGCAAGCACCTTAATTATTTGGCACCTTGGCACCTTAATTGGATCACTATAAGGACTCTTTTCAAGCACTGAATATTTATTTGGACTATTTCTAACCACCTATTTGTTTATTGTACACTATTATATATATTTATTTGTTAGTGCTCAGATATTTATAAGCACTTAGCACTTTTTTATATTTGATCATACAGTGTGCACTTTATAAAATATTGATTATTGTATTTATATCACAGCACATAACACTTTATTTGAGCTAGCGCTGCATAATTTCGTTTCATCAAGCAGAGGAATCTCCCTAGTCTCAGAAGGTTACCTTTTTGGTGGCTATTACTTCTGCTCGCAGAGAATCAGAATTGGCGGCGCTTTCCTGCCGTTCGCCTTATTTTGTGGTCCACAGAGATAGTCATACTTCGACCTAGTCAGTCATATCTTCCCAAGGTGGTTTCAGATTTCCATCCAAATGAAGACATTGTGCTGCCTTCTTTATGTCCTAAGCCCAAGAATCCTAAGGAAATTGCTTTGCATTCTTTGGATGATGTTCGGGCAATTAGGGTTTACCTGGCGGCTACTGAATCTTTCAGGAAATCAGATTCTCTTTTTGTCCTTATGGAAGGACCTAGAAAAGGGATTGGCTGTGTCTGCTGCAACCATTTCTAGGTGGATCAGGCAGATGGTGGTAAAGGCTTATTCACTGAAGGGTCAGGTTCCACCTTTCCCTGTGAAGGCGTATTCTACTAGGGTGCAGAGTGCTTCTTGGGCTTTTTGCTATCAGGCGTCAGTGATACAAGTTTGCAAGGTGGCAACTTAGTAGTCTGTGCACACATTCACAAACTTTTATAAAGTAGATGTGTTGGCATCCTCGGATGCTTCTTTTTGCCGCAAGGTTTTGCAGGCTGCTGTTTGAAAGAAACTTAGTCTCTTTGAGGGTGTTTGTCCAGGTAAGCTCCTGTTGCTCATGTTTGAGCTCTACTGTATATTCTCCGGTTGGCTAAAGTTTTAGCCTTGTTGGAAATTATGTTCTGTTTTCTGTGTTGATTTCTCACCCCTCATGCAAATACTGCATTGAGACATCCCAATAGTCAAGAATGATATGCAGGGCCGGCCTTTGAGGTGTGCGAGCTGTGCGGCCGTCACAGCTCGCAAATGATGAGGCCACACAGCGGGAGGTAAGCAGCGACCATGGCCTGGACAGGAATAACACAGGCCGCGGCCGCCACTTACCTCCCGCTGTGCGGCTGTACCCTTCTCCATTCTGTCCAGTCCGGACTGTCTCCAGGGCTGAGCTGTGTGTGAGAGGAGAGAGAGAGAGAGATTGTCCTCCTCCTCACCTCTGTGTCTGCCCCGCCCACACTCTCCGGGGATGTGTGGATGGGAATTTTAACACAGAAGAAAAGCTGCAGACAGTGTGAGCCTTCATCCTGGGGTAAGTAAGCATTCTCCTGCCCCAGTATGTAATAAATGTAAGGGGGGGTCTCTGATGTAAGGGGGGCTCTCTGATGTAAGGGGGGCTCTGTGGGGGGCCTCTGATGTAAGGGGGGCTCTGTGGGGGGCTCTGATGTAAGGGGAGGCTCTGTGGGGGGCCTCTGATGTAAGGGGAGGCTCTGTGGGGGGCCTCTGATGTAAGGGGGGCTCTGTGGGGGGTCTCTGATGTAAGGGGGGCTCTGTGGGGGGTCTCTGATGTAAGGGGGGCTCTGTGGGGGGTCTCTGATGTAAGGGGGGCTATGTGGGGGTCTCTGATGTTTGGAGGCTCTGTGGGGGTCTCTGATGTAAGACGGGGCTCTGTAGGGGGTCTCTGTGAGGGTCTCTGATGTAAGGAGGGCTCTGTGGGGAGTCTCTGATGTAAGGGGGGCTCTGTGGGGAGTCTCTGATGTAAGGGGGGCTCTGTGGGGAGTCTCTGATGTAAGGGGGGCTCTGATGTAGGGGGGCTCTGTGGGGGGTCTCTGATGTTTGGGGATTCTGTGGGGGGCCTCTGTTTGGGGACTCTGTGGGGAGTTTATGATGTAAGGGGGGCTCTGTGAGGGTCTCTGATGTAAGAGGGGCTCTGTGGGGGGTCTCTGATGTAAGGGGGGCTCTGTGGGGAGTCTCTGATGTAAGGGGGGCTCTGTAGGGAGTCTATAATGTAAGGGGGGCTCTGTGAGGGTCTCTGATGTAAGGGGGCTCTGTGGGGGGGTCTCTGATGTAAGGGGGGCTCTGTGGGGAGTCTCTGATGTAAGGGGGGGCTCTGTGGGGGTCTCTGATGTTTGGGGACTCTGTGGGGGTCTCTGATGTAAGGGGGGCTCTGTGGGGAGTCTCTGATGTAAGGGGGGCTCTGTGGGGAGTCTCTGATGTAAGGGGGGCTCTGTGGGGAGTCTCTGATGTAAAGGGGGCTCTGTGGGGGTGGTGTCTCTAATGTAAGGGGGGCTAAGTTTTTAGTGAACATAAAAAAGTTCCAAGAAAAGTCCAATGAAGTGCCAAAAAGGTGCAAGAAAATGTGCAAAAAAGTGCAAATAAATATTAATGGTGACAAATCTTCAAAGGAAGGTGTGCGCCAAAAAAGCACCCTATGTGCTGCTTCCACCAATCACCCCAAACTGACTCACCAGACCTAAATAAAAGCCTATGTATTTTATGGAATCACGCTATGTTGATTCTTTTTTTTGCACATTGTAGAGGTTATGAATATTTAGTTGTTATTTATTTAGTAGTGGTATATGATATGTATACTGTAGTAGCCATGCAGATTTCATTATTAATTTTGCACTGTGCACTTTTTACAACAGAAACAGATTTGGGTGACATTTATTTATTTTAGGGTAAATACTATTTTTGCACTGATTTTTTCCCTGTTTTTATCTTGCTGCTGCACCCACGTGCAGTCAATTAGCAGCAATTATACTCTTAAAACGTTTTTCGTATGTATCAAGGAGGTGTGATCTAAGTTCCCTGCTGAGTGATAAGAGCTTGTTTTTGAGGTCTGTGGAAGGGTTACTTTGGTTCTGGGATTCTAGGGAAGTAATTTCTCGGGTAATGCTGTCTATTATTTGGGCTCACTTCTTATTTGTCCTACGCTGCAGTTGTATAAGTACTCCTCTACTAAAAGCTTTATGGGCATTCCAGAGAGTTGCGGACTCAAATACCGACCCCACATTGTCACTAAAAAATTCAGTTATAGAGTTCTTTAGGAAATCCACATTTTCTGGTAATTTAAGAATTTCAGCCTTCGCTCTCCAAGGTTTTTGGGAAGAGGTTTTTGAAGCTAAGGAGAGCACAACGCTCACTGGGGCGTGGTCGGACCACGTAATTGGGGCCATCTTGGAGTCCACTGCTCTCTGGAGAATCGCTAAGTCAGATAAAATTACATCAATGCGTGAATACGTATTATGGACTACAGAATGGTGTTAAAATTCTCGGTCGGAGGGGTGATGACACCTATATATGTCATAAAGGTCATTCCTGTGCATAAAGCCATGCAAAGATTGATGGTATCTGGTGGTTTTAGTTGAAGTGTCCATGGTTCTATCCGGAGGTAGATTAAAGTCACCACACAGTACTAGGGGACCCTTTTGGACTTATCGGATTTTTGTCATTATACGGTTCAGGAAACGAATTTGATGAACGTTGGGGGCATATAAAGAGACCGAGGTCATAGTATAGCCATCAATGGAACACACTATAATTAGGCATCTGCAGTTGGGGTCTACTACTGAGGTTACCAGAGCAAAGTCCAGATCCTTGTGTATAGCTAGGAGGACTCCTTTCCTTTTTTAGAGCAGGATGCCGTGAACACTGTAGGGTAGTCTCAATGAGTGCACGTGGGAGCGTGTTTGTCCAAAAAGTGAGTCTCTTGAGCACAAATAATATTGGCTTTGCTCTTGATGGCTGTGTGCCACAGTGAAGTATGCTTGGCCGGGTGGTTTAGGCAGTTGGCGTTTAGCAACAAGATTTTAACTGGCATGAGTGTGTGTAGGTATTTGCGATGGATAGTTACTCACGTAACCGTAGATGCTCTTACTGTAGCCAGATGAACGAGTAATGTTGTAGAAGGATGTGGTCGCTGGCATGGCTGTAGAGGAAACAGGTGAAGCTGATAAAAAGGACGGTGGTCCAGAAGTTCATGGAGTTTGGTAGCATGACACTCGGTACAACAAAGTCTGGTACACACCTGCAAAAGGGGAGAAAGAAAACAACACAAAACCATACATGACAACAAAGACACATAGAAGTGTGTGGAAACCATAGGCATGAGTAGCCGTCTCCAAACGGGGGTAAGAACAGTTCTATAGCCAAACGGGCTAAACGCCACTTGACAACGTGCTGGAATTAGAACAGGACCCCATGACCGGGGGCGGGGGCCCGGTGAAGAAGTCGGAAGTACGAAACGCGTCGGGGCGTGACCAGGCGGTGTAACCATTTCTACTGTCTAGGAGCTCGGGACACCTGGACGGCGCAAGGTTCACGGCGTGGAGCCTGGACATCAACTCCCGAAGGGTACCCTCCTCCTATCTCATGACATGATATGCGGATGTTTGTTTGAAGAACATGTGAGTTGGATACTTATTTTATTTATGCAATAAAGCTTTTAAAACGTTATCACGCTAGTGGGATTTTGCTTCTCTCCCCTCATGCTGCCGAGCCTCAACGGTTATAGTTGGTGTGGAATCCGGTCTGGATGTGCGGATCATTGACTAATCCTTCAGGCTTTATTGCTCAGGCACGAGAGTGTTTTGGGCCACAGCATCTGGTGAGTGGGCATTTCTCCTTCCCCCTTGGAGCACGGTGGTGGTGGTGACCCTTTGAAAGCTACACCTGTTTATCAAACCATCCCAGGATATATGTTGAAGAATCATGGACTGATTGATATCAATATTATTTTCCTGATGCTTCTGTGACATCTGTGCAGTGTTGGACTTTGTGTAGTCTTACCAGTTGTGTATTTACATACATACATTTATGGCACTTACATACATACATTTATGGCATTAACTTCTGGTTAAGTTTTGCGCTACTGGTTCATTTAGAGAGTATTTTGGAATACCTTCTATTTTTTCCATTGTTATACAATGGTGGAAAGTTGTCTGCGCATATCCAGGGTATGCTTAGAGAGATTCGCAAACATTTGTACAGCGGAGTAGGGATCAGGGAGTTTGCCCAGGGATCTAGCTTTTGTCAAAATGGATTCCTTAGTTTGGTAGAAGTGCACACGCAGCAACGTGTCGCGTGGCACATGCTGAGGGAGAAAAGGGGGCTTTGGGACCCTATGAATATGGTCAATAGTCAGCTCCAGAGGAGTCGCTCCAGGTAGTATAGCTGAGAAAACATCCATGGCAAATTTGTGTAGCTCAGCAGGTAACACAGTTTCAGGTATGCCACGTATTTTAAGATTATTTCTTCTGGAGCGGTCCTCCAGAGCCGCAATTTTTGCTTTTAAGCCAACGTCGCTCATCAATATTTTCTTCAGTGCCTCTACCAAATCGTTAACAGTGGTGACTATATCGGATATGGAGGATTCTACAGTGTGTACCCTGTCCCCCAGAGAATGAACTTCTGATGAGAATTTGTTAGCAAGTGTCACAATGTCAGCTTGAAGAGAGGTATGGAGGGTATACATCATGTCCTTAAGAGCTGTGTCCATGATAGGCTGGCCTACAGTGGGAAAGGTTGCAAAGGGAGATGTCCCCAGGGAGATGGGCAGCAGTGGGTTACTTGAGCCCCCAGGAGTTGAGGCCTTGTCAGTGCTTTCCAGCCTCATCTTTGATTTGGCCGGGCTGGTGCAGGAAGGGACTGGAAGGTGCAGAGGTGTGGGGGGAGAAGGTACCTGTGTTGGGATTGTCTTCAGAGGCAGTGTCCTCCGGCAAGTCTATGTAATGTACCCGCAGCTTCCCCGAGGCGGCAGGGCCCGAAGCACCGGCGCCATCTTGTCGACCACCTCGGGTCGGCTGCGGGAAGAAGGCTGTCAGTTTTCTCGGTCCCTTCTCCTCCTTGCGCTTGTGGGACATAGCTGTGTTGTGCCTCTGCTAGTGGGAGCTGAAAACAGCCGGTAATCCTGTTCTGGTCACTGAGGATGGCGCTGGATGGAGTCGTCAGAGCGGGAGATCAGGCGTCCATCTCTGTCCTGCGCTGGCCAAGCCCCTCTTAAATAGTTTTTCAATAGATACAGCCATGTTTAGGGGGGCTAGAGGTGAGGAGGGGGGGCGCCACAGGATTAGCTCGCACAGGGCGCCTGAACACCTAAGGCCGGCCCTGATTGCACTGCTTGTCATGCGTCATCCAGGAGGGAGGAACACTGTGCTCTGCTCTCTCCAGTCTCCCTATTGCCACTACACAGAGAGAGATAGGAGGAGGTAGCAGAAGCAGGAGGAGAGTGGAGGGCAAAGACATTGTCCACAAGATGCCACTGTGACAAAGACTATTGATGGACAGTACTCAATGGTATTTCTTGCTCTCTATCACTGGGTATTCGCTCCACCTCTCTCTGAAAAATCTCCATTTTAGACATCTCATGGAGAAGCAAGGCTTGTATCTCATGTTCTTGTAGAAGATTCCTGAACCCTTCTAGGAAGCATCGCTGGTATGCCTATGAACTGTTAGCTATACTCAGTGCATATCTTGTTTATGTTTATATACTGATTGTATGCTTTATCTGTTTATTTCCAGTTTCACCTATGCTCAATCCTATTTGCATATCCATTCTATCTGACTTGTATCCTGTTTCATGTGACCACCATTCTTTCACTGGAATAAAGCCTAAAGTTACAAAAAGACTGGTTACTATAGGATTGAAGGTTTAGCTGTATGTTGAGCTGCACACACGCCTGGGGCATACGTGTAGTGAGAACAGAACAGTGTAACAGCGGCTATCCAGCAAGTGGGATTTAGGACAGCGAATATACAGAGGCCTGCTACCCTGCCAGCGCAGTCATCTGCATATGCAATACAGCAGTCTCTACACAGTCAAGCATTCCTGCAAGCAACATGTCACTCAAGACAAGGTCCCAAGTTTCCGGCTCCTCTAGATCTTCCTCCGCAAGCAATGCACTCACCATAGCACGTGCGAAAGCTGAAGCCGCCAAGGCCCGAGCAGCCTTTGCTGAGCAAGAAATGCAGATTAAAAAGGAGAAAGTGAAGTTAAAGAAAGAGCCAGAGGAAGCCCTCCTAAAAGAAAATAATGCAGAAACAGGCAGAGGAAGCCCTCCTAGAAGTAGCCCTAGAGAAACTCGCTGTAGAGAAGGAAGTAGCAGCAGCCATAGTTGAAGCAGAGGCCTTAGAATTAGCCGTATACCCGAGAAGTGAATGCAGCAGACGCAGCAATATTGTCGACCCAGAAGCTGAAATTCAAAATTCTCTACAACGAACTTCAGATTACATCAATCAACATTTTAAAACAAGCAGTGTCAAAGAGACAAGCCAAAGTCACCACATGGTACCGCCGCAAGTCAGTGACAAGCCTCAAGCCTGCAAACGGGAGAAATCCATGCAAAGTGACGTCTCCTACGACAGACTCCCCACAAGTGAGATAACAGAATATCCTTCTAATCGCCCTCCAGAACCAACGTCCAAGCCAGAACGGTACATCAGAGGCCAGCTTGGTGCCAGCAAAAGGTATGACTACACACAGCCACCTTACCATGGCAACACACAACAGGCTAACCAAGCCACCATAGACTTTGCAAGGTTCTTTGCACGACGCAAGTTAGTCACCAAAGGACTTGAAAAGTTTAATGACCACCCTGAAAACTACAGAGCCTGGCGGTCATCCTTTCAAAACGCCATCAGAGACTTAGGGCTATCTTGCAGCAAAGAGATAGACCTCCTGATCAAATGGCTTGGGAATGAGTCTGCCGAGCACGCCAGGCGAATCAGGACAATAAATATAAACCACCCAGACACTGGTCTTAAAACGATCTGGGATAGACTTGATGAGTGTTATGGTTCAGCAGAAGCAGTAGAAATTGCATTATTCAAAAGGCTTGATAACTTTCCCAAAATAGCTAACAAAGCCTACCATAAACTTAGCTACTTGAAGTTCCATTAACAAGTCACATAACTCTCTAAATCCAAGGGAGACTTACAAGGACTTGCATTCCTTGACACAGCCAAAGGTGTCAACCCCATTGTGCAAAAGTTAGCCTATAACTTGCAAGAGCAGTGGATTACACATGGATCCCGATTTAAAAGACAGCATGATGTTCCATTCCCTCCTTTTTCTGTTTTTGTGGACTTTGTGTGCCAGCAAGCTAAAACAAGAAACTATCCAAGGTTTGATTTTACGCTGTTGTGTGCTGCTCCTGTGGGACTTAACCCTCGCAAACCTCCAGTAGCAGTACACAAAACGTGTCTCCTCCAGGTTCCTTTCACAGGTCTGCCAACTTCCCTAAATCAGAGACAAAGGTCAAAGATCCTAGTAAGCAGTGTCCCTTGCATCGGAAGCCACATCCTCTCCTAAAATACAGAGCCTTCAGAGAGAAAACCCTGCAGGACCGCAAAGCCTTCCTCAAGGAGAACCACATCTGCAACAGGTGCTGCTCTTCAACATTTCATCTCGCCAAGGACTGTAAGGTCAGTTTAAAATGCATAGAATGTGACAGCTCAGATCACAACACAGGGTTACATCCTGGGCCAGCTCCATGGGCTTTACAACACACCCTCAGCACTAGTGAGCACGGCGGGGAGGAGCAAACCACCACAACTACACCAGAGGTCACTTCATAATGTACAGAGGTCTGCAAAGGAGCCATAGGTGGTAGGTCCTGCTCCAAAATCTGCCTAGTCAGAGTCTACCCAGCAGGCCAAAAAGACAAAGCTATTAAGCTTTACGTAATCCTGGATGACCAAAGTAACAAGTCATTAGCCAGCTCAACTTTCTTTGACATGTTCGGCATTAAAGGTCCCATCATTCCCTACTCCTTAAAAACTTGTGCAGGAATAGTGGAGACGGCCGGTAGGAGAGCATCCGGCTACCAAATCGAGTCCATCGACGGGCGATCAACTCTTATCGAATGCAATCAGATCCCTGATCATAGATCTGAAATTCCTACACCAGATGTAGCTACTCATCACCCACACTTGAAACGCATAACGCATCTGATACCAGAACTTGATCCTCAGGCTCAGATTATCCTACTCCTTGGGAGAGATATCTTACAAGCCCACAAATCAAGAGCTCAAATTAATGGTCCCAATAACCCCGCTTATGCTCAGAAGTTAGACCTCGGATGGGTCATCATAGGAGATGTCTGTCTAGGAAGCGTGCACAAACCTAACTCTGTTAGCAGCATGCTCACAAATACCCTAGAGAATGGACATCCCTCTCTTTTCCAGCCATGCCACAACCATGTCCTTGTTAAGGAATCAGCCTACGCCACCCACTCATCTTGTCCCTTCACAAGCCCCACTAGTGAAAATTTTGCCTGTGACAGTGAACAAGACCATTTAGGGTGCACAATCTTTCAGAGAACTAAAGAGGACAATCGCGTGGCAATGTCTATCGAAGACAAACTCTTCTTAGAAATAACGGAGCAAGGTCTAGTAAAAGACAGCACAAACAGCTGGGTCGCACCTCTCCCCTTCAGACCACAGAGACAACGCTTACCCAATAACAGAAAACAAGCGTTACAACGTTTTGCTTCCCTTAAATGTCATTTGCAAAGAAAGCCAGAGACGAGGGAACATTTATTTTCTTTCATGGGTAAGATCTTCGAGAACGGTCATGCCGAGGTGGCTCCAACCCATAAAGACTCTGAAGAGTGTTGGTACCTCCCTATATTCGGAGTGTACCATCCTAAAAAGCCAGGTCAAATTAGAGTAGTGTTTGACTCTAGTGCCAAATACAAAGGTATCTCCTTGAACGATGTCCTCTTGACAGGCCCAAACCTCAACAACAAACTCCTGGGAGTGCTCTTACGCTTCCGTTAAGGATTCTATTGCCTTCATAGCTGACATCCAGCAGATGTTCCATTGTTTCTTGGTCAGAGAGAAAGACAGGAACTTCCTAAGGTTCCTTTGGTTCCAAGACAATGATCCTTCCAAAGATATCTCAGAGTATGGCATGAGGGTACACATCTTTGGCAATAGCCCTTCCCCTGCAGTCGCTATCTACGGACTCAGACATTCCGCCATAGAAGGTGAACTTGAGTTTGGCTCAGATGCAAGACAATTTGTAGAGAAAGACTTTTATGTGAATGACTGTTTAAAATCCTTATCTTCCAGCGAGTCTGCAATCTGCACAGAAAATGCTTGCTTGTTCCAATCTCAGACTTCACAAGATTGCTTCCAACAGCAAAGAGTTAATGGATGCTTTCCCCGCTCAAGACCATTCCAGTGATCTAAAGCACTTAGATCTGGGTACAGACTCTTTACCTGTACTGCGCAGTCTAGGTCTACTTTGGGACTTGAAATCTGATTCCTTTACCTTCCAAGTAAACGGAGAAGAAAGGCCCTTCACTCGCAGAGGTGTCTTGTCTACAATCAATAGCCTGTACGATCCATTAGGATTTGCGGCACCTGTTACAATTCAAGGTAAAGCCTTGCTTAGAGACTTGATTCTGGAAACATCTGACTGGGATGCCGCACTACCCCTTGATAAGAGGAACTCTTGGGTAGAGTGGAGGGACTCTTTATCAGTCTTATCTGATCTCCATTGTTTCACGCCCATATGCTCCTGTACCTTCTACAAAGATACAGAGTCGAAACCTTTCAATATTCTGTGATGCTTCTGTCAAGGCAATAGCTGCTGTGGCCTACTTAAGGACTGTTGACACTACAGCACGATGCCACGTAGGATTCTTTATGGGCAAAGCAAAGCTAGCTCCACACCCTGAGCATACTATACCTAGGCTAGAATTTTGCGCTGCAGTACTGGCTGTTGAACTAGCAGAACTAATAACCACAGAGATGGATATTGACCTCAAGGATATTCAGCTCTACACAGACAGCAAGGTAGTGCTAGGCTACATCTACAATGAGACCAGACGTTTCTATGTTTATGTCAACAACAGGATGTTGAGGATTAGGAGATCCACCAGTCCAACACAATGGCACTACGTACCTACTCACTATAATCCTTCAGACCATGCTACAAGAGCCGTTGCCGCATGTAACCTTAAAGACACAACATGGTTTACAGGACCTGCATTCTTGTACGATGCAGAACAGACTTTTCCTAAAAGTGACACTATCGAACTAGTAGATCCAGACTCAGACACTGACATCCGTCCTGAGATCTCAACATTTCATACTACAACTTCAGGCTGTCAGCTTAAATCTAAAAGATTTACTAGATTCTCAAAATGGAAGACACTTGTTCGAGCTATTTCTTGTCTTATCCATATAGCTTGCTCCTTTAAAGGTGACTCAAATGGCTGTGACCGCAAGGGATGGCACCATTGTCAAAGGATCAGTTCAGCATTAAAGCTACAGCAGTCTCAGGATCTTATCATCCGCACTGTACAGCAGGAAGCCTATGCTAAGGAGATTGACTGTATTTTGAACAGAAAACCTATCCCTAGAGACAGTGCCCTGAGAAAACTTGACTCATTTCTTGATCAAAATGGACTAATTAGGGTAGGTGGTCGTCTAAGACAAGCCAACCTAGATTCAGACGAGAGAAACCCTCTAATAGTTCCTGGTCACCACCACATTGCTTACCTGATTGTATCACATCATCACTCTCACATCAAGCATCAAGGAAGACTGTTCAGAGAGGGAGCTTTACCAACTGCTGGCCTATGGATCTTCTGAGCTAAGAGATGCGTGAGTAACATGATCTTTAAATGTGTTATTTATCGTAAGCTTCGTGGGATGTTACAAACACAGAAAATGGCCAACCTTCCAGCTGATAGACTTTCTCCAGACCCTCCTTTCACCGATGTTGGTCTTGATGTTTTTGGCCCTTGGTCTGTTGTCGCACGTCACACCAGGGGAGGACACGCAAACAACAAACGCTGGGCAGTAATATTTACCTGTATGGTCATCAGAGCAGTGCACATTGAAGTTATTGAGTCTATGGACACTTCAAGCTTCATAAATGCCCTCAGGCGCTTCATCGCTATTCGAGGCCCTGTAAAACACATCCGCTCAGACAGAGGCACTAACTTTGTTGGAGCAGCCAGGGAACTGCATATTCCTTCAAACATTGACACCAAAGGGGTAGACAGATACCTCAGAGACCAGGGCTGTTCATGGACTTTAAACCCACCTCACTCCTCTCGCATGGGTGGAGCATGGGAAAGAATGATAGGCATAGCTCGCAGAATTCTGGACTCTATCTTTCTGCAAATGGAGACCTCAAGACTTACCCACGAGAGCCTGGTAACCTTCATGGCAGAAGTCTCAGCCATTATCAATGCCAGACCTCTAATTCCAGTCTTAAATGACCCAGACGAGCCTGTTTTGCTCACAACAGCAGCACTCCTTACACAGAAAACTGGAGTGATCGGTGCTCCTTATGGGAATTTCACCACTAAGGACTTATACTTGTGCCAGTGGAGATACTTGTGCCAGTGGAGATAAGTACAAAGTCTAACAAATACCTTCTGGGACAGGTGGAGGAAGCAATATCTTTCTACCTTACAGCCACGTACTAAGTGGCAAGATAACAAGCCGAACCTGAGAAAGGGAGATCTTGTTCTTGTCAAAGACTGTCCGTCTCAAAGGAATGAATGGCCTTTGGGTCTCATCACTAACACCTTTCCGAGTGAGGATGGGAAGGTCAGAAAAGTGGTCTGAGGAACAACTTTGTCTCCTTGTTTCTATAGATCTTGACTTCCAGTTTCTGAACTAATTTTGTTGTCGTCATCTGAGGAATAAATAGTGGTATCTGATGATACCAGGCGGGGAGTGTCATGCCTTCAGCCTAGGGATAATTAATATTATTGGAACTTGCAATACCAATATTATCCACAAGATGCCACTGTGACAAAGACTATTGATGGACAGTACTCAATGGTATTTCTTGCTCTCTTTCACTGGGTATTAGCTCCACCTCTCTCTGAAAAATCTCCATTTTAGACATCTCATGGAGAAGCAAGGCTTGTAGTATCCCATGTTCTTGTAGACAATTCCTGAACCCTTCTAGGAAGCATCGCTGGTATGCCTATGAACTGTTAGCTATACTCAGTGCATATCTTGTTCATGTTTATATACTGATTGTATGCTTTATCTGTTTATTTCCAGTTTCACCTATTCTCAATCCTATTTGCTTATCCATTCTATCTGACTTGTATCCTGTTTCATGTGACCACCATTCTTTCACTGGAATAAAGCCTAAAGTTACAAAAAGACTGGTTATTATAGGATTGAAGGTTTAGCTGTATGCTGAGCTGCACACACGCCTGGGGCATACGTGTAGTGAGAACAGAACAGACATGTCACAGGGCAGGATGGCGCTGACACAGGGGGAATCTGAGCTGAAGTCTGCACAGAGGGAATGGGTCAAAAAGTGAAGGGTTGGAACAACTGGAACTGATTGCCCGATGTGGCTCTCCCTGCTGCAGCCAGCGGAAATGAGAGGAGCAGAGCTGCCAGCTGTGTGAGGGGGGGATACAGGGGAATAGGGGGGGCGGTAATCAGAAAGGCAGTGGGGGTGCTGGGTGCAGATAACTGAATCCCTGCTGTGCAGCCAGTGGAAGGGAGAGAAGGAGAAGCCAGCTGTGCTGCAGGTGATTGGTTCCTAGGATCAGAGCAGGGGGATTAGTGGAGCTGGGTGCTGAAACTGGAAATTGGCTCCAGGATTTAGTCTGGATTGGTGGGATGCTGAGTTTTCAATGAAATCCCAGGACAGTCCAGCCCACTCTGGGAGGTAGGGGAATAGAAGGGAGATTAGCAGTATTATGCAGGCTAGGGAATAATGGCGGGCTGAATTTGGGGCAGGACAGAGAGACGAATCAATCTGTTTAGGCTGTCAGGCTGCTTAGAGAAGCAGGAAGCAGAGGTCAGTTCACAGTGGCAAAGGGACTGGCAGAGGGGCATGCAGAGGGACAGGCAATGTTCAGTAAATCTTGGGAGACAGCCTAGCAATGTCTCTATGGCTGCTGACACCCACATCATGCCCCTGGGCTAAGAGTACAGCATCTTTCTGGAGAGCACAGTACTATGCAGTATGAAGCAGGGGCGGGTCCGCTGTGTGTAATCCTGCCCAGCATGCAGTTCAGCTTCTACCTGTCTCTTACATGAAATCACCCTGTGGTTTGCTGTGTTGGTAGTGGAGCTGGCAGCAAGCAAAGCAGTCCCCGGGTTCCCCTACCTCTCCTGATAGTAACATGCATGCCCCCCCCCCCGTCTGAATGCTGTCAGTCCCCCTCACCTGCTGGGAGTCAGAAAGGAGGAGCCGGAGTTGAAGGGGCGGAGCTGAGAGGCAGAGGTGTGCCTACTGCAAAGCATAATTTTAGGACGTAGTATTTTGAAAAAATGAAAAAAAAAAAGTATAAAACATTAAATAGTAAAAAAAAAAAATAGGTTTGTAAACAAAAAAACAAATGACACAATCCACTACTCTACTGACAGTGTGCACTGCTCTCCTAACTTCAACCACTGCCCCACTGACACCAAAATCATTGTAAAAAAAATTAACTGTATATAGAAACAAAAATATACATTTGTAAAAATACAAAAAAAAATTAAAAATGACTGACACCGTCCACTGCCATTCTGACACAAAAAAAATTAAACAAAAATTAACCACTTGCCGACTGCCACACGACTATATACTGCGGTAGTCAGCCCCTTACAGGCAAAGTGACATAGGGGTACGGCACTCACCCAGGAGCCTGTAGGGGGCAAGCGCGTGTGACCGGCGGCTCCGATGGCGACCGGCCACTCGCGATCTCTAGCAGTAGAGAGAGAAGGACGGACGGCTGATATAAACACAGCCATCTGTCATTCTCCCTGAAGTGATCACAGAGGCTATGTGATCCTGCTATATAGGATCGCATGTCTCTGATTACTTCACAAGTCACACCCCATTAGAATCACGCCCCTAGGGATAAATTTAACCCCTTGATCACCAATAACTCTGCCAGTGTCATTTTTACAGTAACAGTGCATATTTATAGCACTGATTACTGTAGTAATGTCACTGGTAATCCCAAAAGTGTCAAAAATGTCAGTCAAGGGTCTGATCTGTCCGCCACAATGTCGAAGTCCGGAAAGAAAAAGAAAAATGAAATCTTTCCCGTAGTTAGTAAACACAATAACTTTTGGCCAAACCAATCAAAATACACTTACTGCAATTTTTTTTTACCAAAAATATGTAGCAGAAAACAAATTGGCCTAAAATGTTAAAAAAATTTAGATTTTTACATTTTTTATATAATAAAAAAAAAATAAAGTGAAAAATATTGTTATTTTTTCAAAATTGTCGCTTTTTTGTTTATAGCGCAAAAAATAAAAATCGCACAGGTGATCAAATACCACCAAAAGAAAGCTCTGTCTGTGGGAAAAAAAGGACGTCAATTTCATTTGGGTACAGCGTCACACGACCGCGCAATTGTCCATTAAAGTAATGCAGTGCCGAATCGCAAAATAGGGGCTGGTCTTTGAACAGCCAAATCCTCCAGGGCTTAAGTGGTTAAAAAACTACTGGCTCCATTCACTGCTCTATAACACCATCCACATCTTCCCTCCAAAGAATTATAAAAATGAATTATAAAAAATATTTCACATTTAAAAATAAAAAAATAGTAATTCTGTACCACCCCCCTCCCCCCCAAAAGCACTGTGAAAATAATATTTAAAAACTAAAATTAGCAAATATAGTAAATACTATTGTAAAAAATAGAACATAATTGTTTATTACATTTTTGTTTTAATTATTTTAATTAAAAAAAATTATAAACAATAAAAAAAATTACAAATAATATAAAAATAAAATAACTACTGACTTCTTCAACTGCCATACTGACACCACCCCAGTGCTCTACTGACACCACCCTCTTTCCCCCAAAAAATGTTTGTGAAAACAATGATAAATAAATATTATAAAAATTACTGTCCACTGCCCTACTGACACCTCCCTCTGGTCCCCAGAAACCTTTTTGAAAAAAAAAAAAATGAAAAAATAAAGTAAATAATTACATTGTATAAAAAAAATAAAAAAATGCATTTGTATAAAAAAAAAACATTAAATACAAATAAAAAACTACTGACTCAATTCACTGCTCCACTGACACTGTACACTGCCCTACTGACACCATCCACTGCCATCCTCCCAGAGACACTGTGACAAAATGATTTAAATAATAAAACTAATTAATAATGCTGTCCACTTCCGTTCTATTGTGTTAAACAATTTTGTGTTAAACTATTTTATTTTTTTAGTTATTTGTTTTTCTTATTTCATTTTCTGACATCATCCACTGACCACCCCCATATGCATTGTGAAAAAAAGGCAGTGGGCAGTGTCAGTGTTTTTTAAAATTTTTGTTTTAGTTAAAAATTTAAATAAAATTTAAAAAACACTCCACTGTCCTAACCCTTCCTTCCTCCCTGAAAAGAATTGTTATAAAAAACCACCATCAACTATTGACAACATCCACTGGCCCCCACCCAACCCAACCCCACCCCTCCCAAAGCACAGTAAAAAATAAATAAAAACAAATAAAATTGTAAAAAAAATAATAGAAAACAAAATAAAACTAAACTACTGACACCGTCCCCCCCAAACAGCATTGCGAAAAATAATTAAGAAAAATAAAGTTAAAACATAGTAAGAAAAATACATTTAAAACATAGTTTTAAAACATAGTAAAGAATGAAACAATATAAAACAATATAATAAATACAGAAATACAGATACATTCAATACAAAAAATACTGACACATTCAATGGCCCTACTGACACCATCCAATGTAATTATAAAATGTTTAAAAAAAAAAGAAAAAACACTGTCCATTGTTCTACTGACACCATCCACTGGCCCTCCAAAAGCGTTTGTAAATATGCATAAATAAATTGTAAAAAAAAAACCTAAAAAACAGAAGTTAGCCTGTAGTTTTGTTTGTATATTCTTACCTCCTTTGCTGCAGTGCTTGCTTGTTTGTTTTCACATGTGGTGTTTGGCTTCTCTGTTCTCCTATGGGCATCGCCTGCTCCACTGTGGGTTTATATCCTTTTCCTGTCTATTACTTCCTGGGTCACCTCCCTGTGCGCTTCCTTATATATACACATGCTCAGTGCAGTCTTCCTTGCTTGACCCCTTCACTGTTCTCCCATCTGTATACTCCTAGGCTATTATAACTGATTTCCTGTGTACTGACCTGGCTTAGGTTCTCTGTCTATGTTTGTTTGCTGCCTGTCCTGACCTCAGCTTGTCTCTTGGATATTCTTAAAGTCTGCTGTGACTCTGCACATGCCAGTGGTCTCCGCATCTGCAGCTGGGGGCCATGAACTGGTTCCAGCCTGCTGTAAGTCCATCCCCACCATCAGGGGCTCTGAGGAAGAAGCAGGCTTAGACTCCGCATCCTGGGGATCTATGAGGGATCACTATCACAGATCCGCTGACAATTCACTGCTAATGACCCTGTTCACTGCCCTACTGTTCCCCTCCCTGGGACCCTGTGAAAAAAATATTTAAACATAAATTTAATAAAAAAAATTGCAAAACACATTAGAAAATTTAAAAAAACCAAACAAATAATTAAAAAAATATCTATATAAAAATTGGAAATGTAAAAATTATACAAAATAAATCAGAATTACACTGTTTACTGCCCTACTGACACCATCCACCAGCCCCCAAAAGCATTGTAGAAAATATTGAAAAATACTTAATATTTTTATTGCAAAAAAAAAAAAAAATTAAAATCCATTTGTAAAAAAAAAAAAATATATAAAAAATAACTACTGACACCAACCACTGCTCTACTAACACAGTCCACTGCCTCTCCAAAAATAATTTATTTTGATTTTTTACAATTTCATTTTTAAAGAACTCCTAACATTGCCCACTGCCCTACTGGCCCCATTATGCGCACTGTAATTATCTCTAGAATTATGGTAGAGAAATAAACATTCAATTCACAGGTAACAGCTCTGGTGGACATTCCTGCAGTCAGCCAATTGCACGCTCCCTCAAAACCTGCGGCATGTGTGGCATTGTGATGTGTGATAAAACTGCACATTTTAGAGTGGCCTTTTATTGTGGACAGCCTAAGACACACCTGTGCAATAATCATGCTGCCTAATCAGCATCCTGATATGCCACACCTGTGAGGGGGATGGATTATCTGGGCCACACCTGTGAGGTTGATGAATTATCTGGGCCACACCTGTGAGGTGGATGGATTATCTCGGCCACACCTGTGAGGTGGATGAATTATCTCGGCCACACCTGTGAAGGGGATGGATTATCTTATCCACACCTGTGAGGGGGATGGGTTATCTCGGCCACACCTGTGAGGGGGATGGGTTATCTCGGCCACAAATGTGAGGGGGGTGGATTATCTCGCCACACCTGTGAGGTGGATATATTATCTCGGCCACACCTGTGAGGTGGATGGATTATCTCGGCCACACCTGTGAGGTGGATGGATTATCTCGGCCACACCTGTGAAGGGGATGGATTATCTTATCCACACCTGTGAGGGGGATGGGTTATCTCGGCCACACCTGTGAGGTAGATGGATTATCTCGGCCACACCTGTGAGGTGGATAGATTATCTCGGCCACACCTGTGAGGTGGATGGATTATCTCGGCCACACCTGTGAGGTGGATGGATTATCTCGGCCACACCTGTGAGGTGGATGGATTATCTCGGCCACACCTGTGAGGTGGATAGATTATCTCGGTCGTGAGTACAGAAAGAACTGGAAACGGACTCAGTCTACGGGTCAAAAGTTCGCCAAGGGGACATCTTCTGGTGGCCGAGAGGCTACGAGGTCTTTTTGATATCAGGCCTGTCCAGACAGTGCGGGTAGGTGCTCGCTTACTTCTGTTTGATTGAGGCTGCCCAGACGTGCGCAGAGATCATTGGACCATCAAAACCATTTCGGACGGTCACATTTGGTCCTTCGACAGACCCCCATGTTCTTTGTTTCGTCCCTACAACGATCGGAGGAGAAAAAAGTTAATCCTTCTGTCATATGTAGATTCCCTGATTGCCCAGGGTGCAGCCGTCCCTGTTCCAGTCGAAGAAAGGTTTCAAGGTCTTTTCTCCCCTCTCTTCATGGTATTGAAAAAAGAAAAGAAAAGAGAGGTTCAGGATGGAGACACTTTTTACCATTCGCCAGGTGGTGCAGCCAGAGGATTGGATGGTGTACATAGATTTGAAAGATGCCTATTTTCACGTCCCAATAGCAAAAGAGCTGCAAAAGTTTCTTTGCTTTGCGGTGGGTCAAGTGCATCTTCAATTTACTTGTCTCCCTTTCGGGCTTACCACATCACCTCAAATCTTTTCAAAGATCTTACTGGCTGTGGTAGCCCTGATCAGATCAAAAGAGATTCATGTTTATCACTACCTGGACGATCTGCTTCTTTTGCAACACCAGGATCAGATTCTGTGACACCGGTCTCAGGTGATCTCCACCCTTCAGGTGTTCGGATGGCTCTTAAACATGGAAAAGAGCCATTTAGAGCCCACAAAATCCTTGGTCTTCCTGGAGGCCCACTTTGACACCTTGAAAGGCACCATCTCCCTTCCATTGGAGAAGATTCCAGTCATTCGCAGCAGGATATGTCCAGCGTTGTCAGCCTCTCATCTCCGGGCTTCTCAGTGCATGAGAATAATCTGAACTATGGTCTCCACAGCTCCCATGGTGAAGTGGGTACAGTGGAGGATGAGGCCTTTTCAGACAGGATTTCTACAACAGTGGAGTCCCGGGAGCCCAGACGCTCCTATCCGGATAACGTCCATGAGGGAGAGCCTGATTTGGTGGCTCCAATGGGAAAATCTTCTGAATTGCCACTCGATTGTTCCTGTTCTTTGGGTGTTCCTTGGGTCGTGACATCGAACGCCAGCAGGTTGGGTTGGGGCACGCACTGCTTGTTGGAGGTGGCCCAGGGCAGATGGGATTTCCCTTCTCTCAAGGTGGTCTCAAATGTCCTGGAGCCTCAGGCAGCAGTCTGTGCCCTCCGGGCCTTTCGTCATCTGGTGGCTGGAGCCTCAGTTCTCCTAAGGCTGGACAATATGACAGCTGTTTCATATATAAAAAAAAGGGGGCACCCGCAGTTCCTCCCTTCTGAGAGAAGCAAAACCAATTATGTCATGGGCCCAAAGGATTCTGCCCGACCTGTCAGTTGCCTACCTTCCTGAAGCCCAAAACGTCCAGGCGGATTTCCTTTCAAGGACCGATCTAGACAACGAGTGGTCCCTTCATCCAGAGACCTTCAGGTGGGTCACCTCTCTGTGGTTTCTCCCAGAGGTAGATCTGTTTGCCTCACCAAACAATGCCAAACTGAAGAAGTTTTACACGAGATAGCATCATTCCCAGGCTTACGCAGTGGATGCTCTGACGGATCACTGGAGTTTCCACAAAGCATATGCTTTTCCCCCAATACCAGTCCTATTCAAATTCCTGCAGAGACTCAGGAGAGAGTAGAGATCATAGCGATCCTTCTGTTCTGGCCGAGGAAACCATGGTTTCCTCTGTTGCTTCATCTGAGCTCTCGGGACCCTGTTCCTCTGCCATTCAGGCCAGACCTTCTGTCTCAAGGTCCTGTGCTGCACCCCTGCCCAGCACAACTACATCTCATGGTCTTGTTCTTGAGAGGGAAAGACTGAAGGCTCTTGGTTGCCCAAGTGAAGCAATTCCCATGATGATGAGTGCTAGAAGACCAGGCACCAAAAAAATTTATTAGAGAATTTGGTCCAAATTAAAGGATTACATGGCTAATGTGTCTGGCTCGATTACTGATCCAAAAACTCATAATATCCTGGGTTTTCTCCAAGTCCAAGTCTCAGCCATCTCTGCCTTCACAGGGACTGCATGGGTAAAACATCCTCTGGTTCGCCAGTTTTTCAGTGGTGCTACTAGGCTGAGACCTCCTAGGAAGCCTAGGTTCCCCAAATGGGACCCTTCCGCTAGTCCTGGATTTTCTTTCTTCAACGATTTTGGAGCATGAAGATCCGTTCTTCCTTAAAAACCTTTCTATGAAGACAGCTTTTCTGGTGGCTATTACGTCAGCTAAATGTGTTTCTGAAATCAGTGCCTTGGGATGTAAAGAACCGTCCCTAACATTCTTCCCTGATCGAGTAGTTTTGGTTCCAATGCTGGGTTCCAATCCAAAGGTAACGTCAGTTTTTCAGGTTAACCAGGAAATTGTTTTACCTACATTCAGATCTCACCTACATTCAGACCTGAGTGCCCATCCGTTGGATGTGGGTGAAACTCTACAATTGTACCTGAGAACCACAGCTCCCTTTCGCCAATCGGACCACCTATTTGTTCTCTTCTACGGGAAAAACAAAGGCAAACGTGCATCTTCAAGATCTATAGCAAGTTGGATAGTTCAGACTGTCCAGTGGGCATATAGAGCCAAGGGACTGGCTCCTCCAGAGGTGGTGACGGCTCATTCCACCAGAGGGATCTCTACGTCGTGGGCAGCTTCCCTTCATGTCGCACCTGATGTAATTTGCAGAGCGGCCTCATGGTCCTCGATTAATACCTTCATGTCACATTATTGTGTTGAACCAGCTTCTTTATCCTCGGTTAATTTTGGTTTTGTCTGTTGACGAGACTGTCGGGCTGCCGAGCACAGGAGGAGGCAAACGGCTACGGCGTCTCCCACTACACCACCACGGTATTTCCTTCAGTGAACTGACTGCAATAATGCCTTCTTAAAGGTGCATATATGCACCTATGCATGTGAGTGCGATAATTATTTTATATGTATAAAAGACTTTAAAGGATTTCAGCACTATTGCAAGTTTTTTTATATCTGCATATGACGCTGGATGGCGGGTTAAGGTGTACTGGCCGGATCGGTATAGTTGGGGTGGAGCTATATCTATCCAGACAGGCTTTTTTGAGATCCCCTGTATTTATGCTCCATTGAATCTTTATTGAGGTGAGCACTCACTCACAAGGGGGTGCACAGTTGCTGCTGAGCTGTGACACTCTGGTCACTCACTCTTTGGGGAAGCACCAGCCACTTTTAGGTGGCCTGAGCACTTATAGAGGAGTGTTGTTTTATCACCAAGCATTACTGGGACTTTTATATTGGACTTATTTTTGCACTTTATATCACTTTGCACGTTTGCATTTATTTTGATTATTATCTGAGTGCTTATTGTTTCTTTTACACATTTATAAATATTTAACTACATTGGAATTTTTTATATATTTGCACATTTTATTTTTAATCAGTACTGATCTGATTTATCCACTTACGCATAGTATTTTATTTTTCATCTTTATTTATGCACTGGTCGATAGGAAGCTATTTACTCATATTTGTACAGCACTATTTAATTCATCGAGAAATATATTTTGTTATGATTACTTTGGTTTATTTTAAATCATAAATGCTAGGTCCAAGCTTTTTGTGATATTTTATCTGGTGAAAAGAGGTGAGAGAACAAAATTGATCGGGCAAAAGTAGTTTTTTTTTTGTGGACCCTGGGGTTCCTCTGCATTTCACCAAAAGTTCTCTTCCTTACCTGTTTAAAAGCAATGTCAGTGACGGCGCGCGCTACACTCCATTCCCAGACGCCTGTAAGAGGGGGAAATGTGTTGGATGGAGTCGCCACTGTCAGAACTATTGGGGGCTAAAAGGAATCATATAAGGCTCATACATATTATTTTATACATATTGTTCTATTGGGCAACCTGGCAGCCATTTTGTCATCAGGTGAATGTAAGTTCGTTGTCCTTGGGTAAGGTTTCTTACAGAAAGTCTTAAATTCTCAGCAAAGACTTTCTCAAGCTAATAAATTAAAGGGGCCCCAGACTATATGCCAGGATAAGAGCTAGTCATGGTGCCAAGCTGGGTTATAATGAGAGTGATGTCATTCTTGTCTGAATTTTAACAATGAACAAGAGATCAGAATGTTTCATTTTTTTAGGCTCATTTAAAAAAAAAGCTTGAGGAAACATTATCATTATTTGTAGTAATTGTATTAGCAACAATAATATTCAATTAAGAAGGCCTATGTATATGCTTCATATAATACAATGACATAAGTTCTAGGAACGTTTTATTTATATATATATATATATATATATATATATATATATATATATAACTTTTATAATATTCAACCGATATTCATTATATATTGGGGGGAGGTACTCTTTGAATTATATGTGTATTATCATTGATATAGTAGGTGTAAGCTTTAAATATAGAATAAGGGTTATATGTATACCATTGTTTTTTTTTTTTGTGAAGAGCTAAGTACTTATTCCATTTTTTTTTTAAGTGCTTCACTTATAAAGAATATTAATTGAACTGGCAATATAAATCCTACAAGGTAGACACTATTCTTGACAGAATGTGACATGGGGGGTAAACATCCATAAGATTCAAGTTTTTCTCCAAGGCTAAGATCAGAAGGTTATCTTTGAGAAAATAGTTTAATTAAATTCAATCTCCCAAACTTTTATACAGTCAAATATTGCCCCCTACTGATATGGCAAAGTTAGAGCCGTTTAGAGAATGAGCCCATATTTGATGTATTTTCATGTGGAAAACAAAATCCATGCCCACATTCCCATAGGATAAATGTTCAGTGTAAGTGAGATACGGGAGAGAACTGAAAAGATCTGGAAGGTAGTAGGATGCTGGGATAGGTTCTGACACTGATGGGAGACATTTGAAGCTGAGGAGGCTAGCCAAACGTGACATCTCAGACAACAGACATATATATTCTTTGGTAAAGTACACATTACTATATTTTCTTTAGGCAATTTGTTTGCCATATACATCTGACTGAACCATGTTTATCCTTATAGCATCAAGATTTGAATTTGAATCATTCTAACTGCAGTATGACTGGTCTAATTGTTTTATCTTGGGAATTTTAGGCTGATTTTAGCCCATAGTAAATGGGGCAGTTGTGATATATTCTTAAAATAAATTAAGAGAGGTCACGTGTCAAATCTGTTAGATTTTGATTCCATCTTTTGTGAGCTCATGGAAAGCTGTTAATCACATTCCAGAAGTTATAGTTTTGGTTACCTTGATATTCTGTAATAATATCCTTTGATTGCATTTCTCACATTACCTGTGCGATATATATTATTGAATTTTGTTCTGCATTTTGTATTCATTACCAGTTACCTTTTTGACATTATTCTGCACTGATTTTATTTAATAAATATATATTTTTGCACAAAATTGTATTCCTCTTATCTTCAGGTTAGCGCCACTAAAACAATCTCGAGATTTTGTTGATTTATGGAAATAAGTTGAGAATCTCCTTACTTACAGATCCTTGCTTATTTGCATAAATAGACATTGTTTATCAGAGCAGTATAAATATTCTGACATAATTGAAACCCAAGCGCAAGATAGTGCCTAGTGTAATAAGGGATATAATTGTGCAAAATATATATTTTGCTGCCATTTTCATTGATTGATTATTGCTATTGTTGGATACAATATTGAACATGGCTGAGTCCAAATGTATTGACACAGACCCAGAGCCGGGTATGTGCAATAAACAGGCTAGAGAAATGGTCAAATTTAAAGTGATGTCTTATGTAAAAGATAGATTGGCTATTAAAGATGAGCTCAATCATTGGGTAACTGAAATGAAAACTAGAATTGCAGGATATGTAAATGATATTTGGTCTGAAAAGTCCTGGATTGCTGGTTTTCTCTGTCAAATTGTTGAAGCTAAAACAAAGAAAGATAAAGATTTACTGATATTTAGATCATGGCCAGAATTTCTTTATACAATTGTTGAATTAACAGAACAATTGGATTGCTTTAAACATGAAATGAAATGTAAATTATCAACATGATCAGCCTTACAACAAACAGTTCGCGAGATTGAAATTCAATTGAAAAGTTTGTTGGTGAAAGGAAACAGTTGTCAGCTCAAATATCAGCTTATCTTGATAAAGATAACCAGAACAGAGAAATGATTGCTTCTCTTTAGGGATCTGGATAAAAAATATCATGAATTGTTACAATGTGACAGAGAAAGATGTGCTCTAGAAACAGAATGTGAAAGATTGCAGTTTACTAATAAAACATTTCAACAGCAATTAGATGGTTCGGCCTATCTAAAGTCTTTGCAGGGAAAACATGCCAGCAGTGTAAAGGTTAAACCTTCTGTATGGGAGGGGGAAAATAACACAGAAACTGTTAGGTTCAACACACCATTCACCTGGGTATGTTTGGCTAATACAAACATACGCAGGTGAATGGTCTGTTGAACCTAATACTTTTAAACGGCCTATAAAAAAACAAATGTCAGATATTGAAAGTAATTTCAGTGTCCTATCAGAGGAAGAAGAATTTAATTATAAGGAACGTTCTCTTCCTAAAGGTAATCCTATCTCACTTCATAAACACTCTCATAGGAACGAGAGAACTCAAAAACCTGTATATGACAGCATAAAGGCGATAACATTTTTAAAATAAACTGTGGGTCTGTTTACTAAGAAAGGATCGTCTTCTATAATTAATCATATAGAAGCTTATGAGGAGGTAATGATGACCCTGAACTTAAAATATGACAAGCAGAAAATCAAATTAATTTCATGGGTGTTTGAGTCAAAATACAGGTTTTTCTTTCATTCCCTATGAGACATGGGCAAAAATACCTGGTCTGAAGTCGTTTCAGAAATAAAGACAGAATTTGGTCATTATTAGTGTTGAGCGAACACGGACTGTATTATTCGTGTTCGTACCGAATAATTGGATTTTTTTTACCCGAACACGGACACGGACACTTTACTGTATGTTCGGGTAAAAATCCGTGTTCGGTCGTTTTATTTCCGGGTTTTGCATGCTTTGGCGCTCTTTTCATGGCGGGCTTTCAACAGCCAATCAACAATCGTTTAACTGGTGTGCCTTAAGCCATCCCAGCCATGCCTGCAAATGTCTTAGTAGCTGTGATTGGCCGTCTGAAGCATGTGACCAAGTCTTTATAAGTTCGAGGCAGCCGCCGCAGCAGCGTCATTCTGCTGCTTAGCTAAGGGACAGAGCACACATCAACGTGCTGGCTGCTGATTAGGGAAAGATAGGCAGGAAAAAACCATTTGTGTCCGGATAGAATTGAGGGACAGGTCGGAGTGTTTAGGCAGGGCGAGTTGTAGGCATTTTAGGGATAGAGTCTGCTGAATTATAGGGTCAGTGTCTTCTACAAACTACAATCGATATTGCTGTGTGGGGGGTGGGGTGAATCTGCACTCAATCCTGATCTACGATCTCTTCTCAATCCTGTTAGGGACAGAGTCTGCTGAATTTTAGGGAAACTGTGTTCTACAAACTACAATCGATATTGCTGTGTGGTGTGGGATTGGAGATAGGCAGGTGTCAGTGATCCACATCCATTTTTCTGTGTGTGAGCTGCAGTGAACACAATCTTTTTGGGCTGCAGTGAACACAATCTTTTTGGGCTGCAGTGAACACAATCTTTTTGGGCTGCAGTGAACACAATCTTTTTGGGCTGCAGTGAACACAATCTTTTTGGGGTGCAGTGAACAAAATCTTTTTGGGGTGCAGTGAACACAATCCTTTTTGGTGTGCAGTGAACACAATCTTTGTGGGGTGCAGTGAACAAAATCCTTTGTGGGGTGCAGTGAACACAATCTTTTTGGGGTGCAGTGAACAAAATCCTTTTTGGGGTGCAGTGAACAACATCCTTTTTGGGGTGCAGTGAACACAATCTTTTTGGGGTGCAGTGAACAAAATCCTTTGTGGGGTGCAGTGAACACAATCTTTTTGGGGTGCAGTGAACACAATCTTTTTGGGGTGGAGTGAACAACATCCTTTTTGGGGTGCAGTGAACAAAATCCTTTTTGGGGTGCAGTGAACAAAATCATTTTTGGGGTGCAGTGAACACAATCTTTTTGGGGTGCAGTGAACACAATCTTTGTGGGGTGCAGTGAACACAATCTTTTTGGGGTGGAGTGAACAACATCCTTTTTGGGGTGCAGTGAACAACATCCTTTTTGGGGTGCAGTGAACACAATCTTTTTGGGGTGCAGTGAACACAATCTTTGTGGGGTACAGTGAACAGAATCTTTGTGGGGTGCAGTGAACACAATCTTTGGGGGGTACAGTGAACACAATCTTTTTGGGGTGCAGTGAACACAATCTTTGTGGGGTGCAGTGAACACAATCTTTTTGGGGTGGAGTGAACAAAATCATTTTTGGGGTGCAGTGAACAACATCCTTTTTGGGGTGCAGTGATCAAAATCCTTTTTGGGGTGCAGTGAACACAATCTTTTTGGGGTGCAGTGAACAAAATCCTTTGTGGGGTGCAGTGAACAGAATCTTTGTGGGGTGCAGTGAACACAATCTTTGGGGGGGTACAGTGAACACAATCTTTTTGGGGTGCAGTGAACACAATCTTTGTGGGGTACAGTGAACAGAATCTTTGTGGGGTGCAGTGAACACAATCTTTGGGGGGTACAGTGAACACAATCTTTTTGGGGTGCAGTGAACACAATCTTTGTGGGGTGCAGTGAACACAATCTTTGGGGGGGTACAGTGAACACAATCTTTTTGGGGTGCAGTGAACAACATCCTTTTAGGGTGCAGTGAACACAATCTTTGTGGGGTGCAGTGAACAACATCCTTTTAGGGTGCAGTGAACACAATCTTTGTGGGGTACAGTGAACAGAATCTTTGTGGGGTGCAGTGAACACAATCTTTGGGGGGTACAGTGAACACAATCTTTGTGAGGTGCAGTGAACACAATCTTTGTGGGGTACAGTGAACAGAATCTTTGTGGGGTGCAGTGAACACAATCTTTGGGGGGTACAGTGAACACAATCTTTTTGGGGTGCAGTGAACACAATCTTTGTGGGGTGCAGTGAACACAATCTTTTTGGGGTGGAGTGAACAAAATCATTTTTGGGGTGCAGTGAACAACATCCTTTTTGGGGTGCAGTGATCAAAATCCTTTTTGGGGTGCAGTGAACACAATCTTTTTGGGGTGCAGTGAACAAAATCCTTTGTGGGGTGCAGTGAACAGAATCTTTGTGGGGTGCAGTGAACACAATCTTTGGGGGGGGTACAGTGAACACAATCTTTTTGGGGTGCAGTGAACACAATCTTTGTGGGGTACAGTGAACAGAATCTTTGTGGGGTGCAGTGAACACAATCTTTGGGGGGTACAGTGAACACAATCTTTTTGGGGTGCAGTGAACACAATCTTTGGGGGGTACAGTGAACACAATCTTTTTGGGGTGCAGTGAACACAATCTTTGTGGGGTGCAGTGAACACAATCTTTGGGGGGGTACAGTGAACAACATCCTTTTAGGGTGCAGTGAACACAATCTTTGTGGGGTGCAGTGAACAACATCCTTTTAGGGTGCAGTGAACACAATCTTTGTGGGGTACAGTGAACAGAATCTTTGTGGGGTGCAGTGAACACAATCTTTGGGGGGTACAGTGAACACAATCTTTGTGAGGTGCAGTGAACACAATCTTTGTGGGGTGCAGTGAACACAATCATTGTGGGGTGCAGTGAACTCAATCTTTGTGGGGTACAGTGAACACAATCTCATACTTCTGAAGATTTGAGGGTGCTGCCTGTTCCATACTCCCCCTACTCCTCATCTAGCCTTTTAGGGGTACAAACAATAGTAATTGGGGCCTAGTGTGGTTGTGTACGTGTGATATACATACACTTTTTTTGGATCATATTTTCTATTCCGCTATTTAATCAAAAACCTTTGGGGATCAGTTAAATTGGGGGATAGTCTGTGTTGGTACGTGTGAGAGAGATCCACCTTTCCAAGTTGTTGGGGTTCATCTCATACTTCTGAAGGTTTGAGGGTGCTGCCTGTTCCATACCCCCCCTACTCCTCATCTAGCCTTTTAGGGGTACAAACAATAGTAATTGGGGCCTAGTGTGGTTGTGTACGTGTGATATACATACACTTTTTTTGGATCATATTTTCTATTCCGCTATTTAATCAAAAACCTTTGGGGATCAGTTAAATTGGGGGATAGTCTGTGTTGGTACGTGTGAGAGAGATCCACCTTTCCAAGTTGTTGGGGTTCATCTCATACTTCTGAAGGTTTGAGGGTGCTGCCTGTTCCATACCCCCCCTACTCCTCATCTAGCCTTTTAGGGGTACAAACAATAGTAATTGGGGCCTAGTGTGGTTGTGTACGTGTGATATACATACACTTTTTTTGGATCATATTTTCTATTCCGCTATTTAATCAAAAACCTTTGGGGATCAGTTAAATTGGGGGATAGTCTGTGTTGGTACGTGTGAGAGAGATCCACCTTTCCAAGTTGTTGGGGTTCATCTCATACTTCTGAAGGTTTGAGGGTGCTGCCTGTTCCATACCCCCCCTACTCCTCATCTAGCCTTTTAGGGGTACAAACAATAGTAATTGGGGCCTAGTGTGGTTGTGTACGTGTGATATACATACACTTTTTTTGGATCATATTTTCTATTCCGCTATTTAATCAAAAACCTTTGGGGATCAGTTAAATTGGGGGATAGTCTGTGTTGGTACGTGTGAGAGAGATCCACCTTTCCAAGTTGTTGGGGTTCATCTCATACTTCTGAAGGTTTGAGGGTGCTGCCTGTTCCATACTCCCCCTACTCCTAGCCTTTTAGGGGTACAAACAATAGTAATTGGGGCCTAGTGTGGTTGTGTACGTGTGATATACATACACTTTTTTTGGATCATATTTTCTATTCCGCTATTTAATCAAAAACCTTTGGGGATCAGTTAAATTGGGGGATAGTCTGTGTTGGTACGTGTGAGAGAGATCCCCCTTTCCAAGTTTTTGGGGTTCATCTCATACTTCTGAAGATTTGAGGGTGCTGCCTGTTCCATACCCCCCCTACTCCTCATCTAGCCTTTTAGGGGTACAAACAATAGTAATTGGGGCCTAGTGTGGTTGTGTACGTGTGATATACATACACTTTTTTTGGATCATATTTTCTATTCCGCTATTTAATCAAAAACCTTTGGGGATCAGTTAAATTGGGGGATAGTCTGTGTTGGTACGTGTGAGAGAGATCCACCTTTCCAAGTTGTTGGGGTTCATCTCATACTTCTGAAGGTTTGAGGGTGCTGCCTGTTCCATACCCCCCCTACTCCTCATCTAGCCTTTTAGGGGTACAAACAATAGTAATTGGGGCCTAGTGTGGTTGTGTACGTGTGATATACATACACTTTTTTTGGATCATATTTTCTATTCCGCTATTTAATCAAAAACCTTTGGGGATCAGTTAAATTGGGGGATAGTCTGTGTTGGTACGTGTGAGAGAGATCCACCTTTCCAAGTTTTTGGGGTTCATCTCATACTTCTGAAGATTTGAGGGTGCTGCCTGTTCCATACCCCCCCTACTCCTCATCTAGCCTTTTAGGGGTACAAACAATAGTAATTGGGGCCTAGTGTGGTTGTGTACGTGTGATATACATACACTTTTTTTGGATCATATTTTCTATTCCGCTATTTAATCAAAAACCTTTGGGGATCAGTTAAATTGGGGGATAGTCTGTGTTGGTACGTGTGAGAGAGATCCACCTTTCCAAGTTGTTGGGGTTCATCTCATACTTCTGAAGGTTTGAGGGTGCTGCCTGTTCCATACTCCCCCTACTCCTAGCCTTTTAGGGGTACAAACAATAGTAATTGGGGCCTAGTGTGGTTGTGTACGTGTGATATACATACACTTTTTTTGGATCATATTTTCTATTCCGCTATTTAATCAAAAACCTTTGGGGATCAGTTAAATTGGGGGATAGTCTGTGTTGGTACGTGTGAGAGAGATCCACCTTTCCAAGTTGTTGGGGTTCATCTCATACTTCTGAAGGTTTGAGGGTGCTGCCTGTTCCATACTCCCCCTACTCCTCATCTAGCCTTTTAGGGGTACAAACAATAGTAATTGGGGCCCAGTGTGGTTGTGTACGTGTGATATACATACACTTTTTTTGGATCATATTTTCTATTCCGCTATTTAATCAAAAACCTTTGGGGATCAGTTAAATTGGGGGATAGTCTGTGTTGGTACGTGTGAGAGAGATCCACCTTTCCAAGTTGTTGGGGTTCATCTCATACTTCTGAAGGTTTGAGGGTGCTGCCTGTTCCATACCCCCCCTACTCCTCATCTAGCCTTTTAGGGATACAAACAATAGTAATTGGGGCCTAGTGTGGTTGTGTACGTGTGATATACATACACTTTTTTTGGATCATATTTTCTATTCCGCTATTTAATCAAAAACCTTTGGGGATCAGTTAAATTGGGGGATAGTCTGTGTTGGTACGTGTGAGAGAGATCCACCTTTCCAAGTTTTTGGGGTTCATCTCATACTTCTGAAGATTTGAGGGTGCTGCCTGTTCCATACCCCCCCTACTCCTCATCTAGCCTTTTAGGGGTACAAACAATAGTAATTGGGGCCTAGTGTGGTTGTGTACGTGTGATATACATACACTTTTTTTGGATCATATTTTCTATTCCGCTATTTAATCAAAAACCTTTGGGGATCAGTTAAATTGGGGGATAGTCTGTGTTGATACGTGTGAGAGAGATCCACCTTTCCAAGTTGTTGGGGTTCATCTCATACTTCTGAAGGTTTGAGGGTGCTGCCTGTTCCATACCCCCCCTACTCCTCATCTAGCCTTTTAGGGGTACAAACAATAGTAATTGGGGCCTAGTGTGGTTGTGTACGTGTGATATACATACACTTTTTTTGGATCATATTTTCTATTCCGCTATTTAATCAAAAACCTTTGGGGATCAGTTAAATTGGGGGATAGTCTGTGTTGGTACGTGTGAGAGAGATCCACCTTTCCAAGTTTTTGGTGTTCATCTCATACTTCTGAAGATTTGAGGGTGCTGCCTGTTCCATACCCCCCCTACTCCTCATCTAGCCTTTTAGGGGTACAAACAATAGTAATTGGGGCCTAGTGTGGTTGTGTACGTGTGATATACATACACTTTTTTTGGATCATATTTTCTATTCCGCTATTTAATCAAAAACCTTTGGGGATCAGTTAAATTGGGGGATAGTCTGTGTTGGTACGTGTGAGAGAGATCCACCTTTCCAAGTTGTTGGGGTTCATCTCATACTTCTGAAGGTTTGAGGGTGCTGCCTGTTCCATACCCCCCCTACTCCTCATCTAGCCTTTTAGGGGTACAAACAATAGTAATTGGGGCCTAGTGTGGTTGTGTACGTGTGATATACATACACTTTTTTTGGATCATATTTTCTATTCCGCTATTTAATCAAAAACCTTTGGGGATCAGTTAAATTGGGGGATAGTCTGTGTTGGTACGTGTGAGAGAGATCCACCTTTCCAAGTTGTTGGGGTTCATCTCATACTTCTGAAGGTTTGAGGGTGCTGCCTGTTCCATACTCCCCCTACTCCTAGCCTTTTAGGGGTACAAACAATAGTAATTGGGGCCTAGTGTGGTTGTGTACGTGTGATATACATACACTTTTTTTGGATCATATTTTCTATTCCGCTATTTAATCAAAAACCTTTGGGGATCAGTTAAATTGGGGGATAGTCTGTGTTGGTACGTGTGAGAGAGATCCACCTTTCCAAGTTGTTGGGGTTCATCTCATACTTCTGAAGGTTTGAGGGTGCTGCCTGTTCCATACTCCCCCTACTCCTCATCTAGCCTTTTAGGGGTACAAACAATAGTAATTGGGGCCCAGTGTGGTTGTGTACGTGTGATATACATACACTTTTTTTGGATCATATTTTCTATTCCGCTATTTAATCAAAAACCTTTGGGGATCAGTTAAATTGGGGGATAGTCTGTGTTGGTACGTGTGAGAGAGATCCACCTTTCCAAGTTGTTGGGGTTCATCTCATACTTCTGAAGGTTTGAGGGTGCTGCCTGTTCCATACCCCCCCTACTCCTCATCTAGCCTTTTAGGGGTACAAACAATAGTAATTGGGGCCTAGTGTGGTTGTGTACGTGTGATATACATACACTTTTTTTGGATCATATTTTCTATTCCGCTATTTAATCAAAAACCTTTGGGGATCAGTTAAATTGGGGGATAGTCTGTGTTGGTACGTGTGAGAGAGATCCACCTTTCCAAGTTTTTGGGGTTCATCTCATACTTCTGAAGATTTGAGGGTGCTGCCTGTTCCATACCCCCCCTACTCCTCATCTAACCTTTTAGGGGTACAAACAATAGTAATTGGGGCCTAGTGTGGTTGTGTACGTGTGATATACATACACTTTTTTTGGATCATATTTTCTATTCCGCTATTTAATCAAAAACCTTTGGGGATCAGTTAAATTGGGGGATAGTCTGTGTTGGTACGTGTGAGAGAGATCCACCTTTCCAAGTTGTTGGGGTTCATCTCATACTTCTGAAGGTTTGAGGGTGCTGCCTGTTCCATACCCCCCCTACTCCTCATCTAGCCTTTTAGGGGTACAAACAATAGTAATTGGGGCCTAGTGTGGTTGTGTACGTGTGATATACATACACTTTTTTTGGATCATATTTTCTATTCCGCTATTTAATCAAAAACCTTTGGGGATCAGTTAAATTGGGGGATAGTCTGTGTTGGTACGTGTGAGAGAGATCCACCTTTCCAAGTTGTTGGGGTTCATCTCATACTTCTGAAGGTTTGAGGGTGCTGCCTGTTCCATACTCCCCCTACTCCTCATCTAGCCTTTTAGGGGTACAAACAATAGTAATTGGGGCCTAGTGTGGTTGTGTACGTGTGATATACATACACTTTTTTTGGATCATATTTTCTATTCCGCTATTTAATCAAAAACCTTTGGTGATCAGTTAAATTGGGGGATAGTCTGTGTTGGTACGTGTGAGAGAGATCCACCTTTCCAAGTTGTTGGGGTTCATCTCATACTTCTGAAGGTTTGAGGGTGCTGCCTGTTCCATACTCCCCCTACTCCTAGCCTTTTAGGGGTACAAACAATAGTAATTGGGGCCTAGTGTGGTTGTGTACGTGTGATATACATACACTTTTTTTGGATCATATTTTCTATTCCGCTATTTAATCAAAAAACTTTGGGGATCAGTTAAATTGGGGGATAGTCTGTGTTGGTACGTGTGAGAGAGATCCACCTTTCCAAGTTTTTGGGGTTCATCTCATACTTCTGAAGATTTGAGGGTGCTGCCTGTTCCATACCCCCCCTACTCCTCATCTAGCCTTTTAGGGGTACAAACAATAGTAATTGGGGCCTAGTGTGGTTGTGTACGTGTGATATACATACACTTTTTTTGGATCATATTTTCTATTCCGCTATTTAATCAAAAACCTTTGGGGATCAGTTAAATTGGGGGATAGTCTGTGTTGGTACGTGTGAGAGAGATCCACCTTTCCAAGTTGTTGGGGTTCATCTCATACTTCTGAAGGTTTGAGGGTGCTGCCTGTTCCATACCCCCCCTACTCCTCATCTAGCCTTTTAGGGGTACAAACAATAGTAATTGGGGCCTAGTGTGGTTGTGTACGTGTGATATACATACACTTTTTTTGGATCATATTTTCTATTCCGCTATTTAATCAAAAACCTTTGGGGATCAGTTAAATTGGGGGATAGTCTGTGTTGGTACGTGTGAGAGAGATCCACCTTTCCAAGTTGTTGGGGTTCATCTCATACTTCTGAAGGTTTGAGGGTGCTGCCTGTTCCATACTCCCCCTACTCCTAGCCTTTTAGGGGTACAAACAATAGTAATTGGGGCCTAGTGTGGTTGTGTACGTGTGATATACATACACTTTTTTTGGATCATATTTTCTATTCCGCTATTTAATCAAAAACCTTTGGGGATCAGTTAAATTGGGGGATAGTCTGTGTTGGTACGTGTGAGAGAGATCCACCTTTCCAAGTTGTTGGGGTTCATCTCATACTTCTGAAGGTTTGAGGGTGCTGCCTGTTCCATACCCCCCCTACTCCTCATCTAGCCTTTTAGGGGTACAAACAATAGTAATTGGGGCCTAGTGTGGTTGTGTACGTGTGATATACATACACTTTTTTTGGATCATATTTTCTATTCCGCTATTTAATCAAAAACCTTTGGGGATCAGTTAAATTGGGGGATAGTCTGTGTTGGTACGTGTGAGAGAGATCCACCTTTCCAAGTTGTTGGGGTTCATCTCATACTTCTGAAGGTTTGAGGGTGCTGCCTGTTCCATACCCCCCCTACTCCTCATCTAGCCTTTTAGGGGTACAAACAATAGTAATTGGGGCCTAGTGTGGTTGTGTACGTGTGATATACATACACTTTTTTTGGATCATATTTTCTATTCCGCTATTTAATCAAAAACCTTTGGGGATCAGTTAAATTGGGGGATAGTCTGTGTTGGTACGTGTGAGAGAGATCCACCTTTCCAAGTTTTTGGGGTTCATCTCATACTTCTGAAGATTTGAGGGTGCTGCCTGTTCCATACCCCCCCTACTCCTCATCTAGCCTTTTAGGGGTACAAACAATAGTAATTGGGGCCTAGTGTGGTTGTGTACGTGTGATATACATACACTTTTTTTGGATCATATTGGATCATATTTTCTATTCCGCTATTTAATCAAAAACCTTTGGGGATCAGTTAAATTGGGGGATAGTCTGTGTTGGTACGTGTGAGAGAGATCTACCTTTCCAAGTTGTTGGGGTTCATCTCATACTTCTGAAGGTTTGAGGGTGCTGCCTGTTCCATACTCCCCCTACTCCTCATCTAGCCTTTTAGGGGTACAAACAATAGTAATTGGGGCCCAGTGTGGTTGTGTACGTGTGATATACATACACTTTTTTTGGATCATATTTTCTATTCCGCTATTTAATTTAACTGGGCCTCCATGCGAGACCTGTGTGCCTTGTTGCGCTGTTTTGAGTACTCCACCAACATGGCCAGTGGCAATGACGCCGTTCTCAGCTTAACTATCCCACTTCTATGCCTCCTTGAAAAAACAATTCGGGCGATGATGGAAGAGGATGTGGCACAGGATGAGGAGGAGGAGGAGGATGAAGAGGTAACATTTCCAAGGCTTTCAGGGCAGTCATTCGCAAGGGGCTCCGAGGGTGGGTTCCTGCACACGCAAACGCCAAGGACGCAATTGTCCAGCAGGGGCACAGTTCTGGAGGATGAGGAGGAGGAGGAGCTGGAGGAGGAGATGGAACCATGTTCACAGCAGGGTGGCACCCAGGCCAGCTCATGGCCATCACTGGTGCGTGGCTGGGGGGATACAGAGGACACGGACGATACACCTCCCACAGAGGACAGCCTTTCGTTGCCTCTGGGCAGCCTGGCACACATGAGCGATTACATGCTGCAGTGTCTCCACAACGACCGCCGAGTTGCCCACATTCTAACTTGTGCTGATTACTGGGTGGCCACGCTGCTGGATCCCCGTTACAAGGACAACGTACCGTCCTTAATTCACTCACTGGAGCGCGATCGCAAGATGCGCGAGTACAAGCGCACGCTGGTAGACGCCATGCTGCTGGCATTCCCATCTGACAGCGGGGCCACAGTGGAAGCACAAGGCAGAGGAGGAGGAGGAGGAGGTCGCCAACGCAACCAGGGCACCGCCAGCACCTCAGAAGGCAGGGTTAGCATGGCCGAAATGTGGAAAAGCTTTGTCAGCACGCCACAACAAACAGCAGCACCAGCAGCTCAGATGGAACGTCTTAGCAGGAGGCAGCATTTTACCAACATGGTGGAGCAGTATGTGTGCACACGCCTACATGTAGTGAATGACGGGTCTGCCCCCTTCAACTTCTGGGTCTCCAAATTGGGCACATGGCCTGAGCTTGCCCTTTACGCCTTGGAGGTGCTGGCGTGCCCTGCAGCCAGTGTATTATCTGAACGGGTATTTAGCACGGCTGGGGGCGTTATAACAGACAAGCGCAGCCGCCTGTCCAGAGACAATGTGGACAAGCTCACGTTCATTAAAATGAACCAGGCATGGATCCCACGGGACTTTTCCGTACCTTATGCAGAATAGCAATGGATACCGACCTTACCCACCCATTGTTCCATTTTTGCTCTTTCTCACTCTTTTGGGGTGTACCCTCATTTAAAATTTTTGAAAAGAAGCAGTGTTGGCTACCTCGTCCTCCTCCTCAGGGCCAGATTAATGTAGGGGCTATTGGAGCTGCAGCTCCAGGCCCCTACCTTTTATATAGGCCCCGGGTTGGCCATATTCACTGTTACCGCTCTTCTGTCACTTGTAAACACAGAAGTCTGGCTTCTATGCTCGCTTCCCCAGGCAGCACCCTCAGAACCTCCCCACACAGCGTGAAGGCCGGACAAGGAGGGACAGTTGGCGATGCATGGATGTGTTTATGGGCTTCAGAGACAGCATCCCATGTTGAATTAGGCATGCATGGCTGCACCCTTCCTCCTCTGGGTGCATGGCAAGGCACGGCCCTTAAGGCCCTTCAAAATCCTCAGCACCAAGCCCATGATGCTGTTAATCCGGCCCTGGTCCTCCTCCACCGCCGCTTCCACCTACACCGCCCATAGGTGTGCGCAGCCTATTGCATTAAGGTGTGCACCCCAAAGTTGAAATACACATGCATGTGTTTGCCAGCAGGGAGAGTAATGTATCGGGGCCATGTACCTGTAGGCAAGGAGAAATAGAGCAGAGCAGGTCCCAAGGAGATCTTTCCCATCTCCTCACTGGCAATGCTATGTGCCCTAGGTGATTAGGGTGTGCCCAGGCACACCCAGCACACCCTGTGCGCACGCCTATGTCACCGCCACATCCACCACCACCTCAACCTCCCTCCTACTCCATATGGGCCTCGTCCTTCAGAGATGAAGAAGAACATTGTTTTATTTTTCTGTTTTTTTTTGTTGTTTTAAGTTATTTCCCTATCCACATTTGTTTGCAGAGCACTTGCCATGCTCTTAATTACGTTTTGCTGCCATTTGCAGCACTCTAGCCCTTTCCTTTGGTGTTTTAGAGCCATTTTAGTGCCTTAAAGTTCGGGTCCCCATTGACTTCAATGGGGTTCGGTGTCCGGGAAAAGTTCGGTAAAAGTCCGGGACACGGACCCGGACTTTTTTTTAAAGTTCGGCCGAACCCGTCGAACACGGACATCTAGGTGTCCGCTCAACCCTAGTCATTATCAGTCAACTACTGCTGCAAGGAGAGCCATGTTTACTTTGAAATGTCGGCCAAATCAAAGCCCTAGGGAGTTTTTGTCAGTTCTCAAAAATGCCTTTAGCCTGGCTGAGAAAGATCCCACTTTTGAGAGCCATGAATTCATCCAACTGTTTTATGATGCTTTGCCAAATAAAATAAAAATTATTCTTGCCTGGGATTACCATCCCAGAAGAAGTCTGGATTAGTTACTGACAGAAAGTACAACCCTTTTTGCTGTTTTACAGAATGGCGAGGAGACTCAGAATAAGAGGTTTAAAAAGCCAAATAATGAAATAGCTGAAGTTCATAATAAGAGCGATGAGGGACACTTTGAAGCCCCAAAAAGGAGTTATGCTGAAGTGGTTAAGAACCCCAGTACTCCCAAATTAAATAAGGCTAAACCCAATCCAGATGATAAAAAGGGACCGGCAGTTAATGGTGAGCCAGATAAAAAGCATCAGTTGGTCAAAAGGCGCATCCCTCGGTTTAGGAGATACCCGAGAGGTAAATATAGGAATTTTCAGTATGGCCCTGAAGAGGTTCAAAATGGTTCTGAATCAGAAGGTTCTGGCAAGTCTCAGGCTTCTAATTCCAAAAATCCAACCACAAGGGTTCACTGGTAAAATTAGAAGTAACTTTCATGATCGAATGGACCAGATACAGAGTCAGTTTGGATAACTTTTGTATCTGTTCTGACAATACCCCAAACTCCTCAATGCAAAACCCAAAAAATCCTGTTTTAGGAGAGACCACTCCTGTGGAAAGCTCTCCCCAATAACAAATGGGGAGGGGGAGCAGGCTAAGGTGTCTAATCATGCAAATGCCTGTACTGTACCAATACATAAAAATGAGAAAATTAACCCAAGTGTCTGTATTCCTGAAAATAATTTAACCCTTCTGATGCCAGTTGGCAAGGAGGAGGGGCGACATGCTTGTGATCTTATCTTGCAGCCCATGGAGTTGTCAGCTGTGAAAGACCTAACAGGCACACATGCTTGTGTGAAAAAGAAAGGAGGGTCGATGGGTGAAGTGCAACATGAGAGCCGTTTTACAGGACACCCAAAATATCTCTGTGCCTTACAGGAGATAGATCACAGGTATTTCATGGAGGTTAAATTGCATAATGATTTACCACAAATAATGGCTTTATTGGACATGGGTAGCCATGCAACCATTTTATCTGAGAAATATTTTCAACAAATCCAGGATTTATCTTCTGAGAAATAAAAGCCGAAAGGTTTCACAGCTAACCTTATAAATGTTTCAGGCACTGCTTTAAAGGTCAGAGGAGAAGCTTGGTTGAACCTCAACTTGTGAAATCTTTGCTAAAGATTCCTATGATTGTGGTGTAACAGACAGACATACAGATTGCTAAGATTCAGACTGATCCAGAGGCTGACGAATATGTTTAAACCCTTAGTGGCTTAGGGTAAAACAAATGTTAATGCCTAATTTTGCACCTTTGAGATGTGTTAGTAAAACTATACATATCATCACAACTATTTAGTGTATCCAGGTGGATTAAACCTTTTTTTTTCAGGATGTATTGGGCTTTCTTTAGGTAGTAAAGGATGATAGATATCTTCTAAAATCTTTTTCAATTATCAAAGGGGAATTGGCCCAAAATAGTAAAAAAAATATATACAGTATATATTTTTCTACTTTCACTGTATATTTCTAGTGGCTAAACTATGGCAGACTGCCTGTATTCCCCATGATGCTCAGCCAGCCATGCTTTATGGGAAAAAGGGACCCAAAATAGCGTGAGATTTGTTATCTAGCATTTTATAGTAGGAAAAACAATGTGTCACAGAATATTGAAATGCAGCATTATTTTTCTTAGGTGTTAATTGTGTTTGCTTTTAGTAAACACAGCCTAGTTCCTTTTATGCAAAGTAAAACCTAACTAGAGAGTTTATTCACTTTTGCAAAAAATCAGGCAATTTGGTGATAAATTGATAGAGCCCTTTACTTGGACATAGGACTGAATATGGAATATAATCCCAGATTATGGCCATGCCCCACCTATCCTTCCTTTCCTTCTAATTCTTAACTTTGGGTCACCTTAGCCAGGTGGTTCCCGGCAGTCATTTACTAGGCCGTACCATGGTGGAACTCCATTTACTATAAAGCTTCATCAAAATCAGCTTGTTTTTACTTTGAATGATCCTGGGTCACTTCTGTGAAAGTGAATGATCCCGGGTCACTTCTGTGAAAGTGTGACCATACATTGAATCTTTCAAAATGTTTGTGCTGCCCCAGAAATATAGCTGTACTGGGGCTGGACTGTAACTTTATACAAAAATGTATAATAGTTTAAAATATTTTACAGCATTTCTGTTAATACCCTAGTTGGCCCTGTTCATTGTGATGATTGAACAATTCTAGACTGTAAAATGTTTATCTGTTCATCTCTCATGTAATCCTAGGTATTATATATAGAGAGTGCCTATCCTGAACAGCTTGCATACTATGACTCTGTAATGTAATTTTATTTACAGAAAATATAAAAAAAACTTTTTACATCCATAATGTCGTCCACTCAATACTTTTTCCATCATAATGTCATCCACTCAATCCAAGAGTGGTGCTCAGAAATGTAAAAAGTCTAAGGAAGAACAAATAAAAATTCAAAAACTGCCTAAAATAAATCTCTTTTTTTTTTCCACCCCTAAAACTATAGCTAGAGATACATTCAGCGGCGCTTCAGCACACACAATGTATGTGTGCAAGTATATTAGTCAGTTCCTGCAGTGCTTCAGAGCCTGCAATTGCAAACTAGTCCCAACTCCACAGGATGTGCAGTCACAGCCAGCAAAAAGATTTCTCCTCTGATGTTCAGCACCAGTGATTGTACACACAGTATCACTAATCCTTCACCACACCGACTGTGCACCCCTATGAAGTGGCCACTCACCGAATTGCCCTTGAAATATCGCCTTTATGCATAAGCTGCATGAGCCCTTGCTTCTAGTCGGTCTGTCGTCTCTTAGGCACGTCCAGATCCTATCCGTCCACCAGGGGTCACTATCAGGCTGTATATCTCCTCAGTGTAAGCAAACGACATGAAGCAAGAGAGTAGTGTAATACTGTTTCGACTTTATTAATTAAATAAAACTTCCCTCCCCTTCAGCGTATATGCTTACATTTCAATCACCCTTTGCACGCATATCATAAACACAGAGGCTTTGAAAGGTACCGCCGCTCGCCGACCGCGAGCTAGTCCCTGCTGTGGATTACAGCGCTCCTGCGGCTAACAGGCGAGATCCAGAACAACAGCGGTATCCTCCCTTCGTCTCCTCAGCAGCAGCGTACGTGCATCCTGACCGGTTTCGTCTGGTAGACTTCAACAGAAGGGGAGGGAAGTTTTATTTAATTAATAAAGTCGAAACAGTATTACACTACTCTCTTGCTTCATGTCGTTTGCTTACAAATTGCACTGAGGAGATATACAGCCTGATAGTGACCCCTGGTGGACGGATAGGATCTGGACGTGCCTAAGAGACGACAGACCGACTAGAAGCAAGGGCTCATACAGCTTATGCATAAAGGCGATATTTCAAGGGCAATTCGGTGAGTGGCCACTTCATAGGGGTGCACAGTCGGTGTGGTGAAGGATTAGTGATACTGTGTGTACAATCACTGGTGCTGAACATCAGAGGAGAAATCTTTTTGCTGGCTGTGACTGCACATCCTGTGGAGTTGGGACTAGTTTGCAATTGCAGGCTCTGAAGCACTGCAGGAACTGACTAATATACTTGCACACATACATTGTGTGTGCTGAAGCGCCGCTGAATGTATGATATAACGAACTGAGACGCACAGATTGGGCTATTATTATACATTTGATTTTGCAAGTTTTACGTTTACAGTGGCAGCTAGTGCATTAAAAGGATGCACAGAGTGACATGTTTTACATGATTTTATCTACATGATTTTATTTACTATTTATTCATGATTTGAGTAGATATATTTATTTCTTTATACCTTACACTGATTTATATATATATTTTAGCGCCGGGCGGGTGGTTGACGTTTTTTAGCATCAGTTACCTTTTACAATATAGCTAGAGATAGAAGTGAGGAAACTGAAAAAAAGTATTCAAGAGGAAAGTTTAAATATTTCACAGATCAGTGAGGTGACAGTAAGTGAAGGAACTCGCTCTACTGAATTTTCATTTTGAAGATGACAGCAGTAATCCGCTTGAAGGCTGTGGCACAATACAAGACCAACCTCTTGGCAACACCACAAGTACTGATGAAGATTTAGATTTGGTTAGCAGAAGAGCATCTTCAGGTGGTGCTATTGAAAGTAGTATTGTGAAAGTAATATGTGACTGACAGGGGACATTACATAGTCACAATAACAGATCCAAATGTTAAAAGGTTTATATTAGCTCATGGTCCATGCAGACCTCCTTTCCCCCGGGATAATGATACTAGGAAAAGATGCTTTTCTGAAAGTTATTATGAGCGAGTCACCAAGACAGGGCTTAAATTACCTTTAATGTGGCTTTGTCACTCTCCAAAGCTTAATGCAGCATACTGGGAACCATGCTGGTTGTTTGAAGACCGTAAAAAAGTAGGATTTGAACCTGCATGGGCAAAAGGGATCCAGAAGTGGCAGAGGCTGTCTGCTAAAATTCAAATCCATGGGTCTTCTCAAGCTCACATGGAAGCATGTGTACTGAATGATCAGTGGAGGCATAAAAAAACAATTGATGAGGAAAATGAAAAACAAATTAGACGGGAAAAAAACTTTTGGAGGCAAGTCCTACAAAGAATTGTTAATGTAACATTAACAATGGCAATGGCTAATCTAGCCTTTCGTGGTCATAGAGAGCGCCTGGGAGAGGTTAACAATGGAAACTTTCTCACAATCATTGAGCTACTTACTGAGTATGATCCAATTTTAACCACTTCCCATCCGCCACATAGCAGAATGACGGCCGGAAAATGGTAAAGCGATCCTGACTGGCCATTGATATGACGTCCAGTAGGAAAAACAGGCAACGCTCACTCCCGGGAGCGTGCATCGATGCGATCGGGCGAATGTCGGGTGTCCCTCGGACACAGCGCATCCCACGTGATCGGCTGTGTCCAATCGCAGCCGGTCACAAATCAAAACAAAAGACAGCTGTTACTATTGACCCGGCTTCTTCTCCTCACACACCGATCGTGTGAGGAGAAGAGCTAGGATCGGTGAGTGAGTTATTCTTTAATTTTTTACATTGTTTTTTTCACATTACTGTGCACCATACAGCCCCCCCCCCCCCCCCATAAAGAGAACCTGTAACTATCTAGATCTGTCACAGCACATCTGTATCTGTCAAAATCTGTCACACAGGCCCGCCATCAGTGACCACATCTGGATCTGTCACACAGGCCCCGCTATCAGTGATCTGTCACATAGTACGGCCAACAGAACCGCCATCAGTGACCTGTCACACAGACCCACCACCTGTCCAACAGCCCATCAGTACCGCCATCATGTCCAAAAGGTTTTTTACAGCCGAGGAGGCATATGCGATCCTTACTATGTCGGATATTGAGAGCAGCGGGGAGCTCTCATCAGCTGATACTGTTTAGGAATTCGAGCAAGTAGAGGGTAGTGGATCGGAGATTGAATCCGAGGAGGAAACAGTCCCTCCTAAAAGAATAAGGAGAATAAGACCAGAAGACCTGCCTACAACCAGCAGCACCATACACCCCAATGGCACCAACACAAACGCAGCTAGACCCCAGGAATAGGAGCCCAGTATGGGCTTACAAAGAAAACTACTTATGATCTGGTGAAACTGGTGATCCAGCCAGTAAGTATGTTTTTCTACAGAACAAGATGTCCTACAGATATAGCAGCTCAGGGCTTGAAACAAACCACTTACCACGAACAGGTGTATTTATGTGAAAAATTTATTTATTTAAAACCCAAGAGGAAAAAAATCAGTTTGATGCCAAATGCCAGCTAACACATTCTAAACAGGCACAGCAGCTTGTTAGTGCATCAAAATCTGCTAGTACTGTCAACACTTCCCTGTCCGTAGACTTAACAATGCTGCTGTGGCCCCTGTGCTCCTTTATAGAGAATGGGGACACTTTTAATGCAGGAGGTGTATGACTAACAGGATCACCAGGTTAAAAAAGAAAGGAAAACGAATGCAGCCACCACATCTAATGATTGGTAAGATAGAATATATCACAAATTTGGGTTGGAGTTAATACCTATTTAACCCTTAACCTGAGCCCGTTCTAAAACATAACCAGAAACTGTAACCCTAAACCAGAACCCATCCGTTATCACTCTGTAGCACTGTCCCCGTAGGACTTTGTGTGATGACTTCTTGGGTCTCCATCTGATTACCTGCAGACAGTCACTAGGGGATTATTCACACATCCATCCTTACTCCCAGTTTCTCGTTACTCAAACAGTCCAGGGGATTTAGTTTTATATTTGTGGGACTTGGATGGGAGAAGGGAATAGTGGGATACTCTATTCACAGTAGATAAGGACAACTCACTTGGCCTCATCAGGTTATTTGTGGAAGCAGACACACTACTTTAACCACACTGCCACTTCTATGGAAGAATTAAGTCTTCTTGCTATCTTAAGGTTACTCTCTAGCACCCCTTGACTGACACCCGTCCACTGACTCTTGTAGCTGAAGGGATGGCCCTCACAGGAGAGGCCCTACGACACAGATCTGCACTCACTGTAGGCAGAATCGGATCCTTTCCAGTGTCTCTCTTCCAGTCAGTTCTGCAAAACCTCTGGGTTCAGCTTCTCTAACTCTCCGGTCCTCAGGTTGACTACCTGAGGCCGCGTGGCAGCTTCTACAGAGGGGCAGCCACCCCCTCCCTCTGGGACCTCGCTCTTTAGCTGAAAGACCCCGAGCACATGTGACCTTGGCATTTATACAGTATCCCAGCATGCACCGAGGCACTTTCTTCTGCCAATCACCAGGGCTGTACCAAATGCCTGTGCACTAATTTGTTAGGTTTCCTCCCACTGTCCAATATGCCTCCCTATTGGACCAGTGTGAAACACTTCAGACAAGCTGAGCTGCACCTGAGCACCCTCAGCAGACCTCACGAACAGATCCTGCTTTCTGGTAGGCAGAGAGCAATATAAATGTACCTGACAATCTCTCTGGTAAGCAAAAGAGATCCAAATCTATACACTCTATTCTAGCACCTACCTAGGAGGGTGTTTTAATTTGTATCCGTTTTACATGGCCCTGAATTGAATAAGTTTGCATACTTGATGGCAAACGTTTTTGCCGAAAATACAATTATTCTGTGCGAAGCAACCTTACCGAGGCATTCCCTGCCCCACAGCTGCACGTATAGATACCTCTTGTAAATGTGCATCTGCGGAGCGAGGAATGCTTTGGATGCCTGTTATTGGCGGGGGAACCCTGTCAGGAAGCCTGGGGACAGGGCTGCTGATAGAAATCATGGGGCCCCATACAGCCTACCTGACAGGGCCCCCCTTCCCCTCTCAGTGCCCTGCAAATCATAAGCATCCAAGGAATTCCTCGCTCTGCAGACGCACGCATACAAGAGGTGGGCATAGGTGCGCCTGTGGGGCAAGGAATGCCTCGGCTGCTTATTGATTGTCAGTGTGCAATGACTGCTTCCTGGCAGAAGCTGACTAATAGATATTCCATGAGCCTTAAGGTACTTTGATTATGCTGTTTTCGGTCAGAGACATTTTTGTTTTTTCATTTAACAAATCATTTTAGGCCTGAAAATTACATAAAACCCCCAAAGCATAATCTATTTTCTGAAAGCAGATACCCTAAATAGTAAAAGTTCCAAATTTTGATGTGACATATTGGCCAATATTTATCAAATGCAAAATTTCAGTAAAAAATACACTAAAGTAATTTTAGGACACATAAACGCTATACAATGTATCACCCAATAGTAAATATCAAACATGTTAAGCCTTAAAATTGTGTGCAGCCTATATTTTCCATTAGGGTTATTTTTCTTTACTACTCATACTCTTGAGCCCATCTGCTGAACTGATGGGGCCCAGAAATATGTATTCCAAGTCCTGGCAATCTTTTGAGCCCCATTTATCTATGTGAAAACCTGCACCACATAGATTAGCATTAAAACTGCCTGGGCCCCCCTGCTGAGCTTATGTGGCCCGGGCCTCAGGGCAGCCATCAGAAATGTTGGGGCCCCTTACACAGCTTTAGGACTGGGCCCCCAGATGCTTGACCACCAATCTTCCCCATGGCCCGCCCACTGGCCGTCCCACCAAATCTGCCCACTGGCCATCTTACCAAGTCCTTCAGTGCACCCACTTTTATTTTAGCACTCTTACAACTTAACATTTGAATATTAAAAGTTATCAGTGCTTTCAATATTTAACAGTAAGACTCCATTCACACTAGTCCGACACTAGCGTACAGGCCCCCTTAGAATGCAGTGACCAGCATACAGGCCCCCTTAGAATGCAGTGACCAGCGTACAGGCCCCCTTAGAATGCAGTGACCAGCATACAGGCTCCCTTAGAATGCAGTGACCAGCATACATGTCCCCTTAGAATGCAGTGACCAGCGTACATGTCCCCTTAGAATGCAGTGACCAGCATACAGGCCCCCTTAGAATGCAGTGACCGGCATACAGGCCCCCTTAGAATGCAGTGACCAGCATACATGTCCCCTTAGAATGCAGTGACCAGCGTACATGTCCCCTTAGAATGCAGTGACCAGCGTACAGGCCCCCTTAGAATGCAGTGACCAGCATACATGTCCCCTTAGAATGCAGTGACCAGCGTACATGTCCCCTTAGAATGCAGTGACCAGCATACAGGCCCCCTTAGAATGCAGTGACCAGCGTACATGTCCCCTTAGAATGCAGTGACCAGCGTACATGTCCCCTTAGAATGCAGTGACCAGCATACAGGCCCCCTTAGAATGCAGTGACCAGCGTACATGTCCCCTTAGAATGCAGTGACCAGCGTACATGTCCCCTTAGAATGCAGTGACCAGCATACAGGTCCCCTTAGAATGCAGTGACCAGCGTACATGTCCCCTTGGAATGTAGTGACCAGCATACAGGCCCCCTTAGAATGCAGTGACCAGCATACATGTCCCCTTAGAATGCAGTGACCAGCGTACATGTCCCCTTAGAATGCAGTGACCAGCGTACAGGCCCCCTTAGAATGCAGTGACCAGCATACATGTCCCCTTAGAATGCAGTGACCAGCGTACATGTCCCCTTAGAATGCAGTGACCAGCATACAGGCCCCCTTAGAATGCAGTGACTAGCGTACATGTCCCCTTAGAATGCAGTGACCAGCGTACATGTCCCCTTAGAATGCAGTGACCAGCATACAGGTCCCCTTAGAATGCAGTGACCAGCGTACATGTCCCCTTGGAATGTAGTGACCAGCATACAGGCCCCCTTAGAATGCAGTGACCAGCATACAGGTCCCCTTAGAATGCAGTGACCAGCGTACATGTCCCCTTAGAATGCAGTGACCAGCGTACAGGCCCCCTTAGAATGCAGTGACCAGCGTACATGTCCCCTTAGAATGTAGTGACCAGCGTACATGTCCCCTGAGAATGCAGTGACCAGCGTATATGCCCCCTTTCAATGCAGAGACCAGGGTGCGTGCGTTCCCCCTTCAATGCAGTGTGCCCCCCTGGGTGGGGATGGGGATGATGGAGTTGCATTGTGAAAATAGATGAGGATGATTCTGGGTGGAAGTGAGAGTTACTAAGTGAAGAGGCTTTCCACAGTGTAATTCCTTTCCCCACTCAGAATCATCCCCAGCCATTTTCACAATGCAACTCCATCATGTCTGGAGTCTGTCTGTGTCCCATCTGGTCCAAACAAAAGAACAAGCAGCAGGCAGCACATTCAAAGTTTTGTCACTTACTCTCCACGATGATCTTTATTCTGCTGCATGTACTGCGAGGGCTGGGAACACTTCCTCCTGCATAATGATAGCCCCACCCCCATGCTGAGTGCTGGCCAATCAGAGTCTTGCCAGGATCTACCCACGGCCACTCGGAGGAGAAGAAAGCCTGTATGCAGGGATTTCTTCTCTCCTCAGTCCGACGGCGGCGGCGGCGGTGGGGGGCGTGCGGCGACGATCTTGCTGATGATTAGAACGCCCCCACCCCCACTAAACCCACAGGCACAAACAGTATTATCTCATATCCCCCCCCCCCCGTGGCGGGGTCGGGTGGCGGTCCCGTGAAGTTCGGAAAAAAAAATTTAAAGTGTAAGGGAAGCAATCCCCGCCGGGCCCCTTACATCAGTACTGCCTGTACCCCCCTGATGGTGGCCCTGCCGGGCCTGGTACAAGGAAATCGGTTGAACGGCCTTATCGGTGGCCCTGCCTGGGGATATTACCTTTTATTGGTGAACTGGCTTCCTGGTGTTTGGGATATCTGTGGGAACTCCCTTCCTTCACAGGCACAATGATACTTAAATATTATACAGGAGGTCACTGCAAAGCTACAGGCAGCACAACCTATGGTTTTATTGTCATCGTGCTGCATGTTCGGTTAGGACCACTGAAAATTGGTTATATTTTATTATATTTTTTAAATGCATTGTGAATGTCTTTCAAAGAATGTATAACAAATTATTTCTTTACAATTCTAGCTTGATGTTGGATTTATATACGATGAACCAAGTAAGAAAATATATTTTCTTTTTTTTTTCCAAAGTTTTTTCTTTTTAATTTTGCTGTGGTAATACAAAAATGTATCTCCCTGCTTTAAAATTATTCTGTAATATTTATGTATTTTCCTTCTTTATTATGCTCAAGCTTTTTTTTCCTGAAAAGTATGAAATATTACAAATTCATATTTTACATTCAGAGTGGCAGTTTTCATGGGCTCATTCTGTTGCTGTTCAGTGACATTGACTAAAGTGGCAGAGGGATAAGATTATGCAGACTGCTGCATAGATGGAAATAGAGTTTTTATTAGTAAAATGTATTATAGGTTGTAACTGGTCCCTCAATATCTGTCTGCTATATCTGGAAAAGTTCCTTATAATTCATTTGTCTGTTATATTGCCTGTATTTTTTTCCATCTTTTTTTAATGATTGGAGAATGGTGACAGCCAGGAAATGCAATTTATTTTTTATTTTTTTCCTCTTAATAGGTCATGCAGTCATGCGAAAATGGGTCCTTCTCCAGGATCCTGATGACCAGAATGCTGGGGCAAGGGGATATCTTAAAGTCAGCATGTTTGTCATTGGCACCGGTGACGAGCCCCCTGTGAGTTCTGCTGCGATGCACACTTTTGTATATGAATGAAAGCAATAACCCTTTGAATCTGAGGAGATTTCAGTTTTTTTGCTGTAACACAAGCAACCAAGAAGAATCCAACCTTACTTGTAAGTGATTGGTCAAACTGGAATTACAATCCAAGGGACTTAGTGAACAGTTGCAGGACTAGGTCATCCAAAGCCCAAGGCGAAAATACCAAATTGCGCCACCCCCGGAGGGTGGGGTTGGGTTAAAAGCAATGCAAGCAATATGGTGCACCAAAACATTTGTAACATTTGAGTTTGACAGCAGAACATGTTTTATCCTGCAGTAAAATATGGGTCTAACTGTGATGTAGAAAAAATTTCCCCAGCACAAGTGCGAGAGAAAAAAAACGTCCATGTTGGTGGTGTCACTGGAAGAAAGAAATGCCCCTACGTCAGTGGTGTCCCAAAAAAAAAAAAAAAAAATGCCCCTAGGCCTTTGAAGTTACTGGAAGAAAAAATGTATCTTTTAGTGATGTTATTGGAGGGAAAAGGGTCCCTGCGTCCATGGAGTCCCTGGAAGGGAAAGATACTCTTGCATCAGTGGTGTCACTGAAAGGAGAAATGTCACTGCATCAGTGGGGTCATTAGGTAAAAATTCCCCTGCATCTGTCGTGTCACTAGAAATAAAAAGTCCATAAAAAATCTGTGTTTCTCTGACGCTGGGGGAAAAAAAAGGACCTGTCTATGGTGTTACTAGAAGAAAAACTGAGAGGGGGGGGGCCCTGTGGGGATTGCATTTAAATACGGGGCCCTCTTTGGCTCTATGGCCCCTTTCACACCTGGCGGTCCATCGGCAGACTCAGTTATTTTCAGTAAGGGATCAATCCGCCGATCCCCCGCTGAGCAGGCAGATGGTTGCTATGTCTCCGAGCTGTGTTCGGAGACAGAGCTGTCAGGTCCCTGCTGTTCTCTATGGGAGAATCGGGTGAGAACTGTCTGTCCATTCTGATCTGATCCGCTGGACGGATGGAAAATAGGGTTTCTCTTCCTGAGAAAGGTGTCTGTCCTCAGCACAGGCATTGCCCTGCTTTATCTCCAGCCCACTTTACACTGCTGTTGGAGAATAGAAAGCACAGATTCCCCCCTCCAGCAGCAATTAAGGCTCCTGCATTGTACTGTATTGTAAATGACAGGAGTGACGCCAGCATCACACCCATCATTCAGGCAGGTGGAAAGTGAGGCGCTGACTGTCTCCCAGCTCCTCCTCTCCACATAGCGCCACTGTGTCAAGGGCAGTCTCCCCTTCTACCCCCCTTGTGTCCGCCCTGCCTGTAGGGTGTCCTCTGGATTATGCTGCAGAGGATCACATAGGGCTCAGATTCAGGTAATATTTTTATTTTAGCTCAGTTGCAGTGTTTGTCAGGAACCTGGTAGAAGAGCCTGAAACCATGAGGAAGGGATCTCTTAAACCTCTGCCTCGGGGCCCCTGATAGAGTAGACAAGAGGCACAGGAGAGTGCCTGTTGGTCTTGCTAGCAGCAGGGCTGGACAAACTCTCCGAATCAAGCAGGGTATGACCATCCGTAGACCACATCAGAGCAGGAGTGCCAGATGGGCGTCAGTGAGTAGGAGACAGGAGCAGGCTGGCACTGGTGAACGCAGGCAGAAGGTGAGCAGACGCCAGAGGAAAATAGGCAGAAGCGTGCAGCAGGCAGTCCAGCAGTGATGGAGACAGAGGTAAAATCAGATGAACCAGGTCATACATAGGCAGGCAGATCAGGTGCAGATGTGTAGGCAGGAGTGAAGTCAGGATATAGGCAGAGTCAGTAACAGTTCTGTGGAGCAGCAGCAGGGGGCAGAGGCAGAAGCGAGATCAGAGGCAAGCCAGGGTCCATGCAGGTGGAGTTCAACAGTACATTAAAAAAGAAGGGTTGGGACTTTGTATGAGGCTCATATGCTAATGTGCCTTCATCCCTGTATCTAGGAGAGACAAAGGAAAAGTTTGGGGCTTTGTGTGTAACCACCCGTAGATGTATTACATATAGACATAATGTGTATATATACAAGAGAGGATAAATATGTAATAAAAACAGGTATTTAAATTTATTTTGTAAATGGTAACAATATTATAACCTAGTTGGAACAATTCATGAGATGATTTTAATACATGGATGATATAGTTGAGCCAAAGCCTACTAAAAAAGCTGTAAAATTGGTTTGCTAAACAATCATAATAATATACATGATGTTCAAAAGTTGATAAAAATACAAAAGTCTGAATAATTTATAATAAAAACACAGAGATTGCATCCTAATGTGCTCTACGCGTTTCGTGAGATCCACTTCTTCAGGAGCAGGTGCAATTCATGTATCTACAAAAAATATATATGAATAGCAATATAGCTAAATATTTGACATACATTTGAAGCCATACCTATCACAAATTATACTTGCAGATCAACTCAAATTATTGCCACATGGGGTTTGGGATTAAGGGTTTTCTGGAAACGTCTAAACCAGGAACGGTGGGAGCAATGCCTGGACATGTTGGTTTGGCATATAAGGACTGCAGAAAAGAGTGCCAATCTCCATAAAGGGAATGCTGGTGCCTCAACTAGCTGTCCATAAAATTCTATAAAAATATTTTATATGTGTATAATCATAAAACAAATGTATAGTTTGTTTGGTCATTCTTGGTAACTACAAGATATTGGCACTTCCACAGCAATTGTGGTAGGGAGTCATACACAGGTAGTGGCGACCCTGTGTCTGAGAAATAAGAGAATGGAAACGACGCTCCCACAGTGTGTACCCAACGGGGGTGGGAGCTCGTCTTCCACAACATTCTGAGATAATCCCTATTTCAAGTTTGGTTTTGATTGAGTGCAGGTTGTGTGCTCTTTGCATTGTATTTTTTTGCTTATGTGTGAAACCGGCATTTCTACAATCCGATTTTTTTTGCTAATCATTACTTGTTGGTATTGTACGTACTCATATAAGGATGTACCTCTGTTTACCGTGTTTGCATGTATTGTTACTACTTTCCTGTCTTTTCAATAAAAATTGATTTACAAAAAAAAAAAAAAAAAAGACCTCATTCCCTGATGTAAAATAGCAGAAGGCCATTCTCTATAGCTGCATATATTCCAGATGCACTGCCTACTGGGAAATGGCTCACTAAATTGACTTTGAGATGGTATGTAACTCCTTATACAGTGGCCAAATTTGCTGCACTGCAGGATAACACTTGTTCAAACAGTTGTTGCTTTGTGGAACCTTAACACATATGTCCTGCCCTCATCTTCATAGTTTTGGGGAGCGGTATTTAGACTGCTTACAGCAATTACAGGGCTAATTTTTAAACCTAGTACTGAACTTGATCTCCTCAGCATTGGAGTTGAGAAAATATGTGCTGAATTAAGGGCTAACGCCATGCATGTTTTATTTGCAGCTAGGCTCTCAATAACTAAGAGATGGAAAACTAATGAGATTTCAAGTATTATGGAAGTGAAAAGACAAATAGCCTTCAGCTACGAATATGAAAAACATGTGGCATAAATACAGTTTCAAGCAGATACGTTCCACAATTCTTGGGCCATTTGGGAAGCATACTTAAATTGAACATAAATAACGGGAGTGTTTTATAGCATCCATTAACCTTGTTTAATATACTTACCTCTGTGAAGTGGTTTGTACCTGAAGTATGGTTTTCAATGATTTTCCTTTGTTGTTTCTAAGTTTTTTCTTTGTATAATCTGTATAAGTCCATTTTCTGTCATGACTAAACAGTGCTTGTGTCAGAGAACTATGCCAATGGTTTTTGAGAAGGCATAAAACCTACATTGCTGTATTACAAATAAATATATCTACCTTGTGTAATCAAAATTATTGTAAAATGAGCATTGTACCATACAAGTATACAATGTTGAAAGTCTTACAACTTTGTCCTTTACTGAAACTCAATAAAAATTTTTTTATATAAAACAAATGTAAGGTTTGGTAGAATAATCTATATATAGTGTAGTGAGGCTGTGATTAGATCCCAAAACCAGGAGACGAAAAGGACACAAAGTGCCAATAATGTGCACCCATGTGCGGTGTAGTGCATGATGATGAAAAACTTTAAAATAGGAATAAAGTATGAAAAAAGGTAGAGGAAGGGAAGATCTGTGCCTGACCAATCAAAGGCACAAAAGAAAAACAGTGACAAACCACAAAGAACCTAGAAGACAAAACAAGCCACTTGAATAAGAGATAACTGAGTATAGTATCCTAGGTGTGTAAACCAGTATAAGTAAAGCGACATATATCGTCATTGATTGGTTACCTGCTATAGATAACTCCATGTATAAAGATAAGAACCAAATGTGCCCAAAGGAATTGCAGAGTGCAGTCCTCACACAGAGAGGCAAAGATATACCCCCTTCAACGTTCATCAGGGTGGCTCTCAGCATCACGCAGCTGTTCTGGAGGGAGGAGTGCATCATAATCCTGTAGGTTGATGCCGATCAAGCTTTTGGCGCCAAAGACACACCTCCCTCATGCAATGAACGCTGATGGTTGTTCATGTGCCGGCATAACACCACTGTGGTGATGTCCTGTCCGGCACGGAAGAAGCGTGGCGCTCATGCGCTGCAGCCTCAACCCGCCCCCACCTCTGCATCAGGAAAGTTGAGGAGGTGGGGGGGAGGGCGGCCGGAGCGCATCACATTTCCTGGGATCGGGCAGAACCAGTCCCCCCACCCATCCACATTAAAAAGGGACAGACGAGTGATTGCCAGGAAAAATTATGTTGAATATACCAGTAAGGATGGTATCATATAACTAAATATAGAAATGGCAGTAGTCAAGATGAGCTGGGTCATAAACAGTAGTCAGACGCATAGTAATAGGTTGCAGGTATGCACGGGAACGCTATAGACAAGACAGCACTAAAACATAGCACAGGCTCAGTTTAAATAGCCCGCTTGGCGCCAATGTGAGCAACAGATGTGCGCATGTGCATGAATATGCATGTGCACATTTTCTACATGCATGTAAAGGAATATGAATTAACCTGTGCCTATTCATAGGACGCCGTCCAGAAGAGCCATTTTGTCTCCTGGTATGCCCTTCCTGACTGTTTCCCTAAATCGCATTGATACATACTGACTGGCTTCACTTGTTTCACATGATAACATGGCCATTAATAGCATGTAACGCTTGCTTTGCAGGAGAGACAAGGAAAATGAAGCTGATGATGTAGAAAGTAATCTCCTCCTCCCTCCTGGAGCAACACTTAGATGGGTCACCTTCCTCCTGAAAATCTACAGAGCTGAGGATATTCCACAGAGTATGGAGCTAATTCTACATAATGAACTGGTTCATCATTTGGTCAGGGTGGTTTAACTTTGCACTTTACATCATTTTGGTTAGGGTTGGGTTAATTCTGTGCCAAGTAACTTTTTACAAATGACCACAGCAAGAGTATCTCTAAAGTAGATCTATATAGAATCCATGAAAAACAGATTTGACCGCACTTAACCACATCCGCATGTATACGTGCGAAAAGAGATTGCGGGCTTAAATAATTCAAGCTCAGTCTATATGGATCAAACTTTATAGGCTCAATATGGAAGCCCACACCAGTAAATTCTATGAAACATACGTTTATTAAAAAAAAAAAAAATACATAGGTAAAATATAGGCATAAGCTGCCTCCACTTGATTCAGAGGGTTGACACAATCAAAATCATATGCCCCACTATAGCTACTGAAAATGATAGATAAGTTGTATATACAGCAAGATACGGTTATACATACAGAATTCCTAATTTCTCTTATGTCCTCCGACAGTTGCCGCCCACTCATACAGTCTTCATCAATGGGGTATTGACTTCCTCTCCGCAGGAGTAGCTAGGCATAAGACTTGTTAGGAACAAAAGCATTTACATAGTCACACCCATGGGGGCTGTCCCACTGGTCCAATACCCCCCTACAATAGCCATCCCAACTCAGTTTGGTAGCAAGCAGTTAAGTGTATAAGAACCCCAAAAGAGGGTCGGGAGCGGCGACTGTCCATTCAGTTTTCTCTTATGTCCTGCGACAGTCGCCGCCCACTCATACAGTCTTCACCAAGGGGATGTCCCAAAGCAGTGTAGACATGAGGGGTGGGAAACGCAACCGTTAGAAAGGCAACTCAGTACCCACAGCAGAGAAACAAACCTTACATGAACAGCAAGTGAACCAAAAAAAGCTCAACAGGAGCAACAACCCAGGAAAGCAAATAACCAAGGGGGTAAACAACCCCAACAGCAAGGGACCCGCAAAAAAAACAGGGTCCCCTACAGCACTGCCACACAGAGAATTTTGTGGCCAAAGGAAGCATCAGCTGATGCCAGAACATCAATTTTGTAGAACTTGGAAAAAGTGTGCAATGACAACCAAGTCGCAGCCTTGCACACCTGGGCCACCGAAGCCTGATGCCGGAGGGCCCAGGACGTACTCACCGCCCGTTCCTTCAACGAATAGGCCTGAACAATTGTCTGTCTGATCCATTTTGAAATGGTCGCCGCAGACGCAGCCATACCCTTCCGAGGTCCATCAGGAAGGACAAAAAGAGAATCCGATTTCCGAAAGGATTCCGTAGACGACAGGTAAACCCTGATCGCCCTGACAACATCCAACGAATGCAAGGCAATCTCCTTAGGATTAGGATTCGCACAGAGCGAAAGCAAAACAATGTCCTCATTAAGGTGAAAATCCGAAACCACCTTTGGAAGAAAGGACGGGTTAGGTCGCAAGACCACCTTATCCCTATGAACCACCAGGTAAGGGGAGCGGCAAGACAACACCGCCAATTCCGACACTCTGCGAGCCAAAGTGATCGCCACCAGAAAGGCAACCTTCTTAGACAGCAGAGGTAATGAGATTTCCCTGATGTTTTCAAACGGGGAACGTTGTAACACGGACAGAACCAAGTTCAAGTCCCATGGAGGTAGAGGTTCCCTTCTAGGAGGGGCCAAGTGACGCACACCTTGAATGAAGGTGCAAATCAAAGAATTAGACGCCACAGGGCGCTGAAAAAGAACAGCCAGTGCAGATACCTGGCCCTTAATCGTGGCCAACGCAAGGCGCTGGTCCACACCAGACTGAAGGAAAGCCAACACTCTCGCCACCGAGTAAGAACGAGGAGAGAAGCCCCAGGACTCACACCAGGCAAAATAAGCTTTCCATATACGGTAATAAATCTTACCAGACGAGGCTTTTCTAGCCTTGAGTAAAGTAGGACTGACCTCTGAGGAAAGACCCCTGGCTTTCAACAGCCATGCCGTTAAAGCCAGTGACTGTAAAGCAGGATGGAAGATTGGTCCCTGAGACAGTAGATCTTCTCGCATTGGCAGCTGCCATGGAGGCTCGACGGCCAGGTGAACGATGTCCGTGTACCAGGACCGGCGTGGCCAGTCCGGCGCCACCAGAATCTCCACTGTTGGTTTCAAGGCCAACCTGCGAAGGAACCTGGACAACAACTGAATCGGAGGAAAGGCATATATCAGACGATATTAATGCTAAGGCACCACCAGCGCATCCACGGCGTCTGCCAGAGGATCGCTCGTTCTTGCCACGAACCTTTCCACCTTGTTGTTCAGCCAAGACGCGAACAGATCCACATCCGAGAATCCCCATCTCGCAAACAGAATGTGAAACACCTCCGGGTGCAGGGACCATTCCCCCTGGTCCAGGGTCTGGCGGCTCAGATAATCGGCCTGCCAATTCTCTATACCCGGAATGTGAACTGCCGATATCGCCGGGACATGAGTCTCGGCCCAAGACAGAATACTGGTCACCTCCTGGGCCGCCCGGGCACTCCTGGTGCCCTCTTGGTGATTGATGTAAGCCACCGCAGTGGCATTGTCCGTCTGTACCTGCACAGGATGGCCCTGAAGACAATCCGACCAGTGGAGCAGGCACAGCCTGATCGCTCTCAATTCCAAAATGTTTATCGGAAGGGAGGATTCCTCCTCGAACCAAGTGACCTGGGCAGACAGGTTGCCCAGGACACCACCCCAGCCCGACAGGCTGGCATCTGTGGTTATCACCGTCCACAGAATCAGCTGGAAGGATTTCCCTTCTGACACAGCCGGGGACTGAAGCCACCACAAGACTCTTGCGTGTCCTGAGAAGAGCGAGACCCTGAAAGGGGCACGCTACCTACAGCAACCATGTCACATTCAGAATCAGAAGAAAAAGAAATCCTAGGCCTTTTTCTAGCAGCACGTTCAGTCATCAGCACATCCATTTTGGACACCAAAGTCGCCACTACAGCTGCCAAATTAGTCAGGGCAGAGGATTCAGAGGAACTTGAATCCCCCACCAAAGCTGGAGGGAATTTGCTGTCCTGGGATTCCATTGCAAAATTTTTTTTTGTAAGTTACTGGCCCTTTAAGCGCGCTGCGGACCCCCGCAGCACACCGCTACAATGACTGTAACCACAGACCCCCCGCAGGGACAAACTGAAAGCCAGGAAGATTGCACAAGGGAGGAAAAGAAGGACAGCAGAACAGAGCCCCACAAGTGTGTTACCACCGCAGTTGCTCGCTCCTGAGTGAAGGAAGGAAGTGATGTCACCGCCAGAGACTGAACTGAGGCTGCAGGCTAAGGAAACATGGATGCCTATGGAAAGTATGGGAGGCTTCGGTAAAATGGCCGCCGACATGTGCTCGGAACAATCGTTTGCCACACACAAGATGGCGCCGCAAGGCGCCAAAATACACTACATACCATGCTGTATAAGTGCCCATAGTGAAGCCAGACATGCTGCCCACACCTAAAATGGCGGACCGGCGGTTTTTAACCCCACAGCGGACGCACACGTGTCTGTACCTCCAAGCACCCTAAAGTGACAAAGGAGAGGGACCCCCAAAAATCCATACAGCGCTGGCTGTGAGAGAAATTACCCCCGCAGGGACCGGGATCAGGGAGCCCAAAAACACCCAGACATAGGGGACACCACAGACACACAGGACTGCCGACACCAGACAGAGGCCCCACACAGAAGTGTACTTACCTGTACTCGATGGCGTGGGATGCCTCATATCAACGGGAAACCACCCGCCCTCAGATGGCAGGGGAGTGCCGTCAGCCAGAAAACGCAGGACACCAGCAGCGCACGGACGAACCGTGAATGTGTCCGGTGAGGTAGCCACCTCACAGGCTGCATCCCTGAGGACAGGGATGGGTCATTTGCGAGGCCAGGGCTAACACATAGCCTGCTAAACGCTCGATGGCGGGCTGGGATTCCATCTGACCCTCTGTCCCGGAACACCAGGACGACCAGTCTGATTCCCAGCTCCGCAAACGCCGTCTTCATCTGAAGATCCGACTAACTCACGCTGAAAAAATAAAACAGCTAGTAATGCAAAGAAAAAAATACATTTGCAGAAAATAAAATCATAAAATAGAAGTACTATCAGTACCGCCAGGACCCATCAGTACCGACAGTACCAATCAGTACCGCCAGTACCAATCAGTACCACCAGTATGGCCAAAAGGCTTTTCACAGTACAGGAGGTATTTGAAATAATAGCCGAGTCAGGTGATGAGAGCGCCGGGGAGCTCGCATCATCCGATACTGGTTCGGAATATGAGCCAGTGGAGGATAGTGGATCAGACCTTGAATCCGAGGAGGAAACAGTCCGTCCTCCTAAAAGGATAAGGAGAGGAAGCACAGAACACCATCCTACAACTAGCAGCACCAACACCGCCGCAGCTAGACCCCAAGAAGAGGAGCCCAGTACCAGCACTGGAATAACGAGTGCAACCCGAAGAAGCCGGGCCCAAATCCACCTTCCCGATGCCCTGGGAAACCCCGTATGGTTGCCTGCCAGCTCAGGAACAGCGATAATCCCCCCTTTCACCGCACAGCCAGGTGTGCAGCCCAACACTTCAAATTTTTCCCTATTAGATTATTTTATTTGTTTTTTCCCCAAGACTTGCTGGAGTACATTGTGGACCAAACCAACCTTTACGCAGATCAATTTGTTGCCTCCAACCACGATTCTTCCTATGCCCGCATGTTCAATTGGCGCCGTCTTACAGTGGACGAATTTAAAATATTTTTGTGACTTACACTCAACATGGGGCTTTCTAAGAAAAATGAAGTCCATGCCTACTGGTCCAGCCACCCCATCCACCACATGCCTCTTTTTTCCGCTGTCATGTCCAGATCAAGGTATGACATGATCATGCGCTTCCTCCATTTCAGTGACAATTCACAGTGCCCTCCCCGAGATCATCCCAACCACAAATTATATAAATTGCGCCCCTAATAAATTATTTTTTACAAAAATGTGCGGAAGTGTATGTCCCAGACAAAAACATCTGTGTGGATGAATCCCTTATTCATTATCCTGGCCGGCTGCACTTCAAGCAATATATCCCAAATAAGAGAGCCAGGTATGGGGTGAAAATGAACAAATTATGTGAGAGAGCCACTGGGTATGTCTATGCCTTTCGTGTCTATGAAGGCAAAACCCAGCCCCCCGAATGCCCAACATACATCGGAACCAGTGGGAAAATTGTCTGGGACCTGGCATACCCCCTGTTCAAAAATGGATACCATCTTTATGTGGATAATTATTACACCAGTCTTCCCCTTTTTCGTCACCTATACCTGGAAAAAACCCTGGCCTGTGGTACCAGCAGAAAAAATAGGAAGGGATTCCAACAACCTTTGGTCCAAAAAAATCTTCAACTGGGGGAAACCGCATTTATGAGGAATGAGGAAGTGTTGGCCATGAAGTGGAGGGACAAGAAAGATGTCTACATCTTGTCCACCATCCACAATGACACCGTGGTGGAGATTCCCCGAAGACGTGGCCCCATTACAAAGCCTGAATGCGTCCACGAATACAATTTGTTCATGGGGGGAGTGGATTTAAATGACCAGATGCTGCAGTCCTATTTATCAACCAGAAGGTCCCGTTACTGGTACAAAAAAGTTGCATTTTACCTTTTTCATATGGCCATGTACAATTCCTTTGTCTGCCATCAAAAAACACCAGGAAACCCACACCTCCACTACCTCAAGTACATTGAAGAAATCATCACTGCCCTAATATACCAACAAGGACCGGCCTCAGCAAGCATTCGCTCGGATAGTGTGAATAGACTTCACGAGCTACATTTTCCCTATAACATTCCCCCCACAGAATCAGGAAGAAGGCGCCAAAAGAGATGTCATGTGTGCAGCAGAAATGGAATTAGAAGAGACACTAGTTATCATTGTCCCGATTGTCCCTCCCAACCTGGCCTATGCATTGGAGATTGCTTCAAAATCTACCATACAGCCATAAGATTTTAGATCCCCTTAATTTTAAGACTGCCATTTCCCATTTTGAAATACTTGTCCAGATCACCATGCTACCATGTTTCTACGTTACCAGACCCTGGCCTGTTTACCGACGATGCATTTGCCTGCCGTTTTAAAAACCACGTTTCTGAAATCCATGTGTACCGACCTGAGCCTGTTTACCGACGATGCCTTTGCCTGCCGTTTTAAACCAAGTTTCTGACTTCCATGTGTACCGACCCGGCCTGCTAATCAACCACGCTTTTTGCCTGCCACTTGGACTGACCTTTTGCCCTTCTACTTCAGTAGACAGCGGTCTCACATATATGTGAGGGGCTTCAGAAGAGAGTTAGGAGTATAGAAAAACCGTTTTTGGTTTTCTGTGTTCCCATAAAAGGGTCTGGAGTCCGGAGGCTTCAAAGCGATTTGGGTGGGAGAAGCCTCTACCCCTCTCCCCATTCTTTCCTGACAGAGGCCTAAGCGTGATGGTCCTTCCTGCTGCCTGGATCAATATTTTGGCTGTGTTGAACATATCGCTGCATATAATGACCCAGGACTTTATAGACCACATCTCTGCCTGCTACCTGGACCAATGCTTGGCTGTGCTGACACTATCCCTGCATATAATGACCCAGGACTTTATAGACCACATCTCTGCCTGCTACCTGGACCAATGCTTGGCTGTGCTGACACTATCCCTGCTTGCTGCCTGTAATGACTATGGACAGTATCCCTGCTTGCTGCCTGTAATGACTATGCACAGTACTCCTGCCTGCTGCCTGTAATGACTATGGACAGTATTTCTGCCTGCTGCCTGTCCGATTGCTTTTGCTGTCACGGACCACATCCCTGCCTTCTACCTGGATGCTCTCCTCTGTGGACCACTACTAAAACCACAGGTAATCTTTTGTTTACCCTTTGCTCAGCAGAATATATTTTGGGGTGTAATTGGTATGTACATGCTATGTGTTAGAAATATGAAGGGCCTTCAAAAATGTAATAGGTTGTCAGGAAATGAGATGTAAAATGCATGCTCCTAGAACGTCTGAAGGTGTCTACTTGGATGTTGGGTCTCTGTTTATGGCCAGGCAGTGTAAAAGTCTCACACATATGGTACCACCATACTCAGGAAGAGTGGCAGAATGTATTTTGGGGTGTCATTTTTGCTATGTACATGCTATGTGTTAGAAATATCCTATAAATTGACAACTTTGTGTAAAAAAAATAGGTTTTCATTTTTTTTCCACATTTTCCAAAAACTTGTGGAAAAAAATGACATGTTCAATAACTCACAATGCCTCATAGAATATACGTTGGAGTGTTTTCTTTCCAAAATGGGGTCATTTTGTGGGCAATTCCATTTTCTTGGTGCTCCAGGGCCTTCAAAAGTGTGATAGGTAGTCAGAAAATTATGTGTGTAATTTATGCTCCTAGAATGCCTGGCGGTGCTGCTTGGATGTTGAGTCTCTTTATGTGGCCAGGCTGTGTAAAAGTCTCACATATGTGGTATCGCCATACTCAGGAGGAGTGGCAGAATGTATTTTGGGGTGTCATTTTTGCTGTGTACATGCTAGGTGTTAGAAATAGTTTATAAATTGACAACTTTGTGGGAAAAAAAAGAAAAAACAATTTTTTTCTTAATTTTCCCAAGAATTGTGGGAAAAAATTAAAACTTCAAAAAACTCACCATGCCTCTTAATAAATACCTTGGACTGTCTACTTTCCAAAAAGGGGTAATTTGGGGGGTATTTGTACTGTTCTGACATTTTAGGGCCTCAAGAAAGGATATAGGCCGTTAGTACATCAGGTGTGATCAATTTTCAGGAATTGGTACCATAGCTTCTAGACTCAATAACTTTCACACAGACTAAATAATATACACTAATATGGGTTATTTTTACTAGAGATAAGTAGCAGTATACATTTTGGCCAAAATGTATGAAGAAAAATTAATTTTTTGCAAAATGTTTTAATAGAAACTAAAAAAAAAGTGTTTTTTTTTCAAAATTGTTGCTCTTTTTTTTGCTTATATCACAAAAAATAAAAAACCCAGTTGTGATCAAATACCACCAAAAGAAAGCTCTATTTGTGTGAAAAAAATGATAAAAATGGTTACAGTGTAGCATGACTGAGCAATTTTCATTCAAAGTGTGAGAGGATTAGAAATAAGCTATAATATTGCCCCGAATAAGTTCTACTATAAGATTTAAAAAGACCTTAATGTCTACTTACACAGAACTTATTGAACAACTACGAACAGCTCAACAGAACATGATACAGTCCAATACCTTAGAAAACATTAATAAATGGCATAACGCCAAACAAAACTTTGATATATGGGCAGAAAGGGTGGAACAAATAAAGCACTCACACTTAGAGGCCAAACTTCATCGGTTTGGTAACAAACCTAGTAAGTTAATGTCCAGATTAATAAAGGGGCCTCATATCACGACACAAATAACTTCCCTTTGCGATCTGCAAGGACAAGTCACCCATTCTCCTGCAGCCATCACGGCTATATTGGAGAAATACTACGCAGATTTATATGCTAAAGGCTCCATAGATTCAGAGGCAGCAGTGGAATTACTAAACACCATAAACCTTCCCTCCCTTTCAGAGGATCAAATAGGCTTGATTAACGCACTGATATCTCAAGATGAAATAAATAATACTATTAAAACACTAGCGAATGAAAAAGCCCCGGGACTGGCCGGCTATAAGAATTTTATAAGAAAATGTTGGATAGTCTGTTACCCCATATTACATCTTTGTTTAACCTCCCTGGCGGTATGATTCTTTTGAATTTTAGGTGCTGTACCATTATTTTGCATGTAATTCTTAACCGCTTGCCGACCGCCGCAAGTAGATTTACTGCGGCGGTCAGCCCCTGCCAGGCAGAGTGACGTTAATTAACGTCACTAGCCTGGGAGGGTCTGGGGAGCGAGCGCGCGCCCGCGGAGGCGCGCTCCCGCTCCTGCGCGGTCACGGACCCCCCCGCGCGTGTGACCAGCGGACCTGATGTCCGCCGGTCACTCGGCGATCGTCGGGGGAGAGGGAGAATGTCAGGCAGCTTGTGTAAACAAGCCACCTGTCATTCTCCTCGCTGTAAAGACACTGATCACATGGATCTACTATGTAGATCCGTTGATCAGTGTCCTTACAGCTCAAGCCACAGCCAATCACAGTAGAAAGCATGCCCCTAGGGACACACACAGCCCCTCCCTCCCAAATAAAGTTAACCCCTTCACTACCAGTGTATTTTTACATTAACAGTGCATATGTATAGCACTGATTACTGTAGAAATGTCACTGGTAACCCCAAAAGTGTCAAAAATGTCAGTCAAGGGTCCGATCTGTCCGCCGCAATGTCGCAGTACCGCAAAAAAAATCGCAGATCGCCGCCATTACGCGTTAAAAAAAAAACAACAAAAATGACAAAAATCTTTCCCTTTGTTAGTAAACGCGATAAATTTTGCGCAAACCAATAAAAATACGCTTTTTGCGATTTTTTTACCAAACATAGGTAGGATAAAACAAATTGGCCGAAAATGTTAAAAAATTTTGATTTTTACATTTTTTTTGGGGAATTTCATATAAAAAAATGTGAAAAATATTGCTATTTTTGCAAAATTGTCGCTCTTTTTTTGTTTATAGCGCGTGATCAAAAAATCGCACAGGTGATCAAATACCACCAAAAGAAAGCTCTGTTTGTGGGAAAAAAAGGACGTCACATTCGTTTAGGTACAGCGTCGCACGACCGCGCAATTGTCCGTTAAAGTCACGCAGTGCCGAATCGCAAAATACCCCCTGGTCTTTTAGCAGGAAAATCCTCCGGGGCTTAAGTGGTTAAGAATGAGCAGCCCAAACCAACTATTTACATATTATTTTTTTTTACTGTGCGTTCTTCTTTACAACATCTTGGGTATGATAAAGTTTGAAACACAAAATCATAAATTATAATATAATAAAAAACTATAAATAAGTTAAACTATTTATGTATGTATACATATATATATATATATATATATGCATACACACACACACACACACACACACACACACACATATATATATCTATATATACACATATGTATGTATTGTGACGGTATGCGAGGTGAGATAGTAGATAATCGCTATATGTTCTTTGGTGAGAGACTGAACCGGAATCCGGCCCGGGTTTTTCCAGCCTCCATGACAGGCTAGGTTCCGGTCCAGAGATTGTAAGTTACCTGAGCCCATGCTCAGGTGGACTTTAAATTAACAGGAAAAGAACACAGAAATGCTCTGGCCGGAGACTCAGAAGGGGATGTGAGAGGAGCTCTGTTTGGACTTTAAAAGGTTTGCTTTGCAATATGTTTTGTCGGGGATGGGGACCAGCCCCACACTGTATTGTGAGGAAAATTCCTGTATAGTTTAGCGCCGGACGGCAAGGATTTATTTTACTGTTTTGTTGTTTGTTTCATATTGGCAAACCTCTGCTGAATAAAGCTGGCAACCCACCAGACTTTTAAGAAACTACCTGCATGCTGACTTTATTTTGCTGGAAAAGGTGATCCCTGTGAGCTAATCTCCCACACATGGTGGACTCAGCGGGCAGTTTCTAAAGATGGAGGAAATGTTAAAGGCCCTGCTACAGGCCAATGCAGCTCAGCGAGAAACAAACCGCCAAATCACAGAGGCCGCTAGAGCACAACAGGAGACTTTTAAGAAACTACCTACATGCTGACCTTATTTTGCTGGAAAAGGTGATCCCTGCGAGCTAATCTCCCACAGTATGTATGTATGTATGTGTATATGTATATATATATATATATATATATATATATATATATATATATATATATATATATATATATATATATATATATATATACATAAAAAGTACAGTAAAACTGCAGGAAAGGGCACTGGGGAGCAATCTAATGTGAATTTATTTTATTTTGAATGGTATCAGTGTGTTTGGTGTGTTTTACATTTGAATTTGTCGCCGGTTCCACCCCCCTGCGAACATCACGTCGCAGGAGATGGAAGCCAGGGCACGGAGAGGATCGGGAGGAAGATCTGCCGCTAGACACCGCCGAGACACATCGCTGGATCCGGGTGACAAGGTAAGTAACCCTGCTTACAGGATCCAGTGATGCTTCTGGCGGTACCCCGAGTGTGGCTCGGGGTTACCGCTTTTGGCTCTGAAATTCAACCCCCGAGCCACGCTCGGGAATACTGCTAAGAAGGTCAATGAATTATGGACAAAAGGCATTTATCTTTCAACAGGGTACGAATCATATATTAAACTTATCCCCAAAAAGGGCAAGGACATTTTACAGCCGAGTTTGTATCGTCCAATTTTGTTATTAAACATAGATGCAAAGATATTGGCTAGGTTGATAGCCACTAGAATAGCTGTGATTTTACCATCCCTCATTCACGAGACACAATTGTTAAAGGCTGATCAGCCACCTTAAATATCCGAAAGGTTATATCAGCCATCGAACATGCAAAGGTAAACTCGTTGGAAACCAATGTCCAGAATTATATCCTCAGCGGGGATGTCTGCCTCTATATCCCTACACAAAGGTACGAGGCAGGGATGCCCACTCTACCCGATCCTTTTTAACCTTGCCTTGGAGCCCTTATCCAGATATTTTTTGGAACAGGCCCGTATACAGGGTATTCAAATAAGGAATAAAGAAATAAGAATGGCATTATTTGCCGATGATATGCTGATTTTCACGTCTAATCCTCAGGCCGATTTAAAAACCATACAACACATCTTAATTGACTTAGAAAAAGTTACAGGCCTTAAAGTAAACTATAATAAGAGTGAGGTTCTTCTGCTTACCTCTCCTACCATACTTTATTGGGATACATCCTGTCCTTTTCCTCTTGCACAATCATATATTACATACTTAGGAATTAAAATTAGCAGAGATTTGTCCTCATTGTATATGTTCAATTTTACTCCATTGCTTGAAAAGATAAGGAAAGAATTGTGTATGTGGCATAAATTACCCCCATCATTCTTTGGGAGATGTATTGTATAAGTCGCGCTAAATTGAAAAAACAAACAAATAAATGTCCAACTGTTTAAAGTCCCAAATATCATAAGGTGACTAGTGATGTATGAAAATCTTGTGCTGCTTCCAAAAGATCCCGTAGGAATTGTGCTTACCAGAACGGCAATTTTAAATTGCAGAATTCATGTGATGAGATGAGTTCACGTGCCCAGGTGATCCAATGGAATTCTAGCGCAAGGAACTCCCGATATTGTGGTCGTGTATCATGTGGAGGAAAAATAGTAATCCATAGCGTGATACCGTACAAAAATATCAATATTATAACTGTGTAGGACTACAAGTACTGTGAATCCTTCACCAATTGTGCAGCCGCTTACCAAAATAACTAGTAAAGGGCATGTAATCAAATTAGAAGAAAAAAGGACCGCCACCAAACGTAGAGCCTCTTACCAGATAGATCTGTATAGGTATATTCTATCCAAGTATAGAAAGGTGAACCACCTCCAGACATAAGGCCTCTTACCAGATGGAAATGAAAAGTCAGCAGAACATTGAATCCACATGCACCAATATCAGCAAGCCACCCAAGAGCGTATAAAGCCTCTTACCAGACCATAAGAAAAATGCTCGATAACACTTGGTATATTTTCCCAATGGAGAGGTAACCTCAGGGTCCCAATGACAATCCGGGCAAATCACTGATAAATACCACGATGTACCGCTTATTGTGCCTAGGTGGCCTCTCGGACCCCCTATGCCGCAAGCTGAGCCTCTGTGGTTCTCATGGTTGCAACGCCAGACCAGCCAATAAAGGAAAGAGAAGGCGCCAATAGTGTAAAAACTTCCAACAGATTTATTCACATAAGGTAGTGTACTTACAAACAAAGAAGAAAAAATAGCGAAGGATGTAAAGCCGCTGGCCGGACGGCAAGGCGCATCCGTTCCCTCGATATGCTTCCGGAGATGACGTCAGCACGCCGTGACCATCTTTACATCCTTCGCTATTTTTTCTTCTTTGTTTGTAAGCACAATTCCTACGGGATCTTTTGGAAGCAGCACAAGATTTTCATACATCACTAGTCACCTTATGATATTTGGGACTTTAAACAGTTGGACATTTATTTGTTTGTTTTTTCAATTTAGCGCGACTTATACAATACATCATTTTTAGGGGTGTGGTCACACTTGAAGTCGCAGCTCACTACCTGTCACCTTTACACCGTTACAACCTTCTTTTTATTCTTTGGGAGATGCCACTTAATTAAGATGATCAGTTTCCCACGCCTATTATATCAGTTACAAACTATACCGCTCCTATTGAAGCATAAAGACGTTCAAACTTTGAACAGAGCTTTTTCAAAATGTATTTGGCAAGGTAAATGTTCGCGAATTTCGCTGGATAAGTTGCATCTCCTGAAGAACACAGGGGGGGCTGGTCTTCCAGACCTTAGATTGTATAATCTTGCATGTTTGATGAGGTATGGGCTGGACTGGCTCATGGAGGGAAATTGTTATACTAATAACACTTTGGAGGAACAAATAGCTTATCCTTTGAGTTTGGCGGGCATTCTGCATAGTAAATTCTCATCTCTACCAAAAACTATACAACAACACGTTTTGCTAAGAGATACCTTTATAGCCTGGAGAGAAATTTGAAAGAAACTACATGTAACCCCAGGTATCTCAAAGCATTTACCGTTGGTGGGAAATCCAATGTTTCCCCAGGCAAGGGACTACCTAGCTTTTGAATATTGGAAATTTAAGGGTCTGGTGAAAGCATACTCTTTGATACAAATGGAAAGTGGGACCTCCAGACTTAGATTTAAATCTCTTTCCAGGCTCTTGCTGCAAAATATGATCTTCCTAAATCACATTTTTTGGCCTACCATCAAGAAATTTCTTATATATCTTCATGTGCACAAAGTCTGTCAGAGGGCTTTCAACATACAATGATGGACACCCTGATACAAAAGAGGTCTTATTCAATATCAACGATATTTAAAACATTTAAAACCTTACAAGATAAACTGCTTCCTCCCTCTACAGATAGGCTTTTTGAAAAGTGGCATACAGATTTTCCTGGATGAGAATTTTCATATCTGATACTTCAGGGCTATAGGCATATCAGCACACTTACAGTGAATTAAATATGGAGAGAGACTCAATTTAAATTTATCCATAAAGCCTATATTCCAGCCCTCTTCACCAGAGATAAGTGAACTAAAGCAGTATGTCCTCTTTGTAAGTCAATGAGGCCCTAAGATATTGGCACTGTCCCAGAGTGATCCCATTCTGGGATAGGGTGGTGGATTATGCCAATAAGGTAATGAATACCCGTCTACGGAAATCTCCGCACCTCATGTTATTTGGAATTAACTTGCCGAACACTACTGCTCATGTGAACCCACTGCCTACTGTCCCTCTATGGACACATTTATGTTTTTCTGGCGGCTAAGAGGACCATTTTAAAATCGTGGATCCAACCTAATCCTCCTACTCTATCTGCTCTTAAAAGGGAGCTTCGGTCACTATTGTATAAGGAACGTATGGATACAGTCCTACAACATTATATTCCTACAAAAAGGTTTTTTGACAAATGGCAACCCTTTATAGAGCAAGAACTTACGGACGTGGACATTCAATACTTTATGAAACCTTTCAGATATACGGACTGGTACTTAAAGGCGGATGTGACGAGACCAATCTCGCCACTGGGCGTTGGAGAAGCCTGGTTGCTTGCCTCCTGCAATATGACTATGGACCTAGGGGCTTTTACCCCTTTAAGACTGTATTTGGGCATGAAAACGTGCCTGCGGTCGGTCAGAAAAGGACTTCCGTCTAACTTTTTAACCCCTGGAGGAATTTGTATGATTTTTGGTTATGTTTGCATTTGAAGTATGCTGATTCTGAAAATGTAAGTTTTATTTGAATGTGATGCATATTTTAGAAGTTATGAAAATGTTGCTTTGGGCTGAGGTGGCTTTGCATTCACCTATTGCCGGGTGTGCTAAGTATTCCTGTTCCATTCTTACATGCTAATGACCTTGCATTGTTCTGGCCAGGTGGCTAGATAATTAGTTTAGTGTTATTTGTGCCTGTTTACAAATCTATCTGCATATGCTAATGCAATGAGACTCACATTACCTGATAGTATATATAATGTGTTTGTGTGGATTTAATAAACAGTTCTAAGTCAGACCACTGCTTGAACCTCACACGGAGCCTTGTCTCGTTCTTGGGGGGATTCACTGTATGCTGTTGGAGACTGATTGCTAGGAGTGTAAGCTGATGTATGCTTTTCCTGTTCGTCTGCTAGCAGCTATTCGTGAGGTTCCAGGTTGGAGTGCTATTTTGTATCCAGTTCGGGAGTTTGGTGTCCTGCAAGTAGCTGTGCCTGTCTCTCAGAAAGGGGCATATCGCCTAAACTGATTTTAACCCCTTGTCTGCTGAAACGGTCCGTTACAGCGGAAATAACACAAACTTTGGGAAAATTAAACATAAGTGTTCCATAGGTCTGACCATTACTATCTTACTATCACCCTTCTTCTCAAATTGAATTATCCCCTGTCTATATTTAGGCCTTATATATATGTATGGAGTGGTGATGGACCCATATTTTAGGATACACAAGAGAATACCCATCTCCATCTCTAGTAGTAGTAGTAATAGCAAACATTTAAAATCAATCAAATGGCCCAGCCTATGTTAGGATGTTTAGAAATTATATTTTCCTTTTGTATCACCTCATTTTATTATTATTATTATTATTTTTTTTTTTTTCTTCTTTTTTTCAATCTTATAGATTTTGATATTGTGAGTTATTTTTCTTTTCTTATGTTTGTATGATTTGATGGCTATATAAAAATAATAAAAAAAGATTAAAAAAAGATTAAAAAAAAAAAAGGACTTATATCAATTTAGAATAAATTTCCCAAAATAAGTTATTGTTTTTTCGGGCATTGTCCCTAGATCAGTGGTTCTTAACCTGGGTTCGATTGAACTCCAGGGGTTCGGTGAGTCAGTCTCGTGGGTTCGGCGGAGGACTCATATGATTCTAGATGACATGCACACCCTCCACTAGTACCACTTCGCTGTCAGGGACTATTTCTCCAATTTCGGGCGTGTCCTTCTGCTTCCGCTCCGCACCGTCGTCATGGAAACACACAACATCCTCACAGTACAGAGCCAGACCTGGCGGAGTGATTCACATGTCATGTGACACTGACACACTGTTAATCAGTGCACTGACGGCGAGAACAAGGACAGACTGAGCGGAGTGAGAGCGGGGACTCGGAGACTAGAGGGGTGAGAGGTCCAACTCCTAGGCCTAGGAGGAGGCTTAGTGAGTGGTGGCTCACTCAAGTGACTCACTGAGTGAGTCTGACACCAGTCTGGCACCAGACCCAGGCCAGAGCAGGCCACGCACTACTAGGCCAGCGCAGAATCAGGAGGACTAAGGTAGGTAGATGTGGTGGTGTGGTGTTCTCTGCAGAGAAGTGTTTTACTAAAAAGGTGCCCACCCACAGTGTATAACAGTTATACACAGTGAGTGAGTGTGCAGTTTTGGTATGGTATTTTTTTTTTTTTTAAGTTAGGAGAGCCTTTTTTTTTTTTTTTTGGTCAGTTGGTTGGTAATGCAAATGGTCAGTGCTCAGTATTAATGCAAATGATCAGTGCTCAGTATTAATGCAAATGGTCAGTGCTCAGTATTAATGCAAATGGTCAGTGCTCAGTGTTAATGCAAATGGTCAGCGGTCAGTGTTAATGCAAATGGTCAGCGGTCAGTGTTAATGCAAATGGTCAGCGGTCAGTGTTAATGCAAATGGTCAACGGTCAGTGTTAATGCAAATGGTCAGCGGTCAGTGTTAATGCAAATGGTCAGCGGTCAGTGTTAATGCAAATGGTCAGCGGTCAGTGTTAATGCAAATTGTCAGCGGTCAGTGTTAATGCAAATTGTCAGCGGTCAGTGTTAATGCAAATGGTCAGCGGAAGGAGAACTTCCGCTCAGGGCGCCGCGGCGCTCCGAGCGGAAGTGGGAGCGGGTACCTGTCAAAACTAGGTACCCGCTCCCCCCCCCAAAAAATGACATGCCAAATGTGGCATGTCGGGGGGTCAGGACTCCCTAAAGCGGAAGTTCCACTTTTGGGTGGAACTCCGCTTTAAGAAGGGTTTGGTGAATGCGCACATGAAACTGGTTGGGTTCAGTACCTCCAACAAGGTTAGGAACCACTGCCCTAGATTGAAATGGCTTTCACCTGAGTTCAAGCCCCTTGAGAGGACAAGGAGAATCAATCATTCAATGACTAAGTTTATGCTGAAGGTTGGTGGTTTCTCCTTAAGGCATGTTGACCTTGAAGGGGGTTTTCCTGGTCTGTACAAGCAGGATGAGGTAAATCTGTCTGTTGGCCTAGACATCTTCAATTTAAGTTTACAAACATACATAGAAATGGCGGCGGTGGTGGATGGGCAGGTACTAGTTTCCAACTAGTCCGGCTGGTAGGACTTTGTGTTTGGATACATTTAATTTGGATCTCCCTTGAGTTCTGGGACTAAGCAGGACAGATGGATGTTATATTTGTGTGGTTTGAGAAGTTTTTATAAAAGTATTTTGAGTGAATAATGTAATGTAATATTTAAACCAATAAAGTGCCGCGCCCATTTCTTATGCCATTAAATGAGTTTGTGTGGTGTTTTATTACATAGATAAATTTAGTGATTAAGGCAATTACATCCTCCTCCTGTCCCATGTCCTCATCAGGCTCCACACACCCCAGGACCAAAGTCACTGTCTGCAAGCATGCTCAGTTCTGTTCATATGCATTTAACATTCTGCATATGAGAGACTCTTGTGGAGTTTCACTGCACCTTCGAAGGACTTGCATGAACGATGCCCCTGTTGAGGAAATAAAAGCCGCACTCGCCAAGGCTCGAGCGGACCGATTACAATTGTGCAAACATCGCGTTTTGAATTAGAAGGCACTTGAAAAATTCTCAGTTCCTGATAAAATGGAAGGCCTTGTAAATTATTTAGAGGGAAACTACTTAATAATAAAAAACGAACCCTGCTTAACAAGGTATGCAAGGCTCACCCTGTTTTGTCTTACCGGTTACAATCACAATCTAAATGTAATTGAGTAATGTCAGAGATGCTTTCAGGGTGTACACCATTCAGGCAGTAATAATATGCAAAGTTTTATCAGAATGTTAATAAGACACTCTGGGGGGGCGTGACCGGAAGCCGTGCGGGACGGACGTGCTAGAGGAGAGCTCCGTTACCGCCGAACCTAATCCTCTACAATCCTCCTCCATCTCCCCTAAATAGGGGTTGCAAACACCCTTGGGGGACCCATCTAGACCCCCAGGTCCATTACTGGCCAAAATTTTTAAAAAAGGACTCCATTTCAAGGATCGGCACTTTGCGGCCTACTCAGCAGCTGAAGCCGGGGCCTTTCCTAGATCGGGCCGCGGGATCGCGCGGCTGGGATCCGGTAAGGCTATTTCCGTTTGAGTCTTCCTTCCTCCGCTCGGCCCGGGTGCCACCCCAACCAGTCATTCCCTCCTGCCCCTCATTGGAAGTTCTCCAAAAGCCTTACCAGCTCCCTAAAGTACTGCAGACCGCCATCTTAGCTGCGGAAGGGGACAAAGGGATCAGAGACTTGCAGCAGAAAGCGCACTGTCCACCCTATCCAGCAATCATCTCTGTTACAGACTTCTATTGGCCACACTACTGATTACCCACTAAACCCTCTCTGGAAACACAAGAAGATTTATACCAGTTCCACATGACAGGGAACATGTAAAGAGGGGGCCCCCCGCCCATCCATTCAAAACAGCAGCATTTGAGGTGAACTTAAAGGCTCCACTATGGGAAAAGGGGATAGATCCTCATCCTCAACACGCTCTCGCTCTCCACGGGACCAAGAACTGCATTCAGGGGTCCAGGTTCCAGACATGTTCAAAAAGCAGACAGGAGAGATCGCACATGCAGCAGCACAGGCCGCACCCAACAACATGCAGGCGAGAGAGACACACACTTCACAGGCACTAAACCCCCTTACTTCTGGTGACCTCTCATCCTGTCCACTTGCCCAAAAGGTGCAAACAGACACGCCTGGCCATGCTGCATCCTCACATTGTGTGTCCCTGCAGGACCTCAAAGCCATAGCAGATGACATTAAATCTACACTTTCAGCTACCTTTTCAGCTGCTATTGCAGACCTTAAAAAAGAAATGCATAACATTTCTGGCAGACTGGAAGAAGTGGAAGAAATCACGGACAAGCACGAAATAGATATACTGAGTGCACAAAGAGAGATATCTGATCATTCCACCCAGCTCAGAGATCTCCACAGACACCTGGAGGGTCTTGAAAACCGAGGACGTCGGAACAATATTCGCATTTGCGGGATCCCGGAATCAATAGAACCTGCCCAACTGACTCAAACTGCCCTCCCAATCTTTATTGACCTACTGGGGAGACCACCTGATACTCCAATAGAAATCGAACTGCTCCACAGGGCCCTGAGACCTAAAGGAAAGGAATCGGATCCACCAAGGGTGTTGGTGGCTGTTTAGTGCAATTCAAATTAAAAGAGGAGATTCTCCATAACGCCAGGATAAGAGGTCGCATACTCTATCAGGGCACTGAGGTAAAATTATTCCAAGACCTCTCTCCAATCACCTTGCAAAAGCGCAAAGATCTGCGTCCATTACTGAACATCCTGAGAGAAAGGGAGATTCCGTATAAATGGAAATTTCCATTCTGTTTGTTTGCTGGTTCTAGGGGACGTTTTGCTTCACTTAGACACCCGGAAGATACAGCGACCTTTTGTAACTCTCTAGGCATACCTTTTAATGGAGATACCTGGCTGGTCACATGTGAGCAGACGACTCCCCAATTTGCAAGTAGAGGACATGGACATTCACCATCCAGAAGATCCAGATCTTTTCAGAAGACGTCGACTTTCACCGAATCCCCCCGCCTCACCAGGGAACAGGCATGGCCGTGATCAGGATAGTGCTCCTTCATCTCCTGCCCACAGGAGACCTCGTAGATATTGAAAAATACAGTATACTAGCCCCTCCTCTTTGCTTCGTGACCCTAAGATCCTTATCACATTTTAGAGAGGATATATATACTGGTTACACACTGCTACCTTCCCCATGAGTACAAATGTTATGTTGGACCAATGACATGATGGACTACTAATCTTACTCTAACCTGATACCCGAAGAAAAGGCCCCCCCCCCCCCTTTTTTTTTTTTTTTTTTTTTTTTTTGGGGAAGGTTTTTCCTTTTCTGCACTCTTGACGGGTCACAAGGTCATTGGAGTGGCTCCCCCCGGATACTCGAGAGATCCTAGGGGGTGGCCTACTCTACTGTAAGCCTACATTTAGTCCTCACTCATTCTTTTGTTGCAGGTTCTTACCATTTTCTCTTCATTGTAGCGGTTCCTCCCGGGTTCTCGAATATTTTGCTAGAGGGACGAGACCAGATTAAGGTTCTCCTTAGCTCAGTATTTAAGATCGGATATATACACAGGTCAGGCTAAGGTTTTTTTTTTTTCTTTTATTTTTTTATTTTTTGGCCCTGCTGAGGAACAGTGGAACATCTTGCTCACCTATGATACCCTTTGTGTCTAATAAGAATTTGATCCTTTACCAATGACGCATAGGGCCACTAGATGGCGATATCTCTCAACTTAAATCTGATAGAAATTCACATGGCCTCATTTCAGTAATTTTTTATTACAACCCTCTTTCTTTTCATTTAAACATGCTTAACAGGTGCTCTGACGTGGTTTGTTCCAGTGTTCCTCACAGGACATAGGTATGTTAATATAATTTCATACTCCACTTCGTTCTCCTAAGACTGTTGCTTTATATTGCTGATACATGACCTAAACATGTTTTCTCTGTACCTGTGAAAAGTAATTTGCCTTTAAGATTCAATTATTGTTCTTACCCCTGCATTGTTTCAATCTCTATTCAACATAACCTCATAGAGATGAGCACCTAATAAGTTTTTGTTGATGTGGACGGGTGGGGGTGCCTTAGGTTCTCCCTACGTTCTTCTTGTTCTTTGGCACCCTCTAGATACCGTACGCTTTCTATCACCTCCCCACACAGCTCAGTTTGAGCTGTCAAAATCCAACGCTCTCTATCCTTAAAGCGGTTAAAAGCAGGACTTTTTTCTGCTGTTGGTTCATTTTCCCCCTCATATCTCAAGGGGGACTTGCTCCCTTTTATCTTTGTTTTCCCACCTCCGCTTCCCGCCCCCCTTTTTCCCTTGTCTTACCTCCCCCCCCCCCCCTCCCCTCTCATTTGTGACCACCATCAATATGGATACTTCTGCATCTTCATCTGCGTCTAAGCACCTTAAAATTGTATCACTTAATACTAAAGGTCTGAACGTCCTGGAAAAAAGATCTAAATTAATCCTTTACCTTCACTCTCTTAAAGCAGATATAGTGTTTTTACAGGAGACATATTTCAAGACTGACCGTATTCCTGGATGGCAAGTTAGAGAATTTCCATCAAAGTTCCATGCAACGAACAGCCTAGCCAAAACCAAAGGCGCATCAATCTTAATAGCGAAACATACCCCTTTTGAAATCACGGACACTCTGATCGACAAAGAGGGAAGGTATGTGTGCGTTAAAGGTTTTTTGTGGAACATTCCCCTAACTTTAGCCAATATTTATGCACCCAACACAGCTCAAGTTAGCTTCTTTAGAGAGATGTCCACTTTGCTCACATCATTCCAAGAGGGATGTCTCCTCTGAGGAGGAGACTTCAATCTTGCAATTAACCCCGTGGAAGACACCTCCACTGGGACCTCATCCATGCCCTATAAGGCACTCAAACAGGTCAGGTTACAACTACAGGATTTGTCCCTACACGACACTTGGCGCTTATTGAACCCGTCCGTCAGGGATTATTAATTTTTTTTCTCCTCCGCATAATAGGTATTCCAGGTTGGATTACCTCTTTATTACACAAAAAGACATCCATCTACTTAAAAAAGCGACTATTGAACCAATGTGTATATCGGATCACTGCGCCATCTCTGCCACACTTGAGTTCCCCCAAATCAATAGACACGAAAAAATATGGCGATTAGATCAGTCGATTATTATGCAACCCAAAAATGCGGAAATAATCAGAACTCAATTATCAGAATATTTCCAAATAAACGACACCCCTGACGTGCCCCCCCCCCCCCCCACTGTTTGGGAGGCTCATAAGTGTGTTATCAGAGGCACACTACTTAAAATGGCGGCACACAGGAAAAAGGCAGCCCAAAAGAACATTTCTGAGCTCTTTTCGCAAGCTAAGAAACTTGAACTCACACACAAACGCTCACATGCCCTACAACTTTTAGAGGAACTAGAGCAGGTTAGGAACAAGATCAGAGAGTTTTTTAATATTAAAGTCAAGAAACACTTCATACTATCACAAAAGCTATTCTACGAATTTAGCAATAAAAGCAGCAAATACCTGGCTAGGGCCTTGGCGACAAAAAGAGCTCAGAATACCATCCACTCCATAACAGATTCCACAGGCAAAAAGAGTCACTCTAACTCTGAAATAGCACAAGCATTTACACAATACTATACGTCTCTTTATAACTTGCCTCCTGAGCACAAACCTCAAGCAACTTGCGGTTCCAGAACTGAAATTATTAGGGACTACCTGCAACAAAACGGCTTTAAACCACTCACCAATCAACAGTCCTCTAACATTGATGGTCCACTTACGAGAGAAGAATTCAATCTTGTTCTAAAGCAAATGAAACCGGGGAAAAGCCCAGGACCTGATGGCTTCTCTCTAGCCTATTATAGATCCTTCACAGATATCCTGGCCGTACCCTTTCTGAAAACATTTAATAGTCTCTCTAATTCGAACTCCAATCACTCCAGATTACTAGAAGCGCATATTTCTGTTATTCCAAAAGCAGGGAAGGACCCAACTCAAGTTCAAAATTACCGCCCAATCTAGTTACTCAACGTAGATCTAAAAATATTCGCCAAAATACTCGCTAACCGCCTCCTCTCCTTCATCCCTTCCTTGATTAACTCGGACCAAGTTGGCTTTGTGCCCGGCAGGAAAGCAAGGGACAACACTCTTAAGGCCCTGAACATACACCACATTCTTTCCTCCACCTCACAAACCGGTTTCCTATTATCTCTCGATGCTGAAAAGGAATTCGACAGGCTGGCTTGGGACTACTTGGAAGCGATACTTCACTCAATAGGACTGATGTCCTTCATACTTGCACTATATCATAGCCCATCAGCCAGGGTACGTGTTAACGGCTCACTGTCGAATGCCTTCTCCATCAGCAACGGAACCCGTCAGGGCTGCCCCCTGTCGCCACTACTATTTATACTTACCCTTGAACCCCTTCTCAATAGCATCAGAGCTAACCCTAACATCTCCGGAGTAAACTCTTCATCCAACCAATATAAAATTGCTGCCTATGCGGACGATATATTTGCTACTTAAAAAAGAGTTGAAAATTTTCCAATACATTGCAAATTTCAAAATAAACAGATCCAAATCTGAGGCGCTTAACATATCCCTCCCAGGCCCAATAGCTGATCAGTGTAAACAATCCTTCCCTTACGAATGGAAAATGGACACCATCACATATTTGGGTATCGAAATCCCCACTGACCTAGGTAACCTATTCAAAAAAAACTATCTTCCCATTTCTCAGGCAATTTTTCAGGACCTCAAGAAGTGGTTCGGTCGAGCTGCAATTGTTAAAATGAACGTTCTTCCGCGTATCCTCTACTTACTACAAACAGTTCCCATTCAATTGCCCTTGCACTTCTTCTCCTCCCTAAAAAAGGCCATCAGGTCCTTTGTATGGCATCACAAAGCCCCCCGCATTAAATTCTCGACACTTTCGAGACCCAAATCCAAAGGCGGAATGGGAATCCCAGACATCTACTTATACTACCAAGCCTCCCACCTCCTTCGCATAGCAGATTGGCATGCCCAGAAACACAAAAAAGATTGGGTCGAATTAGAGGATTCTTTCTCTCAGATTCCCATACAGAGTACCCCTTGGCTAACTTATTCCTCCTTACAGACTTCCCTTTAAAAAACACCCGCTAATCGGACCCACTATTCGCTGTTTTAATGCAGCTAACGCCAAACACCATCTAATCCGAAAACACAGCCTCCTCACTCCACTATTAGACAACCCTCATTTCCCACCAGGTCAATCCCCCCACTCTCTACGCACTGTTCCCAATAAAATAGGAATACGCATTCTTCACCTCCTACAACATGGGAAATTCCCTAACTTCGAGGATCTAAAAAACGCAACACTCACTCCCTCGATGACCATGTGGGAATACATACAAATCCATTACTTTATCTCCTCACACCTAAAAAAAAAAATCCTAAGGACACACCTCTTTCCAATTTTGAACAGATTTGCGCGCTCCAACAACCTCAGCGACACTTACTTTCCACAATGCACTCCTTACTATGGGAATCTTGTCCTATTCGGATAGACAAATTATGAGATGATTGGTGCAATGATTCTGACTTATCTTTAACAGATCCACATTGGGAAAAAATATACCGTAACATCTTAAAAGGATCAATAAATGTTTCCATCCAGGAAAATAATTATAAGATACTTACCAAATGGTACCGCACTCCCTCTCTGCTTAATAAATTTAACAAACATATACCTGATGAATGTTGGAGGTGCAAACAATCTCACGCGGACTTACTACATATAAGGTCCTGTCCTCTGATACAGCCTTTCTGGAATACGGTCAAATCCTACATACATAAAATAACCACCCAAGACTTACAATTACACCCAGCTCAATTTCTCTTACACTTTCACCCCAACTCACCACCTAAGTACTTCAAATCCCTCCCTATGATCATGATAAATGCAGCTAAACTCTGCATCCCTAGACTATGGGGCACTACGAAAGTCCCATCCCTCCAAAATTGGCTCACCCAGATTGAGAAAATCTCCGAAATGGAAGAGCTCATATCCACAGTACATGACTCCCCAAACAGATATATTAAGATCTGGAAAGATTGGATTATTTTCCGCTACTCTCCCGAATATGACAAGCTCAAACACAATTGTCTGCCAACTGATTAATCCTCTTTCCCCGCAATATCACTTGATTTTATCTTGCACTCCAGAGAGACCTTGACGCACAAGATGCTTTTCTCCCCACCCGCCTGCCCCCTACCCACTATCCTAATCTTCCCACCTCTTCACTTTCCTCATCCTTCACCTCTCTTTCCTTTCCTCACCCCAACGGGCCCTGTGCTGGACAGGGGGTCCGCTCCATTACTCCCCTTTCTTTTCTGACATTTCCTTCTTACTTTGATAATTTAGCTTTATCAAGCTTAAAAAAAATGATAGCCCTTAATTGCCTTATCACAAATGTCATGCCGTTTCGATATACATCTATATACTCCAAAGGGCAAAATATTATTGTCATGTCATTTTTGTTCTACCACATATTACACCCTATGTTTAACTTGATGTCTGACCATTTCTTGTGCCAAGTTTCAGCTGTTAATATCTTATTGTTAATGTATATGGACCAAATATACCCTGTCACTTTCTGTAAGATTGTTATTTTTCATACAATGTGAACAGTGTAATTTCACGGTTGTTACTTTCATTACTCTTCAATAAACTTGTTGGAAAAAAAAAAAAAGACACTCTGAAGTTAAAACCATATACAGCAATGGTAAGTAAGCTTGGATAGTGAGAAAATGCTATGGAATGGGAAAAGTCTCTGAGTTGAGGCTAAAAAAAACTTTTGTATAAAGATATAAAATTACTGAAGTCTGCATTTAGTACAGTATCTTTTGCAAATATAATTATTCTTCAAAACATTTCCTTTCCTGAGTAGTTTTGAAGTTCTTTAAGAAATTTAACATTCATGTCTTTTATATGGTTGTCTGGTTGTGGGAAATGGCCCACACACTAGACCACAGTATGGAAGACATGAATGTTTTGGAAGTTATTCTTATGTACACAACATACAACGGACTAAACGTGGACCTCTGTTTTCTAAATCTTTATCCAGCAAATTTAAATATCTAAATAATAGGAGTAAGAATATAAAAAACCCACTCAACCCAGCGCTAATATAATAGAAATTCTAAAAACAAAGCAGCCGCTATAAAAATCAAATAATATCAAAAAGGTGTATAATGAGAAATGGAGGAAGCTCACATACACTAGCAGCGCTAATTATATTAACTTATGTAAACAATACATCACAAAATTATAAAATTATACATCAAAAAAATTATTCTCTGTAAATGATGTCCATGTAAAGTGAGTAATGTCCATAAATGCTAGATGATACAGTTCATATACTGAATGGGGTCCTGGAGTGCAAGCCCATGAACACCCAATGGTGCTTCCTGTAAAGGTGGACCACCGTCACCACACCTCAAAGTACGTGCCCCCCTAGGTAGTAAAAACTCACCACAGGATGGCAAAAGGGACGCCTTATATGGGATATATTCCACAATGTGGTGAACGAATTCCAGGTAATAACTCTCCGGATTGACCAAAATCTGATATATAATCAGGACTTCCGTTCAGCATAAACTGCACCAGACACCTCAGATCATGTATGGGAAAAGAAAGGGGGAAGACCCATAGTGTAATTCCATAAAACAACACTTTATTAGAATTCCCAATCCCCCATACAAGATACACTCACAATGTTCAAACTCAAATAGTAGCATGTAGAAAATAAGTGGAGCCCGTCGTGTACCGGTAGACTCACCGCTGCCTATTAAGGAAAGCCAGAGCTCCCGCACACCGACTCTGCGTGACAGCTGATGGATGCGTGCTGGTGAGTTTTTACTACCTAGGGGGGCACGTACTTTGAGGTGTGGTGACGGTGGTCCACCTTTACAGGAAGCACCATTGGGTGTTCATGGGCTTGCACTCCAGGACCCCATTCAGTATATGAACTGTATCATCTAGCATTTATGGACATTACTCACTTTACATGGACATCATTTACAGAGAATAATTTTTTTGATGTATAATTTTATAATTTTGTGATGTATTGTTTACATAAGTTAATATAATTAGCGCTGCTAGTGTATGTGAGCTTCCTCCATTTCTCATTATACACCTTTTTGATAAAATTTAAATATCTGCAATAAGTATGGCCCTCACACCATTCCATAGCTCTGTATCTTGTCTTATCGTAAAACTCTGAGTTTATTTTACCATTACTGTTATGTTTTTTTGTTACAGATTCTTTAACATTCTGCTTAGTACTGCTTGTGTCTTGGAGTACAACCCAATAATTGTCCTAAAAATGTGGATGCTAGTGCAACTAAAGTATCACAGACAATATTCCGGTTTTGCAACAAGTACACTTGTTGCAAAAACAAAATATTGTCTGGCTACATTGTGGCTACAATTGCCTTAATCTAATTGTATAATCTCCCTAAGTTTTGCAACCTACTAGTGTGAATAGTTGAGGACTGTTTTACTAGTCAAATCAATCTGTACAAAGACTGTAGCATAGATGTTTCCTTTAGTAAAATATTAGCTAAAGTGTTTTTCCAAAGAATAGAATGCAAAATTCAAAAAGGAAAAAAAAAAGTTCTGGCCCTCTTGTGATTTGTAAGTAGTTTAGTTTAAGAGTTGGTCATTTTCATTCCTCCATTTTCCAACATAATTTTCTTTTGAACCGTTCATTCTCTCATGCGCTCTTAGGCTCCTATCTAATGTTCACTTGAGTTCCCTTGTTTTACCACTCTCCCCCTCTATCCAACGTGATGTTGTTTAATCACCATAATTCTTTACTCATGCGTTCTAAAAACATATTATTCTTTACGAATGTGTTCTAAAATGTTTTATCCCCCCCCCCCCCCCCCCGAAGAGTCCAAAGGGAACATTCATTGGCAAACATAAGACCTCAAGTAAATAGAGCAGTCACACCATATGTGCCAAATTCTGAAGATTTAAGGAGAGTTCAGGCAACATCTGTAGCAGACTCCACAACATTGCCATGTTCAAATGATCAAGACTCATACAACCTCATCCCCATAAGGAACTTATTGCCTGAAAAACCTGAACCATGTGCATCTGAAGAGGCTTCCGGGTTCCTCTCATGACTCACAGCATAAATTGCCCACAGTGGATAATACAGAGCAGGAAGAAGAGGATGAAGGAGATGCTGTACCGGATGATGATGGTGTTTCACGGTAACTAAAAAAATTTGTTCAAAATTTCTTTGCATTAACTCTAACTCTCCATTCTTCTGCATTTCCAATGTATTTTTTTTGTTTTTCAAAAGGATTCATTATACCAACTGGACCACAAAGACCAGGTTACAAATGAGAAAAGCGGGACTATATACATGGGCATAGGAACCGGGGGGGACGGGGAGGACACATCCCCCCCAGGAAATAATGCGGGGGGACAGGTATGGTGAAATCCCCCCCCCCAGTTTAGTACTTGGAGAGTGCTGATTACGCTGTAAAAATGTCCAGTGCATTCGGCTTCCGAACACCTACTGTTAGGCGAATGCATGCAGTGTGTAGCTGTTAACTACACGAACAGCGTAGTCAGCACTCCGGGGTCTCCTTCCGGTTTCACTTTCAGCACGGGCGGAACGCGGTACAGACTGCAGAAGGACGCACATGTCGCAGTCTGGACTGGGAGTAGTGGCGGCAGGGAGGAACTACTGGCTGAAGTGTGCACTGCTCCTGACCTGTCCTGGGACCTCCACAGAGTCACAGACAAGGTAAGTAAGATTGTTAATATGTAAATATTAGCAGTGTGGGTTAATTTTTATTAATGCCATGGGATTAATTTGGGGGTTAATTTTTATTAATGCCAGGTGGGTTAATTTTTATTAATGCTATGTGGGTTAATTTTTATTAATGCCATGTGGGTTAATTTTTACTAAACCTTAGCTTTATGATCAAAAGTCAATTTGAGTGAAAAAAGTCAGAATGGATATCCGCAAGTTTTTTTACAAATAAGCCGAGTAAAGCAAATACATCCTCATCAAGCTCAGAAGCATGTCAACAAAAAGATCACTGAATCACACCAGTCAGGCATAATTTTGTTGAGCCAGAAAAGGAACATGCAGAGAAAGTGTCTTTAGGAGCAGTTGGCCTCATGAGTGACTCAAGTAGTGATGGTGAGGAAGACAATGCTTGTGGTCCTGCAATCAAAACTGTAGAAGATGTTCATAGTAAATCTAAAACATAAACGAAAGGAAAATGCATTTCTCTTCCAGCTGATGATGAGAAAACACTACGAATGGCAGTGGTACCAAATCAACCAGACTACAAAACAATTCCAGTTCAGACCATTGTAACGCAAAAGGCAAAGAAGCGTGTTCTACATTTTCAAGAGTGCTGGTTCCAAAGCTTTCCATGGCTGCACTATAGTTTTACTCTTGAAGGGGTGCTATGTTTCTACTGTGCTAAAGCAGCAGTCCTGAATCTGACTCAACTCGAAAAGAATACTGAGCCAGCATTTGTGTGTGTAGGCTTTAAAAATTGGAAAAAAGCTATTGAAAAGTTTAAAAAACATCAGAGTTGCGCTGCTCATACATATTCCATGAAGCAACTATTGCATCATAAAGATTCACAACCCATTAATGCTCAGCTTTCACTACAAATTCAACAGCAACAGAATGATGCATGGCTGTGTCTTATCAAGATAGTCCAAACAATAGCCCTGTTGGCAAAACAAGGTCTCCCTCTTCGTGGCCATGAAGACAATGATGGCAATTTTAAACAGTTTCTGCTTGTACGAGCAGATGATGTGCCTTATCTAAAAAATTGGATATCTCACAAAGCAGAATACATGAGTCCCGACATTCAAAATGAGATTTTGAAGTTATTGTCTCACACCGTTTTACGCCTTATTCGGAAAAAGATTGGGAGTAATGCCTTTGCAATTATTGTTGATGGCACACAAGACATATCTGGTCAAGAACAAGAAAGTTTCTGTATCCACTTTGTTGATCAAGACTTGTACCCACATGAGGACTTCATAGGCTTATATCAAGTTGATGAAACAAGCTGATCTGCAATCGCAAAGATTGTCAAGGATGCTTTATGCCGTAATGGGCTATGTATGTGAATGTTGCGAGGGCAAACATATGATGGAGCTTCAAATATGGCTGCTAAATATCACGGTGCCCAGGCATTAATCAAGCAGGAACAGCCACTTGCCATTTATGTCCATTGTGGTGCACATTGCACAAATTTAGTTATGCAGGCTGCAGCGCATCAATGTCCAATAATGGAAGATGCACTTATGTGTGTGCAAGATCTTGGAAAACTCTTTGGGCAATCTATGAAATGCAGAACCACATTTTCAGAAATTGTGCATCGTGAAGCTGAAGGGCCTCTTAAAGTCTTGCATATTAAACCATTGTGCCCAACACACTGGACTGTTAGAGTGAAGTCTGTTAAAAAAATTCTGGATAATTACCAGCTGATTTTGGAATCACTTGAAGAAATTGCGAATACCAGAAGTAGTGGAGATATAAATCCACGTGCACGTGGCCTACTATAACAATTTAGGCAAGGGAAAACTCTATTAGGTCTTCAAATCTCTCTTAATGTCATGGAGATCTTAGAATGCTTGAATGTAGCCTTGCAAGGCAGAGAACAAACCATATCAGGACTTTTAGTAAGTGTAAAACGGACCCATGATGCTATACAAAAGTTACGCTGTGACACATCCTTTGAAAGAGTTCTTGCTACCACTATTAATTTAGTGGAAAAATACCAGCTAAAAGAGGTTACTGTACCAAGGCAACACAACATTCCTAAACGTCTTCAACATAGGCCAACTGAACAATTTTTATACAAAGAATGTGAAGGAATATTATTGTCCTCGGTATTTCCAAATAATGGATATTATATTGACACAGCAATGCAATGCAGCGCTTTGACCAAGAGGGCTTACTTGTATATGAAAAACTGGAACATTATCTGTTGACAGGACAAGCTAGTGAAGTTCTTCCCCAGTATCCAGAAATTGAATATCATCTTCTCTCTGCCCAGTTAACCACCTTATCAAGTGTATACAAGTACACTTCAGTCTCTGAGGTTGTAGATATTTTGCGAAAGATGCCTGCCAGAGAAAGGTTTTTTTTCTCCCAAGTAGAAAAAATTGTCAGAATCCTATTAACTATTCCTGCTTCTTCCTGTGAAGCTGAGAGAAGTTTTAGTGCACTGCGTAGATTAAAAACCTGGTTGACGTCCACAATGACCCAGAAACGTTTGAACCATGTTGCTATATGCAACATCCATAGAGACATAATGGATGAACTAGACATTGAAGCCATAGCAAAGGAATTTGCAATGTGTTGTGATCGCCGCAAAAAAGTTTTTGGATTTTAAAAACTTGCGTTCTTTAGATTTGGCTTAAAGGAAACTTTATGGAGGGTACTTATTTGTTCCATAAAAAAACACTACTAAACCATTACAAGTAAATATATATATTAATAAAATAAGCTCACGCTTTCCCATCACCAAGACAGTTTCATTGATGCTGCACAATCCACCCTTGCTGAGATCATCATGATTAATGATGTCCAGTCATATCTAATGCTTCTCATAAATAAGCATTGCCTTACGCATGGAGTTAGTGTTCAAAGCACATGAAGCAGGGAACCCTTTTAGATGTCTGACTGATAGCTGTAAGAGTTAAGAGTGTACCTACAGACATCTACGTAGCTTTAGTGTGTGAACTGGCAGTGGTAGGCACAAATTTACAGGAACAGCTACCTTTCACCTTAACTGCTGAAGTAAACTGCAGTGGTTGTGGTGCTTGGAGGATCTTACTCTCTCTGCAGTTAGAAAATTGTTTCTATTTATATAGTTATAGTATTTAATTGTATTTATACAAAATTTTGGAGAAAAATGGTTCTATTTATATAGTTATAGTATTTATACAAGATCTTTTGTTTTGTTGAAATCAGGCAATAGTGCATTACTTACAGTTTATTACCACTGGCTTTAGGTGGAATAACGGAAATATATGCCTAACGTTTGGTTAATTGTTTTGACCTGATAAATAAAGAACTGTTCTTTTTGCATATTTGTTTGTTGTGAGATTTTTCATATACACACACACACACACACACACACACACACACACACACACACACACACACACACACACACACACACACACACACACACACACACACACACACACACACACACTCACTCTCTCTCTCTCTCTCGCAGTTTACTGAAAAAGCATATACCTGGCGAGTAAAAATGCTGTCCCCCCCCCAGATTTGTGTGGGTTCCTACACCCTTGACTATATAAAAGGCATTCTTTGAATGCACCAGTTCTCAAAGATTTCACATCATATTTGCGTGAAACATTGGAGATAGAGAACTATAAACAGGAGGTATGAAACCAGTACTGTACTATATTTGGTTACCAAACTGTTTGTGTATCAAAATAAGAAAAAAGTTTTAAATGCTGAAAAGTCTTTCCAGGGCTGTACCTGAGAGGGTGGGTCTACCTCCTGGAGGCAGAAAAAGCACAATTTCTAAACGGAGGCCCCTTTCCTTCACAGACATTTCTTGTGTAGGGTTTCTTTAGGACCCCAGTGAGTGAACGCAGGGTCTTTTGGGACATAGCTTTACACATGTCTTGCACAACTGCAGGTATCCAGTTCACTGTCTGCTGAAAATGATCACAGGAGTGCAGAACAAACTGCTCTCCTGTGATCTACAGGAGAAGTAGAGCCAAACGAGCTTTGGCTGTACTTCTCCATTAATATGCCGGGCAGATATCACTCTGTAAACCCTTATCCAACCCTTATCCATCTGCTTCTTATATTTCTCTGTCCTAACACTGCAGTACACCCTTCATCCAATTTATAATCATGTTTTTTCCCCCTAGGTTGAGGACGTGGCCAGATTCCTCTATTTTATGAACCCAAAATCAGTAAACCTAAATTTTGTAAAGAACATTGAAAGGGTTAACACATTTTTTAACTTCCTAAAACGTTTTCCTTAAGGCCCCTTTCACACATGCTGTCCGTTTGTCCGTTTTTCATCCATCCGTTGACGGATGAAAAACGGGCATCAATGTATCTCTATGTAAAAACGGATGACAACGGATGATCATCAGTTAACATCTGTTTTCATCCGCTTCCGTCAATGTCCGTTTTTTTGAACGGATGAATGCCCTATTTTTCATCAGTCAAAAAAACGGATCGGATGAAAAACGGATGAAAATGGATGACAACAGATGAAAAACGGATGACGGATGAAAAACAGATAACAACTGACGAAAAACGGATGAAAAAACGGATAACAACTGACGAAAAACGGATGAAAAACGGATAACAACTGACGAAAAACGGATAACAACTGACGAAAAACGGATGAAAAATGGATGAAAAACGGATAGAAAACTGATACATTTTGACGTGACTGAACTTAACAACTGAACGGACCGTATGTGTGAAAGGGGCCTAAGAACTCATCAACCATAATCAACTATTTAAAGCATGTGCGACGCTTTGTCACCTATCAGTTAAAGGGTACAAATCTGTCTATGAGAGATCCTATACGATTTCAACAATGTACATTTTTTATAAACGACACAGATGATCTACAAAAAAACCTCATGAAATCCATATCTCGTGAGAACGTTGGTAAAAGGGAATATAAGCTTTCGTTATTCTGACTAGATTGTCATTTCTTGGCCATTTCTGCAATGCTATACCCTTCACATCAATTTCAGGTTTGAAACCCTGATGACTGCCTGTAAAACTCCAACTGAATGTCGCAAGCTTCTGGAGGTAGCAAAGCCATAGTTTCTTGAAGTTATGGGGAAAGCCCAAAATAAAGAGGTGTTGGATTTGACCGAGAAATGCAATATTCTCTATTACCTGGAAGCAGTGCTGGTCCTTCAGCATCTGCAGAGACCAGGGGTGGTTAAAGCGGAGTTCCGGGCACAAAAACGATATTTTTTTTTGTGCCCGTCCGCTAGTTCAGCCTAACCTGAAAAGGAATTGGATAGTTAGATTTTTTTTTTAAAAAACTCACCTTTGTAATTGACGATCGTAAATACTCACCTCAGGGTACTTCCTCCCTCGGAGCCGCGGCTCACCCCGTCACTTCCTGCGCTGCGATGATTCCTGGGAGCTAAACGTCATCGCTCCCAGGAATCTTATAAAATTTCTTCCACAGCGTTTCCATCTCTCTTGGGCAGCTAAAGCCAGCGCGGTCCTCTTCTGCGTCTTCTTCCGCGTCTTCTTCTCCCAGAATGCGCCGCACCGGCCCCTCTCGTCACTTCCGGTGCGGCACCGCATTCCTAAACAGCTTCTGGGCATGCCCAGAAGCTGTTTAGCAGGGGAATGTGGCGTCGCCCGGAAGTGACGAGCGGGGCCGGTGCCTTCGCATTCCCCTGCTAAACAGCTTCTGGGCATGCCCAGAAGCTGTTTAGGAATGCGGTGCCGCACCGGAAGTGGCGAGAGGGGCCGGTGCGGCGCATTCTGGGAGAAGAAGACGCGGAAGAAGACGCAGAAGAGGACCGCGCCGGCTTTAGCTGCCCACAAGAGAGATGGAAACGCTGTGGAAGAAATTTTATAAGTAAGTATTTCTTCTAAAAGGTAAGTGCGAACCGGGACAGATCAGAGGCTAGCCATTGTGGAATGTACTAGCCCTGACTGTCCCGGGGGTACGTTCATTAAAAAATGACATCTGTGCCCGGAACTCCGCTTTAAGAACATGACCGTAAGTAAGAATTTGACTGCAGAAGAGGTCTGCGTGTTCCCTCTTAATTTTCTACTTTTGCGTGTTTCATCTTAATTTTGTACTCCTAGGTGTATGAGTGGGAGAAGAGAGTGCACCACCAATATGTCACTTCCGAAAACACAGCCTTGTTTAGTCATTGGGGTTCAGCTGCACAAGACAGCCACTCATAAGGTTGCAGCATTTGCTTTGACAGAACAAGAGGAAATGGTAATGTTATAAAAAAAAAGGGGGGGGGGGTTGGAGAGATGGAAAATAAAGTTGGCGTAATGATTTTTAATATATTCGATTTTTTTTTTTTTCAGTGGTTCAAGGTATACTTTGAACCAGTAAGGCCAACCGTATGGAGCAGCGAATGTCAGAGGTGACATGTCCGCTAACACCCGCTGCTATCCGATCCGTGAAATCCAGATGGATGGAAACCTTATTTTCCATTCGTCTGGAGATCGGATAAAACAGACAGGTGGTATGTTTTCATCCGATCTCCCATAGAGGAGAGGGGGGAGGCACAGGTCTGTCTCTGCAAACTAAGCGGAGACGGACCTGTGTTCTGCCTGCTCAATGGGAATCGGCGGATCGATCCATGCTGAGCAAAACTGAGTCCGCCAGGTGGAAGCCTGTGTGAAAACCTTATATAGAGTAGGCTTGGCTACAACCCATCTTTCTATGCCTGAATTTTTTTTTTTTTTTTTTTTTTTACAGTTTTTTTCTTTTCTTTACTCCCTATTCGGTGCAACCATTTTCAGCAAGAGCAGAAAGAAGGATCCTCCGCTGAAACCTTAGATACTGCAGCGCTAAAGATCTGACTGGGGTTAACCACTTCAGCTCCAGAAGGTTTTACCCCCTTAATGACCAGGCTATGATTTTTGCAAAAGGGCACTGCATTGCTTTAACTGACAATTGTGCAGCTGTACGATGCTGTACCAATTGGTGTTTTTTTTTTCCTGTGAATAGAGCTCTCTTTTGGTGTTATTTGATCACCTCTGCGCTTTTTATTTTATAAAAAAAAACTTTTATTTTGTGCTATAAAAAAATGTTCCCAATAAAATTTAAAAAAATAAAAAAATCTAAATTTTCTCTTCAATTAAGGTCAGTATGCTTTGTGCTCCATATTTTTGTTAAAAATGCTAACTTTAAATTTAGTGGTTTGCACAAAAGTTATAGCTTCTACAAACTATGGGATAAATTTACAAACTTTCTTTTTTTGTTGCTTTTACTAGTAATGGCAGCGAAAAATCGATTTTTTTTTAGCGGACTGCAACATTGCGGCGGACAAATCTGACACTAAGTGACACTTTTTGGGGCCCAGTGACACCAATACAATGCAAAATAAAATGCACAGTTACTGTATAAATGACACAGGCAGGGAAGGGGTTAACACTAGGGGTGATCAAGATGTTAAGTGTTCTCCTAGGTAGTGCTTTCTAACTGTACTGGGACAGGATGTACTAGAGGAAAAGATCTGCGTCTCAGCTTGGCTGAACACAGAATCTCTTTTCCTCCCTGACGGAACAGCGGTCTGCCTTGATTACACCGGCAGACCGCTGTTCTGTCATTCCGCTGAACGATCGGTCAACATCCACTGATTGGTTCCCGCATTGTCCAGCCCTGAAACCCGTGCACAAAATCACGTACTGATACATGGTTTTTGCACAGCCGGGCCGTCCTGCTGTAGTATATATGCAGTGGGCGGTCCGAAAGTGGTTAAAATCCTTCTCCACTCTATCCTAAGCAAAATAAATGGTCTGACATACAACTTCATTCTCAACTTTAGGTTTCATTTACCAAATATTACGAGGCAGATAATTGGTCGAGTATGCGAGACATGGACGATGGAAGAATATTCAGATGTTGACCGTTGCATGTTTGTAAAATATCTCTGGCACACAAATCTGACTGCGGATCGGTGATATAGAGAGAAGACTATAAATGGGATCTGTCATGCGTCTCTACTTGTCACTAAAGCAGGTGTGAGAAGGCCAACCAGCAGCCGAAGAAAAACCTCAAGGTAATCAGTCAGAAATGTTCTGTGACAGGTGGAGACTCGGTCACGGTGAAAGTGGTCATTTAAAGGACACAGAGTGTGCACATTGGCTCTGTGCAGGACTACAGCGCATAGATGTGCAGTGGAGAAAACTGCTTTTGCAGCTTTCTCCAGGTTTTGGTACACCTGGAAGGGGCTCTGTAGTTTGGAGATTTCATAGTGTCTTGGGAGGGGCGGAATCTCCAACTCTGTGTCCATGTTTTGCTGATTACGAGCAGGGTGTGTGCTCAGGTGCACACAGCCCTTATAATGAAGGTTTAGCAAAACCTCAGGGCTCCCAGTTGGAGACTGTTTCAGCCAACAGACAGGAGGTCTGTTCATGGGGAGTCAGGAGGACTCCGATACTCTCCGGGAGTCAGTGGCTGCAGGTGGCAGCCGGAGCACATATGTGTGTGTGTGGGTCTGAAGAGACAGGAGACGGCCTGAGGACTAAGGCCAGAGTTAAGCTGCCAGCTTCATGGAGTTCATGGTCTGGGGACCAGTGAAAAGAGCAGGGGTACTGCTATTGGAAAACTGCACGAGAGTGTGAGAGCCAGGTAGTCTGGTATTTTCAGTTTTTGTATCGACTGGAGAAGAACCCCTGCATGGGAAAACCTATGTTACAGACTGTTTGTTTGCCTTTTAATAAAAATGGGCTGCCATGCCCTTAAAATGTATACCTGACTGCAGTGAATCACTGGAGAAACGCATCTATCGCTGAGCTAATTGTCCCCCATATTACAAGTGGTGCTCGGATGCGGGCAGCTGATGGTGGAATCCAGGTCTGCGCTCCAATGGTGAGTTCATGTCAGGAACTGTTGGCTGTGTGTGGAAGTGCAGCCAGGCAATAGGCATTGCGTGCAGGTGGTGTACCTGCGAAAGAAGAATTTTTTTTTTTTTTGTGTGCCTGACTGCAAGGATAGGGCGGTCAAAGCAGAAAAAGGAGGCAAGATTTGCTGAGATGAGACAGAGCTCTGTGGCTGGAGGGATTGTTACCGACAGAACAAGCCCCAGACTGGTGCAAGATGCATATGGCCACACTGGAACAAGGCAAAAAGGAAAGCAAGCAATCACAGGTGAGAGACATTGTTCCTGGCAACCTGAATCCAAAGGTGCCAAAACATGAGACAAAAAGGCCTCTACGCTGCGTGCGTTGCAGTGAATGGGGACATGCTATTGCCCAGTGCCCCTTGTCACAGGATTGGTCATGTAATAACCAAGCTAGATGGGAGGTTGAGGATTCCTGGAATTCACCTGCCAGAGCATGTTCCCAGAGGCGTCCCAGAGAGAGGGATCAAGTGATCTGTGTGTCTGACTTCATACAGCCTATGTTAATTGATGATCATGTTGAGGATTTTTTGGATGAATTTGAGAACATGGTTTCATTTAAAGCGTGGCCCAAAAGCCGCTGGGCTGAATTGGTGCAACCATTTCTCACAGAGGAGTACCAAGATGTGTACCGTGGGATGATTTATAACAGAGATGACTATGACAACTACAGAGAAGCAATCCGGTCTAAAGAGCACTGGAAAAATTCTGCAGGGAGAATGCTGTATCCCATGAGTGGAAAAAAGTAAGCGTGTTCTTGAGGAGTACAAAGTTGCAGTTACCCCTAGCAACCGGGAGTCCATCTTTCGTGCAGTGAAACCCTGTGACCACATGGGGGAATCAGCCTGTGCCACAGCTGACAGACAGCGCACTCAAGTGAAAGCAACGTCAGCTACAGGATATGGTAAGACTGTTGGAGTTTGTGGGACTGGTCCCAGTGAAGTGGGAGTGTGTCCAGCGGGGAGATCCGCACTATATGTGAAAATGGACTTGCTGCACTGTCATACCCAGGGCAGTGGGGAGACACAGGTTGACGCTCAACCTGCAGCAAGGTTAAGGACTCAAAAAGACTTGAGGACTCTGTATGTGCCTGGTGTAATCCAGCAGAGAGCTGGGAGAAATGTTAGCCTAGGGGTGACCAAAACCATCTGTGTGCCAGGTTCCCTAGTGACAGGTGCTGCAGAGATGCCCAGGGAAACCTCTCATGAGCCCGCAGGGTGAGGCACGTGGTTTCCAAGGACAACTGTGGAGCCGCCCTAGTGGGCAAAAGTATCTCTTTGGAGAGGAAGGGTGATGTGCTGAGTGGCACACAGGTTACTGTCAGTAATGACCAAAAACAGCCTGCTAAAGATTATAACACTATTTATGTCTTTGAATGCTGATAAAGGTATTACCATTGATAACTGTATTTATGTTGGGGATGTGTTCACTAGCCATGGTGGGAGTAGGATATCTCCCATAACAACCAGAGACAGAGCCACAGGGTTGAACATGGAAATCTCGGGCGGTCTTCCTGTGTTGGAGCCAGAGGTTGTCCAGGTTGGCACTGATATTGCTTTGGAGAAACAGACTCTGTCTTCACCATGCTGTGAGAGTGCATGGGAGCAGTCGGAGCAGTCCACCCACCCTATGTGTAACCCAGTTGGTAAGGGGTTAACTCAGCTGGCCTAAGCTGAAAGTACACAGCTGAGTGTGTTAGCGCTCCCAGAGAAAGTGGGCCAAAATGGTGTATTGCAGCCAGCCTTGATTTAATGATGCATTATTGCAAAGTACCAGCATGTTGGCAAAATGTGATGTGTATAAAACTGACAAAGATACTGTTTGTGCTGCAGAATCCCAGGTGCCTCCTAGAACAGGTGATGTGCTGCAGAGCACCCATGATGGAAGCACAATAGATTGGGACAGTTGGGCCAAACAATTGATAGCCATGTTAGACAAGGCTATGTTATGCAACAAGGGTGTGGAAACAACTGCTATGCCAGAAGGAGGGATCGCAGAGCGGCCGGTGGCTGAGGGAGCGTTGATGCCTGCGACGGTTGTTCCCTTCCAGTCAGAAGGACCAATTAAGGGCGCATGCATGGCAGATGTGGTATCCACAGCCCAACCTCTTAATGTCAAGGTGACAATGTAACTAATGCTGACTTGCAGAGGCTTGTTGTTGAGTTGGAGGGGAAGAATAGGAGACATGCATCTGACAGCGCTCCGGAAGAGCTCCATGCTGTGATGATGGGTACCTCCAGTGAGATGGAGGCCCCTTTTAATGTCTCGGCCCCTCAAGCTGCAGTGAATAAGCCTCTTCATGTCTCTGATCAGGGAAATATTCCAAAAAGGGTCTTGCATATTGATGTAGAATGCATTAAAATTACAAATATGCTAGTGGAACTGCTTGAACTGATAAAAGCACATTCCTTTAATACCTGGGTGCCTCCATTCCAGTCGGATATGTTGGTATTGCGGAATACCAGTGGGTGGAGCCAGGTAGTACAAGCTGTGCTGGGTAACCTTAATCACCAGTGGAACAAGTTGGTACGGTGCTTTTTAATAGTGTGGCAAGTGATCTCACAGTTCCCCATGTGGGTGCTTCTAGATACGGTTTGGTATGGAAGGCTCTCTGGAGAGCTGATGGAGACATCGAAAGGTCTCTCCGCCTGATGATGTGGTGACAGAACGCTTCTGCTAGTGCGGTCCGAGGTGTGGCTGAGCAGGTATTAGTAAATGGCGTGGATACTGTCTCACCCACTAGACCGCATGAGAAGGAAGGGCCTGATATGGACATGGCAAAAGCAGAGATTCTGTCTGTCACCTGCAAAGAGGTACAAATTGAAGTACCCAGAGATGCTCCAAAATACAGCACAGTGCTCACCGTCACTGGAATTTAAGGACAGATTGGGTGATGGTTTGAATTGCTTCATATTTGTCAGTATGAGGTCTCTGACCAGGAAGTACAACTCCTAATATGGTCATTCCAAGAAGTTCAATGACTGTCTAACAATGTTGCTTTTGTCTGAGGTGGCTTTCCATTCACCTATTGTCGGGTGTGCTAATGAACTCACCTGCTGTCTGCTAAGGAATGTATTGACACCCAGAGTAATGTGTATTGAGGGCTCGTTAGGGAACCATTGTTCTGTGTCTGGCTATTGTGTACATTGATTGCCCCCTGGGAGCTTCTGTCTCCTTGCACAAGGCAGTCCTTCTGGTCAAGCTATCTGACCAATCACTGCTGACCCATTTTCAATTCCTCATTTGCATGGCTAAGGAGGACCAGAAGGGGAACTGCAGGTAATTTACAATTGACCAATAGAAAAGCGGTTGTTGGGGGTGGGGATGTTCCAAATTCTGTATAAAAGTGTGCTGTGTACTTCCAATAAATATTCTTCCTGTTTAAACTTGCATACAGCTTGCCTGGTGTTTGTTCTAATGGATTCCGAACGGCACATAGCTGTAGTTCGGATCCCGGATCCTTGGTTGACCAAACCATCAGACGTTGCAATCTGCAAGCTGACTCACTAGAAACAGAGGAGAGCGGAAGCGAGCGAGCTAAGGGTCTCGTCACATTGGTTGGCAGCGGTGGGATTTGCTCTCCAGTTACCGGGACACTCCAAACCACCACAGTCAATGACCAGCTATGAAGCATGCAGGAGGGCCACGCTGAAGGACTTGCTTGAGAGCCGTGGAGGGACAAAGAACAAGGCCACCCTGATCAGTGAGCTAACCGAGATGGATCAGAGGGATGGTGATGCAGGACCCCGATCAGTTGAAGACTTGTTTCAGCAACGAGTTCGAGAGCGGTTGGCATTATATGGTGCTAACCCATCAGAGACCGCCATACAGAATGCCATTAGAGACATCCAGCTGCAGGATGAGCGACAAGATCAAGAACTAGAATGACAAGAGAGGGAACGAGAGCGGCAACATGAGCAGAGAATGGCAGAAATACGGCAATCGGAGAAAACTCCTAAAGATGCAGCGTCCCCATATGAGGAGGAGTTTCGCTGGAGGTTGCAGCAACACTTGGTCCAACAGGATGGGCCTGGATCAGAGGAAGCCATACTGGACTGGAGAGATTTCACTCGAAAGGAAATGTGGTATAAGGCTTTAGAGGATGTGCAGTGGAGGCGGAGAGAGAACCTTCCCAGCGAAGAACAGCGGTTCCAGGTATACGTTGCCCTGCGGTTACCTTTCCTAGGACAGCAACCCCGGGATGAGTGGGTGACGGAGCTGAGGAACCCGATTTGGAAGGAGTTGTGGCTGGATGAAGCTTACCGGGCACTAAAGTGGTATGCCACCAGCTACGACCACTGGATGGCTGACGACAATATGCCGGAAGGTGAAGACTATAGTGGCCCGGGCTTGCTGTGGAGGGCCTTTGAGGAGAGGGACTTTGGATGTCCAGCAGAGTTTCGGCGCTGGGAAATCCAGGACACCAGGGAAGCCCTACTTGGTCTCCCCAAAGCGGATGACTTGGGGTCAGACCTGATTCATCTGGTCGGAATGGAGTGGGAACTGGAGCAGGACTAGCAACGCCTGCTCTGCTCTATTCCACCCCAATCTACCCTGCAAGCAGAGCCGGAGTCCTGGGTGGCAGATCCAGACCCACAACCCTTCAGTTGGAGAGACAATACAGACTGGTGGTACTGTGAAGACCCACCGATGGCAGGTGGAGATGGGACCGAGGTCTCTCTACCGGCCCTACAGGGAGGCTGGGCAACCGGCCCAGGTCCCCAGCTACAGCAGGAGTTACAGGGAGCTGAGGGTGTCGTCCTTCCTTCCAAGCAGCAGTGTACCTTCCCGGGAGAGGAGACCACTAATCGTTCTCCCAACCACAGGTAGACAACAGCCCTGACCCCAATGGTACAAATGGGACCGCAGTCTCTGCACCAGACCTACAGGGATGCCGGACGGCCGGTTCAGATCCCCAACCTGCCCCGCAGGAATACCAGGAGGAGGAGGTAGGCGATTCCCTCCTCTCTACAGCAGACCCCCAACCAGGTTCTGGGGGTAGAATTTGCCAACCCAGCAGAAGAGCTGGCAACAGGGCAGAGAGCTACCAACCTCTGCCCAGCACCCGCAAAAGCTACAATCTCCACCTGCACACCCCAGGGATGCTGGGCAGTCGGCCCAGATCCCCAAAAGCATGAGGAAGTGAGCCCCACCACCCTGTCTTCTCTCCAGCGGCTGAAAGGACTCCCAGGAGAAGGGCCAGTCCACACTTATCCACAGCAGCGGGTATGTTCTGCGAGAGAGGCAGAGGTTGGCTGGGTGTAACACTGTTTTCCCAACAATTTGGTTGGGATACTGGGTGGGTGCAAACATTGGGAGGGCCCGTGGAACACAGTCTACCTTAGAGAGGTTGGAAAGTTCTTCTCTCAGCCTACTAGGCTCCTCTAATGTCTAAATCACCCTGTGTCTTTTAGGGACACAGGGTGTCCAAGAAGCCCAGTCTGGCCTGCCCAAACCAGACTTTCACAGACTAATTGGCTAGGAGAGCTACATGCGCCTTGCCAAGACAAACTTACAAACTATGTGGAACTTTGTCAAGGAAGCTGCCATGATATATGGACTCTTTGATCTTTGTTACCCGACTAACTCAGGCACAGACCGATTGTAGGTCAGGTACCTGGATTAGTCTACCTTTGGGGGGAAGATATGTGACAGTGCTCACCGTCACTGGAATTTAAGGACAGATGGGTGATGGTTTGAATTGCTTCATATTTGTCAGTATGAGGTCTCTGACCAGGAAGTACAACTCCTAATATGGTTATTCCAGGAAGTTCAATGACTGTCTAACAATGTTGCTTTTGTCTGAGGTCGCTTTCCATTCCCCTGTTGTCGGGTGTGCTAATGAACTCACCTGCTGTCTGCTAAGGGATGTATTGACACTCAGAGTAATGTGTATTGAGGGCTCGTTAGGGAACCATTGTTCTGTGTCTGGCTATTGTGTACATTGATTGCCCCCTGGGGGCTTCTGTCTCCTTGCACATGGCAGTCCTTCTGGTCAAGCTATCTGACCAATCACTGCTGACTCATTTTCAATTCCTCATTTGCATGGCTAAGGAGGACCAGAAGGGGAACTGCAGGTACTTTACAATTGACCAATAGGAAAGCGGTTGTTGGGGGCGGGATGTTCCAAATTCTGTATAAAAGGGTGCTGTGTACTTCCAATAAATGTTCTTCCTGTTTGAACTTGCATACAGCCTTGTCTGGTGTTTGTTCTAATGGATTCCGAACAGCACATAGCTGTAGTTCGGATTCCGGATCCTTGGTTGACCGAACCATCAGACGTTGCAATCTGCAAGCTGACTCACTAGAAACAGAGGAGTGTCGGGAGAGCGGAAGCGAGCGAGCTAAGGGTCTCGTCACAAGTATAAATTGTGACATGGTAAAGTCTGATCAATTAATGTTTGGTACTGCTAACAATAGTATTGGGGACTATGATGTTGAAAGGTGCAAAGCAGCATGGAATATGATATTAACAAATAGTGTGTTACCGAGTTTATTGGGGAATGACCGGTTAAAAATGGCAGAGGTCCCTTGGTATAACAGTCGGCTAGAAAGCATTTCTGCTGCTGCGGTCTGGGGTTGTCCTGGTCAGTTAGGGGTATCCATGAAGGGCTTATGAATTGTACCACTGGACAAACCCCCTGAGATGGAAGGGCTGAGCGTGAACCAGCAAACAGCAGAAATCCTGTCTATTCAGGTAGAAATTGATATAAAGAAAACTGGGTAACCAGAAGTGTAGGACCTCGATGCGATTCAGGATAGTAAAATGACGCCGGCAGGGTGGCTTTCTAGATCCGGGCGGGCGTCATATGACGTCCGCCCGGTCTCTCCGCTGCTGCGCGCCCCCGGGGGCGCGTAGCGCGGCGATCTGGGGTGAGGCTCGTCCCTCGGACTGAGCCCAACCCCGATCACGGTAAACAGCCAATGAAATTGGCTGCTTACCACGTGATCGGCTGTGTCAATCACAGCCGATCACATGAGCGGCTCCAGCGAGAGCCGCTTGTTCCTTCCTCAATGCGCGCCCCGATGGGGGCACGCGGTGATCGGGGACGAGGCTCGTCCCTCGGACATAGCCCATCCCCGATCTTTGTAAAGAGCCAATGAAATTGGCTTTTTACCACATGACCGGCTGTGTCCAATCACAGCCGGTCACAAATGTCAACAGAGAACACGGTAACTAGCTGTCACCGTGTTCTCCTCCTCACACACTGATCCTGTGTGAGGAGGAGATTGTGGTAACAGCTAGTTACCAATTACAGTGCACCCCAAACACACTGATTGCCCCCCCCCCCCCAATAAAAAGTACCTGTCACTAGCCCATCAAAGTACCCGAGTACTTGTCACCAGCCCATCAGGTACTCTGATGACAGGTACTCGGGTACTCTGATGGGCTGGTGACAGGTACTCTGATGGGCATGTGACAGGTACTCGGGTGCTCTGAGGACAGGTACTCGGGTACTTTGATTATGGGTACTCGGGTACTCCGGTGACATGTACTCAGAGTACCCGTCATCGGAGAACCCGAGTACCTGTCACCTATCCATCAGAGTACCCGAGTACTTTCCATCTGCTCATCAGAGTACCTGACGCCTGAAGTACCCGAGTACTTTCCGCCTGCTCATCAGTGCTCATCAGTCCCATCATTACCTATTAGGATCAGTACCCATCAGTACAGTATCAGTATCACCTATCAGTATCAGTACTACTCGTCAGTACCTATCACCTGCCTGTCACCTGCCCATCAGAGTACCCGAGTACCTGTCACCTGCCTATCGGAGGACCGAGTACCTGCCACCTGCTCATCAGTACCAGAGTACCTGTCACCTGCCTGTCACCTGCCCAGCAAAGTACCCGAGTACCTGTAACCCTTCATACAGCCACCATGTCCAAGTCCAAAAAGGTTTATATACGTCCTCCGTTTAAACCTAAATACCGGTGTTATGGCAGCAGATAGCTGCCATAACCCTGGTATTTTTTTAAACGGTGGACGGTTGACTTTCCGATAAGAGTGGTGCTAGCGGGGAATTCGCCGCGGGATACCCTTCCTGGATGGCGGAAGAGGTGCCCCCCCCTCGGTCCGGTCCTTTACCCCGCTTACCGGACCCACCGGCAGCGGGGGAAACAATCCTCTCCCGGATCCTCACAGACAGGATGTCGAGTGAGGGCAAGCTTGCCCTCACTCGACTCTATGGTCTTGGAGGACCAGAGCTACGGCAAACGTCGTTGCCTAGCAACCGATTTAAAGGTCCCTTTTTTTTTTATTATTATTATTATTATTATTATTATTTTTTTTATTATTTTTTATTTTATTTTTTTTATATCTTTTAGTGTACTTGTAAGATCTGAGGACTTTTTGACCCCAGATCTCACAAAAAAGAGGTCCTGTCGTGCCTTTTTCTATTACAAGGAATGTTTACATTCCTTGTAATAGAAATAAAAATGATCAATTTTTTTTTTTTAAACGGTGTAAAAAAAAAAAAAAAATTAAAGCGCCCTGTCCCCGTGAGCTCGCGCGCAGAAGCGAACGCATACGGAAACCCCGCCCACATATGTAAACAGTGTTCAAACCACACATGTGAGGTATCGCCGCGATCGTTAGAGCAAGAGCAATAATTTGAGCCCTAGAACTCCTCTGTAACTCTAAGATGGCAACCTGTAGAAATTTTTAAAATGTCGCCTATGGGGATTTTTAAGTACCAAAGTTTGTCGCCATTCCATGAGCGTGCGCAATTTTGAAGCATGACATGTTGGGTTTCTATTTACTCGGCGTAACATTATCTTTCACATTATGGAAAAAAATTGGGCTAACTTTACTGGTTTCTTATTTTTTTATTGAAAAAAGTGATTTTTTTTTCCAAAAAAATTGCGTTTGGAAGACCACTGCGCAAATATGGTGTAATAAAAAATATTGCAATAATCTCCATTTTATTCTCTAGGGTCTGTGATAAAAAAAAATATATAATGTTTGGGGGTTCTAAGTAGTTTTCTAGCAAAAACAACTGATTTTAGCTTGTAAACACCAAATGTCAAAAATAGGCCTAGGCAAGTGGCTAGGATGCATGATGGTGCTTCTTGGATGTTGGGCCCCTCTATATGGCTAGACTGTGAAGTCTCACACATGTGGTATTGCCATACTCAGGAGGAGTGGCAGAATGTATTTTGGGGTGTCATTTTTTGCTGTGTACATGCTATGTGTTAGGAATATCCTATAAATTGACAACTTTGTGTAAAAAAAAAAAAAATTAATTTTTTCCCCACGTTTTCCAAAAACTTGTGGAAAAAAAATGACACTTCAAAAGACCCATAATGCATCATAGAATATACGTTGGAGTGTTTGCTTTCCAAAATGGGGTAATTTTGTGGACTTTTCCATTGTATTGGTGCTATAGGGCCTTCAAAAGTGTGATAGGTAGTAAGAAAGTTTTATGTGTATTTATGCTCCTAGAACGCCTGAAGTTGCTTCTTGGATGTGGAGTCTCTTTTTGCGGCCAGGCTGCGTAAAAGTCTCACACATGTGGTATCACCATACTCAGGAGTAGCAGAATGTATTATGGGGTGTCATTTTTGCTGTGTGTTGTCAATTTATAAGCTATTTCTAACTTTGTGGGAAAAAAAAGAAAAAAACCTTTTTTTTCTTCATTTTCCCAAGAATTGTGGGAAAAAATTATAACTTCAAAAAACTTACCATGCCTCTTACTAAATACCTTGGACTGTCTACTTTACAAAAAGGGGTCATTTGGGGGATATTTGTACTGTCCTGACATTTCAGGGCCTCAAGAAAGGAGATAGGCCGTCAGTACATCTGGTGTGATCAATTTTCAGTAATTGGCACCATAGCTTCTAGACTCAATAACTTTCACACAGACTAAATAATATACACTAATTTGGGTTAATTTTACCAGAGATATGTAGCAGTATAAATTTTGGCCCAAATGTATGAAGAAAAATTATTTTTTTTGCAAAATGTTATAATAGAAACTAAAAAAAGTGTTTTTTTTTTCAGAATTTTTGCTCTTTTTTTGCTTATAACACGAAAAAAAAAAAACCCAGTTGTGATCAAATACCACGAAAAGAAAGCTCTATTTGTGTGAAAAAAATGATAAAAATTTTGTTTGGTTACAGTGTAGCATGACTGAGCAAATGTCATTCAAAGTGTGAGAGTGCTGAAAGCTGATGAGTTCATGTCAGGAACTGTTGGCTGTGTGTGGAAGTGCAGCCAGGAAATAGGCATTGTGTGCAGGTGGTGTACCTGTGAAAGATTTTTTTATTTTTTCTCTTCTGCTGTGAACTGTTTCAAGTTGCTGTGTGCCTGACTGCAAGGATGGGGCGGTCAAAGCATAAAAAGGAGGCACAAGATTTGCTGAGATGAGACAGAGCTCTGTGGCTGGAGGGATTGTTACTGACAGAACAAGGCCCAGTCTCTCTTCTCTCTTCCAAGGTCCGCCGAGAGACAGGTACACACCAGGACAGCCTCAGCGCAAGGGCAGGGGCACTGCTATGGAAGCCTAAAGTAAAGACAGAAAGGGTAAACTTTTTTTATGTACAGAAATGAATATTGTCTTTGTATGTTCAAAACATCTGCATGTCATTTTCATTTTGTATACAATTGATGCCCAATTTAATAACTATATCAGTGCATTTTATTTTTTTTTTTTTTGCTTTTTTTAAAAACACTTTTTTTTTTTTTAATTATTTATTATTTATGAATTATGTATTTTTAGCCTAAAATCACAAAGTGCAGGAACAGAATATAACCATTTTGATTTATACAGTAAACACCTTGTTATACAAAAAGGATCCTTAATCAAACCTGTTTCCCTGGCACTATATGATTAATAAGGTTAAAACCCCTTCAGCCACTTTCCTGAATCCAGCGCCAATGTCCCTTGGTGCTGGGTCAGGTCCGCCTAGGCTCCTCCCCCGCCGTCATCAGCCGGCGGGGAGACCTAATGTGCATGCGCACATTAGACCTCCCCATAGGAAAGCATTATTCAATGCTTTCCTATGGGGAAAATATGACGCTGAAGGTCCATGGCCAAAAGTCAGTTTAGATTCCGGAAGCGCCCCAGTGGCTGTCTGTAGACAGCCACTGGGGGCAGAGTTAGAGCTGCGATATAAACAATACAGTTCTCTGGAACTGCAATGTTTTACATTGCAGCACTAGGCGCAAAAGGGTCACAGCACCCAGACTACTTCAATTAACAGAAGTGGTCCGGGTGCCTACAGTGTCCATTTAGGCTTCAAAAGTTTCATTATGCTTATTCATTGAAATATAAAATGCTGCTTTTTGGAATCACAAGAGTTATTTTTTCACCAGATTTGGTGTGTTTCATGTAATCTGCTTGTAAATAAATTGCAATTTATTTCTGAGACCGGTATCCTACAAATTAGGCAGTTTGTATGTGTGTATGCGTATGTTTGCATAAGAGTCCATTCACACTGCCGCGACTTGTGTGCCCTCAAGTCACCCCAAGTCGCTTGACATAACAAATCCCATGTAAATCAATGAGAGCCGTCTTAATTGGCACTACTGAAGTCGCTCCGACTTCAGAAAAGGGTCCTGTACTACTTTGAGGCGACTTGTATCCAACTTGTCCCAATAGACTTCAATGGGAGTCGCCTCCAAGTCGGATCCTTATCTTATTTGAAGCGACTTGTGATCCGACTTTGCAGGAAGAAGAAAGAGATTAGCCAGCATTCCCCACATTGCAGCCATGCCTACAGTTCCTATATACTATTATCTCTGCCTGGTCTGTGTGAGTGGCACTGGTGGACACTGATTTGTGGCAATGCTACGTGGCACTGGTGGACACTGATTCGTGGCAATGCTATGTGGCACTGGTGGACACTGATTCGTGGCACTGGTGGACACTGATTCGTGGCACTGGTGGACACTGATTTGTGGCACTGGTGGACACTGATTCGTGGCACTGGTGGACACTGATTTGTGGCACTGGTGGACACTGATTTGTGGCACTGGTGGACACTGATTTGTGGCACTGGTGGACACTGATTTGTGGCACTGGTGGACACTGATTTGTGGCACTGGTGGACACTGATTTGTGGCACTGGTGGACACTGATTTGTGGCACTGGTGGACACTGATTTGTGGCACTGGTGGACACTGATTTGTGGCACTGGTGGACACTGATTCGTGGCACTGGTGGACACTGATTCGTGGCACTGGTGGACACTTAGTGTGAGGAAAGGGATATGCAGTGTAGTTAGGGTACTATATACCACTATAGTTAGATTCAATAATCTAGTTTCTGTAGGGAAAGTGTTAAGTGTCAGGGTGACCGTAGTGTAGTTTAGGGTGAAAGGACTCTGACTGCTATGCCAGGGTGACCGAACTCATCCATGTCAGGGTGACCGCCATAAGAAAAAGATCATTTTTCTTAGAATTATTAGTAGAGCAGGGATGGGGCTCCGCTCCTTTTACACCTGCTCGTTTTTGTTTCAGGTGTTTATTGGGCTTTTTTGTGGACATCTTTGGAGACAGACAGGCATGACATCTGAACTTCTGTGCAGGGGTGTGTATATATATATATATATATATATATATATATATATATATATATATATATACACATATTTGTATATATACACATACACACATATAGGTGTGAATGTAGCGGAACCCCATCCATGCTCTAATGAAATTATTTGCATTATGTGGCTCCGCTCCTATCGCACCTATATGTGTGTATGTGTATATATACATATACATGTGTGTGTATATATACCCCTACACAGAAGTTCAGTTGTTATGCCTGCCTTCAAAGACGCCCAAAAAATGCCCAATAAACGCCTGAAACAAAAACGCCCAGGTGTGAAAAGAGCGGAGCCCTATCCCTGTGCTACTAAATTCTAAGAAAAATTATCTTTTTTTTCTGGTTCTGGACATGCTACAGAGCTGAAACTTCACAGATACACTTTTTAGACACCCCCCCCCCCAGACACTAAATCCAAAGACATCATTTTTTTTTTTTTTTTTTATATTTTTTTTAATTGGCTCTCTATCAAAAATGACAATTTTTAAGAACTTTTTTTTGTGTGATTGTATTTGGCCAATCAGAATATGATGGTTCTGGGTCATGCTCAAAGTCGGCTATCATACAATTCGCACTGAATACGCGCAAAGTCACGCTGAAGTCGCCCCTTATGAGGCTTAGAGGTCGCGGTAGTGTGAACCGGCTCTTACGATGTTTGTGTGTGTATGCGTATGTTTGTATTAGGATGTTTGTGTGTGTGTGTGTATGCAGAGGCAAAGAGAAGAGGGGACAGATGGAGACAAATGTGTACCAGCAGCATCTTATGGAAAGTGTCTGTTCTGCCAATATGCTGCTGAGCGGGCACTGAGGAATCACTCTGCACAGCATCCTCACACACTGTATACTGATACCAGGTGTTGGAATGTGATGTCAATCCAGTATCAGCATGGAAATGCAGGAATCTGTGCATTTAGTGCACAACAAAATTCCAAATGTTATAGTACATAGCAAATCCCTTGAACTTGAGACAATTGTGTTATACAGGTGCAACGATCCAAACAGTGGAAGAAGCTTCACTGATGAATCTTCTCCTGCCATTGTTTGAATTTCTCTTTTTGAAACGCTGAAGTTTGTTTTGAAACTAAAGCAAACACCAGTGCTTTTTGAATCCCATCTTACTCTGACTTGTAAACTATAGATATGTCAGAATACATTTGTGTGTACATTTATATATTATTTAGTGTTTTTTAGTTGTATGATTTAGTGGTGAAGGTTATTAGTGCCCCCCCCCCCCCCAAGTTTTGACTGTAATATCTTATAATGTCCCCCTTATATATCGGGCTTCGAGGTGCCACCAGTTCGAGGAAGTGTAAGAAAGGTGAGGAAAGGGAAACCTTAGATTTATTATGTGTTGGTGAAAGTAACCTGTAGAGCAGAAATGAAACGTAATGTTTTGAGTGGAGCACAGAAGAGGAAAAAAGCTGCAGAAGAAAAAGAGAAAATGTGCAAACTTCCAAAATCTTGGCTCAATCCAGGTGTAAAGTCAGCCAGTAGTACTGCTCCTTCAGATGTAGCATCCACATCTACACGCACTCCAATTTCAGCAGACATACCAATGGTATCATTACCTGATCCTGATGCTAGGGAAAATCCACAAGAGGAAATGCCCATATCTGAATCATTAAGGGAGTTTGCGACCCAAGACACTGATCCGGGGCTATGGGATATTAGCAATCCTAGTACAGTGAATTACTGGATTCGTAGTGGGCCGACGGCATGCCAGAATCGTGACCGCAACCTTTTAAACTCAAGCAGAGTGTATAAGTGCCGGTTCACACTTGTGCGATGAGGGAACGATGCGAATATGCAGCGTGATCCCGCATCGCATCCGCACCTCTGGCAGTTCACACTGACATATGCGATACACAGGGGGTGTCCATTAAATGTTAACAACAACCCCAGTTTAATCGCATATCGCAGTGCGATCTGACAGTTCGCATAGAATCGGATCGCACAACTGTGAACCACTGTGCGATCCGATCCTGATGCGGCTGAAAAAAAGGGTCCTGTGCATGTTTGGTGCGGATACAGTGCGAATTCAGCCAAAGTGTATGGCTGAATTCGCATCCGCACATGAGATTGCATGTAATGAAGGAGCAGTGCGCAATGCGAACTCGCAAGCCGCACAAATGTGAACCGGCACTAAAGGAACTGGAGGAGAAAATACGCAGACAAGGTATTTGTCAAAGAATGTGTTTAAACGTGAATTGCGGAATGGTGAGTGTGTAAAGCGTGAATGGCTGCTCTATTCACCATCTCAAGGTCATTTGTACTGCTTTGCATGTCGCCTATTTTCCAAGACAGGTTCTCCCTTTGCTACATCAGGATTCAATGACTGGAAACACAGCAATGTTATTGGTGAACATGAAAATGGAGAAGAACATCGCAAGTGCATGACGGCATATTTAATTCGCCATAAAGAAACTGGAAATGTTGATACACTATTACTTCAACTTCGCTCAGAGCAGGAGTATTGGCATAAAGTGTTGACACAAGTGGTTTCTGTAATTCGCTTTCTTGCCTCCAGAGGTCTGCCATTTCGTGGAGAAAACCAAATAATTGGGTCTGCCAAAAATGGAAACTTTTTAGGTATTCTAGAGCTGTTCAGTGAATTTGACCCTTTTTTGGAAGAACATCTCAAATTGTATTGGAATCCAGGAAAGGGGAACCCATCATATTTATCGGCAAATATTTATAAGGAATTTATTGAAATAATGGGAAAACATGTTCTTTCTGCTATTCTTGAAAAAAAAAAAAGAAATAAGTGTGGATTCCACTCCAGACATCTCACACACTGATCAACTGACATTGACTGTCCGGTACATTCGAGGATGTGAGCCCATGGAACGTTTACTTAAGTTCATCCCCATTATTTTCTCATGGAGCAAAAAACCTAGCAGACACTGCTGTGGGACATAGAAAGAATTTTCTCCTCTGGGTGGGATTTTAAGGGCAATAAATTTAGATAAAAATTATTAAACATAAATACAAAGGATAAACATCTATTTAAAAAAGTTGATGGAGCAAAAAAGCTCTTAGTACAACAATTGTTATGATAAACAACATAGTGCAGTAGACCCAATGTGGAGGGAAAATCCAACGTGTTTCAAAATATGATATGAACTTGTGGTTCTATTCTTCATTAGGGAGGGTTCCCACCTCTATAATGGAGAATAACAATGATTACATAATTTGTATATCTACATTTGAACATATGAAATCACATTGCACACATATGCGGATGCTACATTACCACTGACCACAGGGAGAAGATGAATCCAAAAAACATCCTTCCTCCAGTAAGAAATACAACAATGCTTTGCCAGATAGCATATATATATCCAAAAAGTTCTAGGACGTCATCAGCCGGACTATCACCATTTTTCTGTAGAACCGCGGGATAGATAAATATAATCCCAAAGCAGAAACGGTGCCCACTATATAAATAAATGTAAGAATATAAGTATCTGGACCTCCAGACGTGTCAAAATATAAACACACTCCTATCAAAACAAAGAAAATAAAAATTCATTAAAAATGGGGGGGAATAATAAAAACCCCCCAAAATTTCAAAACTAAATTTGACCAAAGAACCAAAATTGTACATAAAAGATTAAAAGATGTTCTGGCAAGATGATATGACAATCAATAGTCTCCTACATGAGATAAAGAAACTTTTTTAGGGAATTATACTTGAGTCAAGTATTTTTAGGGAAAATACTTGAGAAGGTATATGTTGTCCCATCACCTAATACCTGGTGTCTGTGGCCATCATCCCGGTAAATAGAGAAAAGGAGGGAACCCCCGATTGTTTGGGACTGTGAATGCCACTCGACCCTACAAGACAAGACTAAAGAGTAAAAAATATCAAAACTTTATTTGTTGTATATATTTTTTCCTCCTTTGTATAAAAATAAACAATAATACACAGAAAAGGCTAAAAATTGCATGCAAGGACAGATCACCCTCAATATGGAAGACTCCGAGGTACAAATGGTGAGGAGAACCAGAAAAGCGCCTACGCGTTTCAGGTTAATACCCTTCTTCAGGGGTCAGCCAGAGTTCACAACACTAAATGTGCCTATACAAAAAAAATTCTTTAGTATTATAGAAGAAATATGTATATGGAGAGAATACATTTCTGTTTAAGGTGTCTCAGTGGTAAGTACCTACCATTAGGGTCTTCATATGGATGGGGATGAGCTGTCGTTTAAAAACCGGTAAGTATACCAGTAGAAAAGAATGCCTGATTTCCAATATGCACGTAGTTTAGTGGGCAAGTATACTAAGAAAGACCAAGGATGGCTACAGTGACGTGAGGCGGTTGGCGCCACAATGATCCACAAACGGTCCAATAGGGACAACCCCGGTGGAGTCCTTTAGAGGGGTGTATAGAGGAGTATTATAAACCTGATGTAAGATAAAGTACAGGGGAAGCAATAATTGGTAATGAAAAGAGCAAATAGTACCAAAAAGGAGAAATTATGGCATAAATGAAAATTTAAATACCTGTAATATACGAGTAGACGCATGGCAAGAGGTCATGCGGATGTGGAAAAGTGGTTGTCGGCCCGGATCACGAAGTATATATTAAAGTGTGGACATCTGGTTTAAGGTAAGGAAAACAATAGCTCCATGTAAGTATGCTAAGCCACTTGCTTAAAGTAAGTAAAAGAAGACTCTGCTATAGCCCAAATAGTGGAGTGATGAATGACAAAACCAATAAACAATCAATGTATTGGTTGGTCAACAGTGACTACTAGGTAAGAAAAGTGTAAAGAGTGTTTTTAGCACCAGCCATGAATATTGGAAAGGTGAAAGAAGGGAACGTGTATTGTGAAGGGTAGGAACCCAAGGGGGTGAGGAGGGGAGGGGAAAAATGAGTAAAAATAAATATGCATGAGTAAGAAATCAACAACAGATTGTCACAATCATCAGGGCATCTGTATAATCAAGAGTAAGTATTGGGGAACCCCTTACATCCACATAGTGTGGAGTGTCCCCATGTTATAACCATTAAATGATGATGTCTCCTGATAATAAATACAAGAGAATAGGAATGCCCCTGAAGGTTGTCACACATAAAAAGGTTTATTGTGTAGGGAAAGGAGCAACGTAAATAGCTACAAACGCCACTATGATGTAGAAAAGAAAAAAACGAATTTCCAGAAAATAAATACTCGTGCCAAAGATCAGAACAGAACAAATAAGTGCGAGTGAAAAGAAAGGGGGGGGGGAGATATTCTCCAAATCCCAAGGTGCCTATAGCATGCGGATAAGCCATAAAGCTAAATTAATCAGAAGGAAGAACCTCGAGTTCTGATGTTGTCTGACACCTACCTGTAATCCATGCTGGAGATGGCAGCCTCTACATTTGTGTGCAGAGACTGCCCGAATATAAAGGCGCCCAATAGAAACCGGCGCCTGCGCATAGGTGAGCGCATTACGGCGCATGTCTGAAAAAGGACCAATGGGGGAGCCGGGGGAGCCAACAGGCACATCAGCCCGCACCCATGAAAAAAGGGGGGAAAGAAATTGGACATGCATTATACAATTTTCTTTCCTTCAACCAGGGATTTTAGATACCTAAAATGTTTTTCTCCCCAAAACCACAGGGATACCCTTGGTCTGCAACACACCTGAAAAGAGTTTGCAGGAAGAATGCGGATGAAGCCAACATAAAGGAACTTGTTGAAGATGTGCCATGTGGTCAGACATCCCAGCATCATCGCTTACTAAGACCTGGGGCACCCAAGTTCAGGTCAGGCCTCATCAGTTTTGGGTAAGTTTTCTTGAGGCCAGGGGGGAAGCATTGTCTTTACCGAGTCATCAAGAAGATATCAGTACGTTAACCTAGATTTATTTAAAGGATGTAATATAATGCTTTAAAACTGCATTCATGGCTCTCATACAGATCTGAAGGTGAAGCAATGACCATTGTAGCAGCAGAGGAAAGAAGAGGAGCAGCCAAGGTAAAAACCTATATACTGTATTGTAATGTATCTCTAATATTTATATGCCTGATGTATGAACATTTATACGCCTAAGGTATGAACATTTATTGTGCTCCCCCTTACCCATCCCCTGGCACATCAACTTGTCAGAGCCTAGAAAATTAAGCCCTACGCAGGATGCATTCAGTGGATTCTCCTTTGATCAGAGGATTTAAAAAGTACTTGGAGACATCGGAATGAAAAGAAATTCACCATTAGTTTACTTATTGCATACATATTGTACACACTTATTTTGCTAGAAAGGATAATTGGCTTGTGCATGTTGTAGTTATATTTTGTAAGTTGTTCAGTTGTATGTGTGGATTTTTTGTTTAGTAAAAGCATTGATACACTACAGAAGTCTAAGCTTCCTTGGTTTTATCGCAAGAATCGCTTAAGATGTACGATCTTAATCGATTGTAACCCCCATTTTTAATAAACAATGCATACTTACCTGCTCTGTGTAATGGTTTTACCTAGAGCAGCCCTGATCCTCCTCTTCTCAGGTTCCCCCAGCGCTAGTGGCCCCTTTCCTCACCATGTGACCACCATAGCAAGCTGCTTGCTTTGGAAACACTTGTACAGACCCGTTTCCAAGCCATTTCTGTGTGTCCATAGATAAAGAGTGTGGCTCAGCCCCTCCCCCTCTTCACTGGCCTTAAATGAATGCAGACAAGCCAATAGTCCCCACTGCTTTCACTAAGCCTAAAAGGCGGAAGAGAGCAAATGTGCACAGCGCTAGATCTAGATCAAGCTCTGGTAATTCTAAGAGGGGCTGGGGGGGCTGCATTCAGGTTTTTTACTTTAATGCAGAGAATGCATTAAGGTGAAAAAATTCAGCCTTAAGAAACCACTTTAATAAGATGTTGATTCCTTCTTTTCCATTTTCAGGTGAACAATGTGGCACACTATCTTTTAGATGTGGACCCCAAGAAGGTTTAGTTGAAGTGCATCCACCAGGCAGAAAGGACCATTGAATTCTTCCAGCAGCTTGAAGTATCTGGAGGCAGCAAATCAACCGCCCTCAACTATCTGGACAGGGTTCAGAAGTTTGCAAGGCACGTTGCATCAGAACCAAGATGCCCGAGGATCCTTTTTTAAAACCAGCTACATCAAGATTCTTCGACATTCTGAAGGATATGCATGCAATAAAACATTTTTCTTCCCCCACAGACATCAGGCTCATGATCCAGAGGTATGCCAAAGGATTGTCTCTCTTGCAAAACCTAATTTTCAAATGAAGGGCTTGAGCTTGAAGACCGAGACCAGATGACCGTCCTTTACTTCCTGGAAGTGCTGCTAACAATGCAGCAGCTACAGAGACCAGCTATCATCCAAAAGCTGACCGTGAGTGTTATACAAGTCAATAGAGTTTTACACCAAATGTTGTAACAATTGTCACTTTACACTGACCTCTGTTTTGTTACCCTTCAACAAGTACATCAATGGCTGCTGAGGGCCCGCAAGACCGTCCACTCAGAGGTCGTGGAAGTAACCATTGTCAAGGTGGATGTCGGAAACGCGGAGGCCCACCCCCAGATGGCTATGGTGGTCTTGGAAGGATCTATGGTTCAACAGATATTTCCAAAAGATTTGAACTTTCTTTGTTGACCTTCAACAAAGGGGACTACTTTTTTGTCACCAGCGAGGGAGGGAAACACCTGATATCTGAAGACCTTACTCAGTTCCATAAGAGGCAAGTTAAATAAAATAAATTTGTCATGCAGCCATGCCACCAATGTAAAAGGACTATCAGATGTACCAAAAACATTTTTTTCAGTTGTACATGTCATACCACAAACTACTGTAACACAAATCTCTCACCCTACAGATTTATTCTGCCTGCAGTCACTTACCAGCAGGCAAGGAAGGTTTTGAGCAGTGATGTTTATCCCACTGAGATAAAGCGAAGGAACTTCTGAAAGAATACTTCGGCCAGTGGAATAAAGGTGAAGACATTGAAAGCAAGATCATGAAGGGTGCCGTAATGGTGAATAGGATACAGAAAGACTGGATGCCTTCTACTTCAGGGTAGGTTTTATATTGCTGATTAGAATCTAGAAAGACACCAAGTAAAAATACTGAACATGTTACTGTCCCCAACAAAAATGTCTGTTCAGAGTTGGGCTTTAACACTTGTATTAAAGTGGTTATAAAGCCTAAACAAGGGGGGGTGATCTGGCCGCACTGGAAGATGGCTGCGTGAGAGAGGAGCTCCCGCCGCCACGAGCCAAACACAAGCAACAGGCGGACACATCCACCCTCGCAAGGTCCCGGTAAGGATGGCATCATCCTCCAGAGCGTCCTCCGCCACCCGCTCTCGGTCCCCTAGGGACACAGCTGGCAAAATCAGCCCCAGTATACCGGAGATCTTCCGATCCCAGGCAGCCAATATGGCGCCGACAGGCCTCTCCTCTACGTCTGCCTCACAGCCCTCGCCATCTGTGCGGTTGTTATATTTTCCGTGTTGTGAGAGACACAGGACTCTGGTCTGGAACAACGGATGTTTATTTAGTACTCTCTGTACAGCATTACAGGACAGCTCTGTATATCAATACATCTCTACATGTGTCTAAGATGGCCACTTTCCTGTAGATAACACCTTGTAGATAACACCTTCCATCCATCCCTAAAAAAAAAAAAACACAACAAAACAAGAACAGGCATAAAACAGTAACTCATAATTGTCCAATACAGTTCTCCAACTCAGGAGATTTACATGGCTTCTTCCGCGTCCGGATGTGAGAACAACTTCCAGGGATGCTACGGGGAGAACATGGCAGCGGATCACTTTCGGCGGGCCCGTCGAAAGTCTCGTAACCGCTCTTGCATTTGAAACCGGTCAGGAGGGCGACAGCGTCGTTGAGGACGGACACCCAGGGCCTCGGGGCTGGAGGAAGCAGGGCTGACCGGAATGGACACCGGCGGTGCCAAGAGGGGATCTCCTAGCTCAGAGGGTGAACAGACCTCTGGACCAGGGCTGGAGGGCTCTGTTGGAGCTGAGTTCAAAAGTTCAGAGTCCCCCCAAGCATCAGTCTCAATGCCTCCTGATCCGGTAGGAGCAGATCCTTGAGACACTGGAGGTGCAGCCGATGTCAGGGATTCGGGCAGCTGAGAAAGAGGACGCAATTGGTCCGCATGCCATCTGCAAATGGAACCATCTTCCAGGCAGACCCTATACATTTTAGGTCCCAAAGTCTCTGCGACTATAGCAGGAAGCTAACGAGTCTTGGAAGCGCCATAAGATCGAGCCCATACCTTTTGCTGGGCTGTAAATCGGGGAATCTCGTCGTGTTCGACCCTCTTGTCTTGGGACTGCCGTACATGTTCCTGGACCGTTTGAGGGCAGAGCTTATCCAAAACAGTCCATGGCTGTCGACCCAAAAGAAGTTCAGCTGGAGTTTTCCCAGTGGTTGCATGTGGCGTTGTTCTGTAAGCAGAAAGGAAGGCGTCCAGCTGCTGGGGTGACGGGGACTGTTGTTTACTTGTAGCCACAGTAGCTTTGAAATAGCGTTTGAAGGTCTGTACAAACCTTTCTGCTTGACCATTGTAGCCGGGTGGTAAGGTGCGTTCAACTTGTGTTTGATGTTGTGGGCAGTCAGGAAACCCTGAAACTCCTGGCTTGTGAATTGTGCACCGTTGTCTGTGACAATTTCTCTGGGGTATCCAAACGTAGCAGCGAGATGTAACCGTATGGAAATCGTTGCCTTAGTCGTCGGCTGGGTAACAGGAATGACCTCAGGCCACTTTGAATGGGCATCAATAATGATCAAAAAGGTGTGTCCTCTGATCGGGCCTGCAAAGTCCAAGTGTAGGCGAAACCAGGGAACCGTGGGCCAAGTCCAGGGCTGGACGCATCCTCTAGGAGGGTCTCTTGCAGTTTGTGCACATCCAGCACACAGATATCACGACATATGTGAATGCGAGTCTAGGTTCGGCCACCACACATAACCTCGGGCCTTTTGTTTCATACGTGTGCCCCCCAGATGACCAGTATGTAGCAAGTCCAGAATGTGTCTCCGGAGGGTCTAAAGAACGATCACTCGGTCTCCTCATAAAACACAGTTGCCAGCCACAGTTAATTCCAGACGCCTACGGAAGTAAGATTTATAATCCTGTGTGACAGTTGCAAGCCAACCGTACCGTACCCAGGAGAGTATTGTCTTAAGGAAGGTATCCTTGGCTGTATGGGCTGCTACTTCCCCGGAAGACAGAAAGGACAGGCTGGTGTAACGACCACTCTTGACAGGTGGAGAAGAGTCTGTTAATGTCCTTGTCAGACGGGACATGGCGCCTGCATTAGCATTGGCATCATGGCTGCGATACTGGATTTTGTAGCTATATGCTCCCAAGAATAGGGCATAGCGTTGAAGACGGGCCGCAGTCGTCTGGGAGATGCCTTTGTTGGGGCTAAAGATCTGAAGGAGTGGTTTATGATCAGTCAGTATGGTGAATTCCCTACCATACAGGTAAAGATGAAACTTCTTAATTGCCCATATGAGCGCCAGAGCCTCTTTGTCAATGTGAGAGTAATTGCTTTCTGCTTATGTCAAGGACCTGGAGGCGAATGCCACAGGTTTCTCTGACCCATCTGGTAAAACGTGAGATAGTACAGCCCCTAGACCATAGGGTGAGGCATCACAAGCAAAGGTGAGAGGCCTTTGGAGGTCATAGTGCACGAGCATGCGTGACGCCAACAGCTTTCGCTTAGAAACATCAAAAGCACGTTTGCATGCAGCTGACCAGTTCCATCGGGAGTGTTTCTCCAAAAGCTTGTTTAATGGAAACAAAGTGTGTGCTAGACTGGCAGGAATTTGTGGTAATAGTTCTGCAAGCCCAGGTATAATCGCAACTGTTGAACGTTGGTTGGGGCTGGAGCTTTTACTAAAGCATCAACTTTGGCTTCCGTGGTGTGTATACCCTCTGCATCCACAAGGTGGCCACAAAACTCCAATTTAGGTACCATGAATTGGCATTTCGCTAAGTTCACTTTTAGACCCTGCTCTTGGAGTCTGGCTAACACAAGCGCCACGTTACGCTTGTGTTCCTGGTCCGTCAGGCCCGTGATGAGCATGTCATCTAACAGGCACTGTGTGAAAGGAATGTCCGCAAAAATCTCATCCATTTTGCGTTGCCAAATGGCTGGGGCGGAGGCTACCCCAAACACCATCCGATTGTATTCATACAGTGCCTTGTGAGTGTTGATAGTTAGAAACTTGCGGGACGAAGGGTGGACCTCAAACTGTAAATAAGCTTGCCTGAGATCAAGCTTGGTGAACTTTTGACCTCCTGCAAGAGAGGCAAAAATGTCATCTACTCTGGGTAGGGGATACTGGTCTATCTCCAGTTGAGAATTTAGTGTCATGCGGAAATCGCCACAAATACGTACTTCCCCATTCGCTTTCTTTACTGGTACAACTGGTGATGCCCACTCTCTGTGCTCTACCTTTTGAGATGACACCTTGTTCCTCCAGCCGGCTTAGTTCAGCTTCCACACCTGCTCGGAGTGCGAAACGTACCGTCCGAGCTTTGAAGAACCTAGGCTGGGCATTGGGTTTCAGCCTGAGTCTCACACAGTCATGCTTTATTTTTCCCAAATGGTGATCATAGACTTGTGGGAATCGCTGTTTCAGGAATTCCACCCATCCCACTTCATCCCCTGATGGGGATGGTCACGGTGTTGCAGGGGTTAATGGCGATGTCTGGCATGCCAAAGTAAGCAATCCAGTCTCTCCCAAAGAGAGGGGGTCCCCCATGTTCTAGGATATACAATGGCATTCTCTTTGTCTAACCCTTGTAGGATACCTGTACTTTCACGTACCCCAGTGGGTGGAGTATCTGCTTTTGAGTATGTCTGCAGTTTGATTGGTGTTGGACGGACAGTTGTTCGGATCAGAAGTTTTCTCCATTGTTTCTGGGTGATAACTGAAACTGCTGCTCCTGTGTCTACATCCATCTTGAGTTTCTTTCCTTCCACGTTTACCTCTACAGTCATTGCAGAGGGTGCTGAATGCATATGATGTATGTCCAATCTGTGGAGCACTTCCTCATCCTCTGATGCAGATGACGATGTATATCTTCCCACCATATATGCCTGATGACGATGTATATCTTCCCACCATATATGCCTTTGTCCTGGTGTTCAGAGGTTGTTTATTTCGCACCTTCTTACTATGGCAGACTCGTTTCAGATGGCCTGCCTTACCACAATTATGACAGAGCTGATCCTTAAACCGGCAGACTTTGTGATCATGGTCTGTATTCCCACAATGGTAGCAAGCTGACTCCCGGGTTGGTGAGGGTCTATATTTCCGATTTGTTGCAGTTGGCTTGACTGCTGTTCTGAAAACTTCCTCTTTAACCTCTTCCCTTCTGCTCTGGGGGTTCAATGCCTCTGTATCTTTCTCAGCCATTTCCATCACTGAAGCTATCTCAATTGCCTTTGTAAGGGTAAGATCGTTCTCTGTTAACAGTCTCTTTTAGCTAGACTCACTATTTAGTCCCATGACAAACTTATCCCTCAGTGCAGTCGGTAAATACTCCCCAAAAGAACAGGTTGAGGCTAGTCTGTAAAGGGCGAGCACATAAGCCTTAATATCTTCACCCGGCTGTTGCTGCCGCTGTTAGAACCAGAATCTTTCTGCAATCTCTAGTGATTTAGGCTGGAAGTCATTCCCTAACAGTGTCAGGAGCTTTGCTAAAGTCTTAGTTGCTGGTTTTTCAGGGAAAAGGAGATCCCTAAGAGTGTCATATGTCCTAGCACCAACCAGTGTCAGAAAAAATGCTACTTGCCTGTCGCCTGGGATGGCATTTGCAGCAAAATATTGTTCTAGTCTCTCAATTCAGGAGCTCCACGTTGTCTGTTCTCCATCAAATTCACTTAATGTCCCGATCAATGACATTTTCCTGCTGGGCTCTGTGGGTGTTTGTATTCAGCTGACAATCCAGAGTTTTTTTCTTCTTTTTCTTTTTTCACATGGATAGTAACCTTGTAAATAGTGTTGAGCGAACACGGACTGTATTATTCGTGTTCGTACCGAATAATTGGATTTTTTTTACACATACACGGACACTTTACTGTATATTCGGGTAAAAATCCGTGTTCGGTCGTTTTATTTCCGGGTTTTGCATGCTTTAGCGCTCTTTTCATGGCGGGCTTTCAACAGCCAATCAACAAGCGTTTAACTGGTGTGCCTTAAGCCATCCCAGCGATGCCTGCAAATGTATCAGTAGCTGTGATTGGCCGTCTGAAGCATGTGACCAACTCTTTATAAGTTCGAGGCAGCGGCGTCATTCTGCTGCTTAGATCAGGGAGAGAGCACACATCAACGTGCTGGCTGCTGATTAGGGAAAGACAGGCAGGAAAAAACCATTTGTGTCCGGATAGAATTGAGGGACAGGTCGGAGTGTTTTAGGCAGGGCGAGTTGTAGGCATTTTAGGGATAGAGTCTGCTGAATTTTAGGGAAAGTGTGTTCTACAAACTACAATCGATATTGCTGTGTGGGGTGGGATAGGAGATAGGCAGGTGTCAGTGATCCACATCCATTTTTCTCTTTTTGGGGTGCAGTGAACACAATCTTTTTGGGGTGCAGTGAACACAATCTTTTTGGGGTGCAGTGAACAAAATCCTTTTAGGGTGCAGTGAACACAATCTTTGTGGGGTGCAGTGAACACTATTTTTGGGGTTCAGTGAACACAATCTTTGTGGGGTGCAGTGAACACAATCTTTGTGGGGTGCAGTGAACACAATCTTTGTGGGGTACATTGAACACAATCTCATACTTCTGAAGATTTGAGGGTGCTGCCTGTTCCATACTCCTCCTACTCCTCATCCATCCTTTTAGGGGTACAAACAATAGTAATTGGGGCCTAGTGTGGTGGTGTACGTGTGAGATACATACACTTTTTTTTTTTTGATCATATTTCCTATTCTGCTATTCAATAAAAACCTTTGGGGATCAATTAAATTGCGGGATAGTCTGTGTCGGTACGTGTGAGATCCACCTTTCCAAGTTTTTGGGGTTCATCTCATACTTCTGAAGATTTGAGGGTGCTGCCTGTTCCATACTCCTACTCCTCCTCATCCATCCTTTTAGGGGTACAAACAATAGTAATTGGGGCCTAGTGTGGTTGTGTACGTGTGAGATACATACACTTTTTTTTTGATCATATTTTCTATTCCGCTATTTAATTAAAACCTTTGGGTATAAACAATTAAATTGCGTGATAGTCTGTGTCGGTACATGTGAGATACACCTTTCCAATTTTTGGGGCGCATCTCATACTGCCGAGGTTTTGAGGGTGCTTCAGTCTGCCTCCTGCCTGCTCCTCCTACTCCTCTTCCTCATCCTGCCTTTAGGGTACAAAAAATTGTAATCGGCGGGGCCTAGTCTGTGTTTGTACGTGTGAGATACACCGTATTATAAAATTTTTCCTATTCCGCTATTCAATATACACCCTTTTGGAGTGTAAAAAATTAAATTACGGCATAGTCTGTATCGGTACGTGTAAAATACACCTTTTAAATTAGTTTGGCGCATCTCCTTCCCCCGCCAAGGATTGCAGGGCGCTTCAGTTTGCCTCCTGTTCCCAACTCCTCCTACTCCTCTTCCTCTTCCTCCCTTTAGGGTAGAAAAAAACGTAATCGGGCCTAGTCTGTGTTTGTACGTGTGAGATACACAGTTTTTTATCCTATTCCGCTATTCAATATACACCCTTTTGGGGTAAAAAAACATTAAATTGCAGCATAGTTTGCATATTTGACTGTGAGATACACCCGTGCGATACTGTTGTTGGTTGTTCCGCTATTCAATAAACACCTTTCTAGGGCAAGATCTTAAATTACAGAAATATGAGGAGACCTTCAAATAAGGGCCTGGGTCGTGGTGCTGCTGGTAGAGCTCCTGTTGCAAGGAGAGGATGTGGTCGATCTGTGCCAGCTACATGCACAAGTCAAACACCTTCCTCAAGTGTGAGTAGGCGACAGAACCTGCATCAGTATTTGGTAGGGCATCATGCGCCTCTAGATGTGATGAGGCCTGAAGAAGTAGTAGATTGGGTTGCTGACAGTGCCTCCGGTTCCTTCACATTGTCTCCCACCCAGTCTACTGCAGAAAGGTCAGAGTTGGCACCTGCAGCCAATGTCCAACCGTATTTCACCACACCCCCTTGGAAATCAGGCAAGCAGTCTGAGCCCCAATCCATACAGCAGTCTCTTCTTCTTTTTGAGGACTCTGTCAGCAGGGTTTCCCAGGGCCATCCACCTAGCCCTGCCCCAGAAGTTGAAGAGATTGAGTGCAGCGATGCCCAACCACTTATTTCTCAAGATGAGTACATGCAAGGACCATTGCAGCACGTCTCCGATGATGACGAAACGCAGGTGCCAACTGCTGCAGCGTTCAGCATTGTGTAGACCGACAAGGAGGGCAGGGGTGAAGACTGGGTGGAAGATGATGTGGAGGACGATGAGGTCCTCGACCCCACATGGAATGAACGTCATGCAGGTGACCTGAGTATTTTGGAGGAAGAGGCGGTGGTCGCACAGAGCCACCAGCACAGCAGAAGAGGGAGCAGGGTGCAGAAGCGGAGCGGCCGTGCCCTAGACACTACGCCTGCTACTGCCCAACGCAGCAAGGGAACGAGCGCACCAAAGTCAGCTCAAAGGAGTTCTCTAGCGTGCAAGTTCTTTAGAAAATGTGCTGATGACAGGACACGAGTGGTTTGCACCCTGTGCAATCAGAGCCTGAAGTGAGGCATAAACCTTCTCAACCTGAGCACAACCTGCATGATCAGGCATCTAAGTGCAAAGCACGAGCTGCAGTGGAGTAGACACCTTCAAAACCAAGAAACGTCTCTGGCTCATCCTGCTTCCTCTTCTGCTGCAGTCTCGGCCGCTCCAGCCACATCTGTAGTCATACCGGCACCTGCCACCCCGCAAACAGACGATCTGTCAGCAACACCACCACCTGGGTCACCAACAACCATCTCCACAATGTCCCGTGGAAGCGTTCAGCTTTCCATCTCCCAAACACTTGAGAGGAAGAGCAAGTACCCCTCTACCCACCCGCGATCCCTGGCCCTGAATGCCAGCATTTCACAATTATTGGCCTTTGAAATGCTGGCATTCCGTCTGGTGGAGACGCACAGTTTTAAAAATCTTATGTCGGTGGCTGTCCCACAGTACGTCGTGCCCAGCCGCCACTACTTTTCCAGGCAAGCCATCCCTTCCCTGCACAACCAAGTGGGGGAAAAAATCAGGTGTGCACTGCGCAACGCCATCTGTACCAAGGTCCACCTAACTACCGATACGTGGACCAGTAAGCACGGTCAGGGGCGTTATATCTCCCTAACGGCACACTGGGTAAATGCAGTGGCGGATGGGCCTGAGGCGGATAGCAATTTGGCGCACGTCCTTCCACCACCGAGGATTGCAGGGCGCTTCAGTTTGCCTCCTGTTCCTAACTCATCCTACTCCGCTTCCTCATCCTCTACCGCCTCCTCATCCGGACAGCGTAACACCTTCACCACCAACTTCAGCACAGCCAGGGGTAAACAACAGCAGGCAGTTTTACAACTTGCCTGTTTGGGGGACAAACCACACACGGCGCAGGAGTTGTGGAGGAGCATGGAACAGCAGACAAATGAGTGGTTGCTGCCAGCGAGCCTCAAGCCCGGCCTGGTGGTGTGCGATAACGGGCGAAATCTCATAGCAGCTCTGGGCCTAGCCGGTTTGACGCACATCCCTTGCCTGGCGCATGTGCTGAATTTGGTGGTGCAGAGGTTCCTTAAAAACTACCCCGATATGTCAGAGCTGCTGCAGAAAGTGCGGGCCGTCTGTGCGCACTTTCGGCGTTCTCACCCTGCTGCTGCTCGCCTGGCAGCGCTGCAGCGTAACTTCGGACTTCCCGCTCACCGCCTCATATGTGACGTGCCCACAAGGTGGAGCTCCACCTTGCACATGCTGCAAAGACTGTGCGAGCAGCAGCAGGCCATAGTGGAGTTTCAGCTGCAGCACGCACGCGTGAGTCGCTCTGCGGAACAGCACCACTTCACCACCAATAACTGGGCCTCCATGCGAGACCTGTGTGCCTTGTTGCGCTGTTTTGAGTACTCCACCAACATGGCCAGTGGCGATGACGCCGTTCTCAGCTTAACTATCCCACTTCTATGCCTCCTTGAAAAAACAATTCGGGCGATGATGGAAGAGGATGTGGCTGAGGAGGAGGAGGAGGGTGAAGAGGTAACATTTCCAAGGCTTTCAGGGCAGTCATTCGCAAGGGGCTCCGAGGGTGGGTTCCTGCACACACAAACGCCAGGGACACAATTGTCCAGCAGGGGCACAGTTCTGGAGGATGAGGAGCTGGAGGAGGAGATGGAACCATGTTCACAGCAGGGTGGCACCCAGGCCAGCTCATGGCCATCACTGGTGCGTGGCTGGGGGGGATACAGAGGACATGGGACGATACACCTCCCACAGAGGACAGCCTTTCGTTGCCTCTGGGAAGCCTGGCACACATGAGCGATTACATGCTGCAGTGTCTCCAACGACCGCCGAGTTGCCCACATTCTAACTTGTGCTGATTACTGGGTGGCCACGCTGCTGGATCCCCGTTACAAGGACAACGTACCGTCCTTAATTCACTCACTGGAGCGCGATCGCAAGATGCGCGAGTGCAAGCGCACGCTGGTAGACGCCATGCTGCTGGCATTCCCATCTGACAGCGGGGCCACAGTGGAAGCACAAGGCAGAGGAGGAGGAGGAGGTCGCCAACGCAACCAGGGCACCGCCAGCACCTCAGAAGGCAGGGTTAGCATGGCCGAAATGTGGAAAAGCTTTGTCAGCACGCCACAACAAACAGCAGCACCAGCAGCTCAGATGGAACGTCTTAGCAGGAGGCAGCATTTTACCAACATGGTGGAGCAGTATGTGTGCACACGCCTACATGTAGTGAATGACGGGTCTGCCCCCTTCAACTTCTGGGTCTCCAAATTGGGCACATGGCCTGAGATTGCCCTTTACGCCTTGGAGGTGCTGGCGTGCCCTGCAGCCAGTGTATTATCTGAACGGGTATTTAGCACGGCTGGGGGCGTTATAACAATGTGGACAAGCTCACGTTCATTAAAATGAACCAGGCATGGATCCCACGGGACTTTTCCGTACCTTGTGCAGAATAGCAATGGATACCGACCTTACCCAGCCATTGTTCCATTTTTGCTCTTTCTCACTCTTTTGGGGTGTACCCTCATTTAAAATTTGTGAAAAGAAACAGTGTTGGCTACCTCGTCCTCCTCCTCAGGGCCAGATTAACGTAGGGGCTATTGGAGCTGCAGCTCCAGGCCCCTACCTTTTTATATAGGCCCCGGGTTGGCCATATTCTGTGTTTACAAGTGACAGAAGAGCGGTAACAGTGAAGTCTGGCTTCTATGCTCGCTTCCCCAGGCAGCACCCTCAGAACCTACCCACACAGCGCGAAGGCCGGACAAGGAGGGACAGTTGCCGATGCATGGATGTGTTTATGGGCTTCAGAGACAGCATCCCATGTTGAATTAGGCATGCATGGCTGCACCCTTCCTCCTCTGGGTGCATGCCAAGGCACGGCCCTTAAGGCCCTTCAAAATCCTCAGCACCAAGCCCATGATGCTCTTAATCCGGCCCTGGTCCTCCTCCACCGCCGCTTCCACCTACACCGCCCATAGGTGTGCGCAGCCTATTGCATTAGGGTGTGCACCCCAAAGTTGAAATACACATGCATGTGTTTGCCTACATGTACATGGCCCCGATACATTACTCTAACTGCTGGCAAAGAGAAATAGAGCAGAGCAGGTCCGAGGGAGATCTTTCCCATCTCCTCACTGGCAATGCTATGTGCCCTAGGTGATTAGGGTGTGCCCAGGCACACCCGGCACACCCTGTGCGCACGCCTATGACACCGCCACATCCACCACCACCTCAACCTCCCTCCTACTCCTTATGGGCCTCGTCCTTCAGAGATGAAGAAGAACATTGTTTTATTTTTCTGTTTTTTTTTTGTTGTTTTAAGTTATTTCCCTATCCACATTTGTTTGCAGAGCACTTGCCATGCTCTTAATTACGTTTTGCTGCCATTTGCAGCACTCTAGCCCTTTCCTTTGTTGTTTTAGAGCCATTTTAGTGCCTGAAAGTTCGGGTTCCCATTGACTTCAATGGGGTTCGGTGTCCGGGAAAAGTTCGGTAAAAGTCCGGGACACGGACCCGGACTTTTTTTTAAAGTTTGGTCGAACACGGACATCTAGGTGTCCGCTCAACCCTATGTAAATCCCATCCTCGTCGCCACTGTTATATTCTGTGTTGTGAGAGACACAGGACTCTGGTCTGGAACAACAGATGTTTATTTAGTACTCTCTGTACAGCATTACAGGACAGCTCTGTATATCAATACATCTCTACATGTGTCTAAGATGGCCACTCTGTCCCTTGTCATCACTCCTGGGTGGAGCCAGCCTTAAAGTGACAGTACATGTGAAACCCTTAAGGTATACAGCGGTCATATGCAGCTGTCACCTCGGGGGATCCCGAGCCGGGCCCCCCTCTCCAAGCATCCCCCAGACAGCTGTGCACGGATGACCTTAAGTTTATTGCTGCGGACATTAAAAACACCCTGGGGCGGCCATCTCCGAGCTGAGGGGGGACATCAAAACTCTCACAGGCCGGGTTCAAGAGGTGGAAAACGTAACAGCCCACCAAGAAACTGCTATCCATGACCTGTATCGTGTGTCAGGCTCCCAGAATATGATGATGAGAGACACTCAACGCCACGTGGAAGACCTCGATAATCGGGGTAGGCGCCATAACATTAGGATCAGAGGCTTGCCTGAAGCAGTGGATGGGGATCACCTCACACCTACAGTTATTGCCCTGTTTAACTCTCTCCTGGATAGGCCCCCGCAGTCCCCCATAGACATGGAGAGGATCCACAGAGCCTTTCGGCCTAGGGGGCGGGAGGGGGACCCCCCCCCCCCCCGAGGGATGTGGTATGTTGTTTTGTGGACTACCGCCTCAAAGAGGACATACTACGTAAAGCTCGGAACAGGCAGCACCTGGACTGGGAGGGCTCTCCCGTACAGCTGTATCAGGATTTGTCGGGAATCACGCTTCAACGTAGGAGGGAACTCAGACCACTGTTGGATGTTCTGCGAGCAAGGAATGTCGCCTACAAATGGAAATTCCCCTTTTGCCTGTCTGCCACCTCGCAGGGCCGGACAAGCCCTCCTGAGGGTCCCAGAAGACCTGCCCCACTTTTATGCCACCCTGGGGATCCCACCCGTGGCTCTCCCCAATTGGTATTCGGAATTCAGAATTGCCACAGATCATGGAGACTCGCCGGATGGATGCCCAGGACACCCGCAATAGGCGATACCGCTCACCCTCTGGAAACCGATCTGCACGGGGAGCGGCTGGTCCCAACAGCTAACACAGTCCGACCAAACCCCCGCAGCAGCGCAAAGCCAGGATTGGCGATTAGGGTCATGTGGCATCGGATATGCCTTACAGCCCTCCTACTCTTCTTTTTTTTTTTTTTTTTTTTTTTTTTTTTTTTTTTTACCCCCTTTTTTCTCGTTTTTTTATTTATTTTTTTTTTCTCTCTCCTTGCTCTTTTTGCAAGCTCTTGGTTGATGTCCATCGCTGAGTGGCTGGATTTGTTTACTTTTCGCCACATGTGCCCATGGTACTGAATGCTCTGCTCATGTTGCCCTATTGATGTCTTGATTCTGCCTAGTTGTTATCATAGGCTCCGAGAGGGTGCTATCGTGGATCTCTGTATATGCTACGGCTTCTTAGACTGGATCTGCTCTCCAACCCATCCCATGGCCTCAGGATTGGTAATGTACTCTATGCTTATACTCGGAGCACAGCTCTGAAGCTATTGACAGTCCCGTCCCCTATGCACCCCATTCTCTTTCACCCCCCCCCCCCTCCTCGTCAGCTATGACTCCGACCAGGACATCTACAGCACAACTGTGAGGACCTCTCTGGCCCACATCACCTTTCCTATTTGTTTCCTGTTAACTGCAGCTCCTTGGGCTTTGAGACCCATGAAAACTGCCATTCTTCTGTCTAATGGAACCGTTGTGCACCCCTCTCTGCTCTGATTGCCTGGGGGGGCTCTGATTGGGGGTCCCCGGTCTCTGGGGGCTCCCCGGCTGGGGCCGACGCAGGGGTTGGGGAGGGAGACGGCGGCATACCGTATTTTGTTTTTCTACACTCCTGTATTTGCGGGGTTGAGGGGGGTGGTATGGGTAAGGGTGTGGATTGTTGAGAAAATGGGGTGGATAGTGTTTGTTATGCTCTAAGTTGGCCCCTAAGGTGAACAGTTTGCTTACTCTCGCTAGACACTCGTGCACTCACTCTTGCATATGTGCCTATCGCCCCCTTGGAGAGACCCCCATAACCTTGAATTTTTGGACTATTGAGCGTTGATCAACCGTGTAAGCTATGCGAGCTCTGCCCGTTGGGTCTGTTCGCTCAGAGGGATCACCTGTTTTCGGTTTTTCCCCATTATGGGGAACGGACAGAGTATCCCTCTGGGCGACTGGGCCTTGGCGGCCGAAGGGGCATCATAACGGCGCACTAATGCCATTGGGAAAGCATCTCCCGGGTGACAGTTTTTACCCTGTGAAGGTTATAGAATGTTTCTTAGTTGTCATTACCCATGTTTCTCTAATGCGGTAGATGTGTCTTATCATGCTGATGTGGATTATATGATTGTATGCATATGTACGAGGTAACCACGTGACTAGAAACCAGGTGACACACTTCATCGTAGTCTGCATCACGACGAGAATTCCACCTTCCGGACCCTTCCATGCAGCATATAGGGGCGGCAGCGCTGTGTGTCTCTCGCATATCCCTCGTTCTGGTTGGCAGCTTCCTCCCACGGGAACTGAGGCTTACTGCCCGATAGGCTGCATCACTGGGCGCCTAGTTGGCGAATCCGTGCCTATAGACATGGACTTACGTTATAGTTTCGCCCTTACTGGTGGGCTTGCACCCTTCCCTTTAAGGACCCCACGTTCTTGAAATTTTTCTTTTTCTTTCTCGTCTCCACACATTTTTGCTCCGGTCTTTTGGCTCGTGGCCGGGTTCCCTCATGTGTTGACTAGTTCTTATCTCCTCATCCAGTTAGTCCTACTCCAACCCCCCTTAGTGGTCCCTTCAGTTTTGACTAATTACGCGCCTCTTACACGACATATAAGCCACTACACACTCGACTACACTCCTTACCACCAGTTCCAGCTTCGGCTGGCCGGGTCCGGTGGTGGTGTACCTCTGTCCCCTCCTACCTTCTCCTTTCCCTCCTAGCGCCCCAGTTTCCCTTCCCTGCTTGCCTTCCCTATCCTACCCCATTGTACCCTGACCCATTGCGTATTTGTCTATCCTACCCCTCTAACGTCCACTGTCTCTCCTCATGTCTACTTCGTTCAAGATTTACTCTTTCAACGCGAGGGGCCTGAACGTTCCTGAAAAATGATCAAAGCTATTCCTCTCCCTTCACAAAACGAAGGCGGATGTCCTATTTCTGCAGGAGACTCACTTCCGAGAGGGTAGCGTTCAGAAGCTCCATTCAAAACTATACCCTACTGCATACCATGCCACCTCAAAGGACTCGTAAGTCCAAGGGTGTGTCTATTCTACTGTCCAACAGTTGCCCGTTTGTGGTGACGGAGTCCCTGGCTGACGAACAAGGGCGCTTCCTTTTCTTCAAGGGCACGCTCCATGGTCGTGCCCTTACGCTGGCCAACATCTATGCTCCTAACAAGAGACTGGTCCCCTTTTTCCGCTCCACTCTCCAACAACTGACGGATTTCTTTGACGGACAGCTTGTCATGGGGGGAGATTTTAATGTAGCCCTGTCCCCGTTGCTGGACACTTCGGTGGGCTCGTCCTCCCTACGGTATGCTGCTTTGCGATCCATTAAGACCCTCCTGCGGGATCTTCTCTTGCACGACTCATGGCGTACTCTTCACGCAGACGCTAAGGACTACTCCTTTAATTCGCCTCCCTATGACAGGTACTCCCGCATTGATTACCTTTACATTTCCCAAGACCTGTTACCGGCAGTGGCGTAGCGTGGGTTGTCAGTACCCGGGGCAAGGCAAGTAATTTGCACCCCCTAACCCGTGGAATTTTAGCAGTACCGGAGTCTTTTCTACTACAACAGTATTAAACCCCTTACCTAAGCACATGTATTGTATATTAAGAAAATACTGATGTAATTAAAGTAATACCAGTGTACTCAAATTTATTTTCATTTATTTTATTTTATGGAGAGTAATGCACATAGTAGCTACCTACATTTTCAGCCCAGGGGGATGGTGTGTCCCCCAGGAGGTGCAGGAAGATGGTGGCAGGAGACGTGAAACACAGAGTGGAAGTCCCCTGGGCCTTGCACACATCATCCCAAAACCTGCATCTTCCCATCTCAGATCACCACAAATCCTGCATCTTCCCATCTCGGATCACCACAAATCCTGCACCTTCCCACCTTGGATCAATCTAGATCTCTTTACCATCAGACCTCAGATCAGCTCTGCACCTTTACTCTTCAAATCAGCCCAAACCCTGCGCAACATACCTCAGAACACCCCGATTCCTGCATCTTTACACTTCCGATCAGTCTCAATTCTTGTACCTTCACACCTCAGATCACCCCAATTCCTTCACCTTCACAAATCCTGCACCTTCACACCTCAGATCAGCCCCAATTCCTGCACGATCACACCTCAAGATCACCCCAATTCCTGCACCTTCACACCTCAGATCAGCCCCAATTCCTGCACCTTCACACCTCAGATCAGCCCCAATTCCTGCACCTTCACAAATCCTGCACCTTCACACCTCAGATCAGCCCCAATTCCTGCACCTTCACACCTCAGATCACTCCAATTCCTGCACCTTCACACCTCAGATCAGCCCCAATTCCTGCACCTTCACACCTCAGATCACTCCAATTCCTGCACCTTCACACCTCAGATCAGCCCCAATTCCTGCACCTTCACACCTCAGATCAGCCCCAATTCCTGCACCTTCACACCTCAGATCAGCCCCAATTCCTGCACCTTCACACCTCAAGATCATCCCAATTCCTGCACCTTCACACCTCAGATCAGCCCCAATTCCTGCACCTTCACACCTCAGATCACCCCAATTCCTTTACCTTCACAAATCCTGCACCTTCACACCTCAGATCAGCCCCAATTGCTGCACCTTCACACCAATTCCTGCACGATCACACCTCAAGATCACCCCAATTCCTGCACCTTCACACCTCAAGATCAGCCCCAATTCCTGCACCTACACACCTCAGATCAGCCCCAATTCCTGCATCTTCCCATCTCAGATCACCACAAATCCTGCATCTTCCCATCTCGGATCACCACAAATCCTGCACCTTCCCACCTTGGATCAATCTAGATCTCTTTACCATCAGACCTCAGATCAGCTCTGCACCTTTACTCCTCAAATCAGCCCAAACCCTGCGCAACATACCTCAGAACACCCCGATTCCTGCATCTTTACACTTCCGATCAGTCTCAATTCTTGTACCTTCACACCTCAGATCACCCCAATTCCTTCACCTTCACAAATCCTGCACCTTCACACCTCAGATCAGCCCCAATTCCTGCACGATCACACCTCAAGATCACCCCAATTCCTGCACCTACACAAATCAGATCAGCCCAGTTCCTGCACCTTCACACCTCAGATCAGCCCCAATTCCTGCACCTTCACACCTCAGATCAGCCCCAATTCCTGCACCTTCACAAATCCTGCACCTTCACACCTCAGATCAGCCCCAATTCCTGCACCTTCACACCTCAGATCACTCCAATTCCTGCACCTTCACACCTCAGATCAGCCCCAATTCCTGCACCTTCACACCTCAGATCAGCCCCAATTGCTGCACCTTCACACCTCAAGATCACCCCAATTCCTGCACCTTCACACCTCAGATCAGCCACAATTCCTGCACCTTCACACCTCAGATCAGCCACAATTCCTGCACCTTCACACCTCAGATCAGCCCCAATTCCTGCACCTTCACACCTCAAGATCACCCCAATTCCTGCACCTTCACACCTCAGATCAGCCACAATTCCTGCACCTTCACACCTCAGATCACCCCAATTCCTTCACCTTCACAAATCCTGCACCTTCACACCTCAGATCAGCCCCAATTGCTGCACCTTCACACCTCAAGATCACCCCAATTCCTGCACCTTCACACCTCAGATCAGCCACAATTCCTGCACCTTCACACCTCAGATCACCCCAATTCCTTCACCTTCACAAATCCTGCACCTTCACACCTCAGATCAGCCCCAATTGCTGCACCTACACACCTCATATCAGCCCCAATTCCTGCACCTTCACACCTCAGATCAGCCCCAATTCCTGCACCTACACACCTCAGATCAGCCCCAATTCCTGCACCTTCACACCTCAGATCAGCCCCAATTCCTGCACCTTCACACCTCAGATCAGCTCCAATTCCTGCACGATCACACCTCAAGATCACCCCAATTCCTGCACCTACACAAATCAGATCAGCCCAGTTCCTGCACCTTCACACCTCAGATCAGCCCCAATTCCTGAACCTTCACACCTCAGACCAGCCCCAATTCCTGCACCTTCACAAATCCTGCACCTTCACACCTCAGATCAGCCCCAATTCCTGCACCTTCACACCTCAGATCACTCCAATTCCTGCACCTTCACACCTCAGATCAGCCCCAATTCCTGCACCTTCACACCTCAGATCAGCCCCAATTCCTGCACCTTCACACCTCAGATCAGTCCCAATTCCTGCACCTTCACACCTCAGATATGCCCCAATTCCTGCGCCTTCACCCCTCAGATCACTCCAATTCCTGCACCTCCACACCTCAGATATGCCCCAATTCCTTCACCTTCACAAATCCTGCACCTTCACACCTCAGATCAGCCCCAATTGCTGCACCTACACACCTCATATCAGCCCCAATTCCTGCACCTTCACACCTCAGATCAGCCCCAATTCCTGCACCTACACACCTCAGATCAGCCCCAATTCCTGCACCTTCACACCTCAGATCAGCCCCAATTCCTGCACCTTCACACCTCAGATCAGCTCCAATTCCTGCACGATCACACCTCAAGATCACCCCAATTCCTGCACCTACACAAATCAGATCAGCCCAGTTCCTGCACCTTCACACCTCAGATCAGCCCCAATTCCTGAACCTTCACACCTCAGACCAGCCCCAATTCCTGCACCTTCACAAATCCTGCACCTTCACACCTCAGATCAGCCCCAATTCCTGCACCTTCACACCTCAGATCACTCCAATTCCTGCACCTTCACACCTCAGATCAGCCCCAATTCCTGCACCTTCACACCTCAGATCAGCCCCAATTCCTGCACCTTCACACCTCAGATCAGTCCCAATTCCTGCACCTTCACACCTCAGATATGCCCCAATTCCTGCGCCTTCACCCCTCAGATCACTCCAATTCCTGCACCTCCACACCTCAGATATGCCCCAATTCCTTCACCTTCACAAATCCTGCACCTTCACACCTCAGATCAGCCCCAATTGCTGCACCTACACACCTCATATCAGCCCCAATTCCTGCACCTTCACACCTCAGATCAGCCCCAATTCCTGCACCTACACACCTCAGATCAGCCCCAATTCCTGCACCTTCACACCTCAGATCAGCCCCAATTCCTGCACCTTCACACCTCAGATCAGCTCCAATTCCTGCACGATCACACCTCAAGATCACCCCAATTCCTGCACCTACACAAATCAGATCAGCCCAGTTCCTGCACCTTCACACCTCAGATCAGCCCCAATTCCTGAACCTTCACACCTCAGACCAGCCCCAATTCCTGCACCTTCACAAATCCTGCACCTTCACACCTCAGATCAGCCCCAATTCCTGCACCTTCACACCTCAGATCACTCCAATTCCTGCACCTTCACACCTCAGATCAGCCCCAATTCCTGCACCTTCACACCTCAGATCAGCCCCAATTCCTGCACCTTCACACCTCAGATCAGTCCCAATTCCTGCACCTTCACACCTCAGATATGCCCCAATTCCTGCGCCTTCACCCCTCAGATCACTCCAATTCCTGCACCTCCACACCTCAGATATGCCCCAATTCCTGCACCTTCACACCGAACACCAGTCCCTATTCCTGCACCTACACACCTCAGATATGCCCCAATTCCTGCACCTTCATACCTCAGATCACTCCAATTCCTGCACCTCCACACCTCAGATATGCCCCAATTCCTGCACCTTCACACCTAACACCAGTCCCTATTCCTGCACCTACACACCTCAGATATGCCCCAATTCCTGCACCTTCATACCTCAGATCACTCCAATTCCTGCACCTCCACACCTCAGATATGCCCCAATTCCTGCACCTTCACACCTAACACCAGTCCCTATTCCTGCACCTACACACCTCAGATATGCCCCAATTCCTGCACCTTCATACCTCAGATCACCCCAAAAAATAAACAGATTGGCTGTGTGCAGGGGAAGAGCCGCTAAGCTGGATGTCCCATGGCAAGCCTGAGTGTAGTCTGAGGATGTGGAGAGGAGCTTACCAGCATTCATGCAGGGTTGCGGCATGGCACACCACCCCCTAGATCTGGTTATCTGCTGCTTCTATTTTGGCTTATGCAAGCCAAGTGAGGTGGGCCGGAACAGAGTCAGGAGCGCAATGAGGTGATCCCAGCTGTGCTCCCTCTTGTGCCGGTCAGCTTTGCTGCAGCGTGGGAGTGTGTCCCAGGGATCCCTTGCGTGCCCACAAAAATATATGCTGGGGGCCATTTCTGGCACGCATGCTGGGGGTTGCCAACCTCTGATCTAGAAGTTCCCAGTGTCCCCTAGCAGACAAGGGGTATATTCAGATGTACCATTGGAAACCCACCCTGCTCTTGACTGGTCCTCCTTCTATTCCTTCTTCAAGGGAACTAAGGGTTGGGCATAAATTCATTGTTAGCCCTTTGTCAACAGCTCTGACATGACATGAAAAGCTGTGTAACATCAGCTAGTAAGTCACAAGGTGAGAGGCTGCAGCAGGGGATGATCTGTGTCATACATTTGTGAACACAGCAAAGAACGTCACAGGCACCAGGAATTACATGATTGTGTCATCTCTGAGCTGGAATATCTGTCTGGGAAATAGATTGTGACCCTGGATGATGCCTGAACAAAGGTGGCTCTGTCCTTTCTGGAGAGAAAATCAGATGAATGCAATGTCAGGGGGGTCCTGTGATCTCTGTGAGAGGCAATTAATATCTGGATGTGTTACAATGACACAATACTTAGAATGCTGCATCAGTGTGAAAAAAATGCTGCAATCAGTGTGAAAAAAAAATGCATTACATGACAGGTTCTCTTTAGCAGTATAAAGTGACAGCAGTCTCTTCTAGTCAGAAACATGCAGAAAACCTGTCCTGAGAGAATTATGGGGGAGGCCATTCCTGACTGCCTCTGAAAGTGCTCCCAGTAAATGCCCTCAATCTGGCTGTCTCTGAGTGTAACATGGTCAGCAGACATAGATTCCTGATTATATGGACTGAGGAATGTAGTAAACAGCAGTCTGCAGAAGTGAAAAAAGAGTATCCCCAGTGACCAGCCACTAAAATAGGATTGTGGGCAGACATGTCTCCCTCCCCCCCCCCCTCCTTTTAATTAAATGTCCCAGTCATTGCTGAGCCTGTTCCTCTCCATCCAGCCCAGCTCCACCATGACAGTTTACAGCCACCACTAACCTAGGCTCTTCTTTTCTCCCATGCTGAGTGCAGTGGACGAGATTTGGAGCCTGAAGCCCGCCCAGCCATCAGTGAGTCCTGGACAGCGAGGGGGGAGCAAGAGGCTGCACCAACCACGATCACAGCCAGCTCCGCCCGCCCCCACAGCAGCACATGACAGAGTGCAGCCAATCACAGAGGGCTTCGGCTAAGCCCAGACAGGCAGGGAAGCTCGGACAGCACTAGCCTTACAATATGGAGAGCGGCGGTGTCGGGGAGCACAACAGGGCATACTCTGGAGTCGGGACGGCGGGAGTCAGGACTTTTCTGCGCCCCTCTAGATATTGTGCCCGTGCCACCCGCACCGGCCGCACCCCCCACGCTACGCCACTGGTTACCGGTACTATCCTCTGCGGCCATAGAGCCGATGTTCCTGTCGGACCACCACCCTGTCAGCGTGACTCTTTCTTTTCCAGCGCACTCCCGCAGCTGGCGTATGGATAGTGCCCTTCTCTCTGACTCGACGTGCATCTCAGCTCTTACCGATCGCCTTACTCACTATTTTACGGAAAACGCTTCCACCGACACTGATCCTATTACTCTTTGGGCGGCGCATAAATGCGTGTTCCGCGGAGAGTTCATAGCGTTAGCCTCCTGGGGCAGTCTGTCTGCCGCAGATTCGCACTTTCCCATGGCTTTTTTTACGAACATGCCAATAAATCTGGTAGGTTGCTGGCAAGGGCTCTTCAAAAGAAGAGGTCAGCCAATACTATTCATTCAATTTTGGACTCCTCTGGGAAGACTCTCGTCTCCACCCTGGATATAGCCGCACAATTCGTCAGCTATTATTCAAAATTATACAATCTGCCGCGGACGGATTCCCCGGAGCTTCAACAAACCAGACTTTCCCGAATTAGACAATTCTTGGAAAAACACTCCCCTCCCCCGCTTTCGGAAGACACCATAAAAGCTTTGAACAGCCCCATCACGGTCGAGGACATTCAGCTAGCTATCAAACAATCCAAACCAGGCAAATCACCGGGTCCCGGCGGCCTTCCGGTGGGTTATTACAAAGATTTTGTGGACACACTATTGCCACGTATGGTCGATGCATTTAATGCCCTCCCTGACGCTCCCTCCCTAGGTCCGGACCTCTTGGAGGCCCATATCACGGTGCTTCCCAAACCAGGTAAGGATACTACCTTGGTTCCAAATTATCGCCCTATATCCTTGCTTAACGTGGATATTAAACTGTACGCGAAGGTGCTGGCTAATCGCCTACTTCCTTCTATCCCCGAGGTAGTTTCTCTTGACCATGCCGGCTTTGTTCCTGGCAGGGAGGCAAGGGACAACACCACCAAGGCGATCCATCTCCACCACTGGCTTACTACGTCCCGAACCCCTGGCTTCTTTCTGTCTCTCGACGCGGAGAAGGCGTTTGATAGAGTGGCATGGGATTTTATGACGGAGACGCTCATAGCCCTGGGAATATCGGATCGCTTTCTTCAGTGCATCTCAATCCTATATTCTAATCCCACAGCCAGGGTCCGGGTTAATGGATCCATATCGGACGACTTCTCCGTGTCGAACGGCACGAGACAGGGTTGCCCTCTGTCCCCACTCATTTACATCCTCACGCTAGAACCCTTAATACGTCAAATTCAAAGTACTGCAGACATTAAAGGGATCACCTTAAAGGACAAAACCTATAAATTGGCTGCCTATGCTGATGACATCCTGCTCTTCCTCACCGACCCCCCTAATTACAGTACCTAACCTCCTTACAGTTCTCAAAACGTTCCAAGACTTGTCCAACCTAAAGATCAATTATTCTAAATCGCGAGCCCCCTTAATGTATTCCTTCCCTCCTCACTCCTGCGGCTATGCCAGGCCAATTTCCCCTTCCAATGGGATCCACAGGCGATTACTTACCTGGGTGTCCAATTGCCAAGCACTCTTTCGGACCTGTATGTTAAAAACCATTTGGCGATCCTGAACTCGGTTCGGACAGATTTACGCTCTTGGTCCCAGGGACCCTTCTCCTGGTTTGGCAGAGTAGCGGTAGTGAAGATGAACATTATCCCCCGCCTACTATATATTCTGCAAGCCGTCCCAATCCATGTTCCCCCAGCCTTCTTCAAAGCATATCAGCGTATATGTGCACGGAATTCATTTGGAATGCTAAGAAACCTAGAATCGGCTGGGACACGCTTACCCGTCCCAAGATGGAAGGCGGCCTGGGCCTACCTCACTTGCTCAAGTACCATTGGGCATGCCACCTTTCTAGGATAGTCGATTGGGTGAATTTGGAAAGTACGCTCTCTACGTTCCCTGCACATCACCTTCCATGGACGGCTCCTTCCTCAACGCCTCATTTCATACTATCGCATCCCCTGACGGGAGCGACGCTTCGCATATTCCGTACAATTTGTAAGCAGTTAGACCTCTCCCAGAAACGTAGCCCTCTTACGCCCTTGCACTCCAACCCAGAATTCCCCCCAGGCCTACCATTTGTACCATTGGAGGGACCCTCTTCGACGATCCCCCATAGAGCACACGACTTTTTCGCCGGATCTCGCTTACTCTCACATCGGGACCTCCTCCTCAAGTTCCCGATGTTGTCCATTCCTCTGTATTGCTACTTTCAAATAAGGCACTTTTTAACTCGTACCCAGCCATTGGCTGATTGGACTCGTCCACTATCGTCCTTTGAAAGGCTTTGCGATGCCCCTGGCCCCCATCGCCACCTGATCTCAATTCTATACTCTATGCTATTCCCCATCTCCCATGCACCGTCAAACTCTTCGGACATGCTGGAAGGGGGAGTTGGGTCTGGACCTCTCCAGTGATGATTGGGCAAACATTTATTTGCATACTCATAAGGGATCCGTAAACGTACTAGCGCAGGAAACCGGGTTTAAGCTGTACTTTAGATGGTACAGGACCCCGGAGTTGCTGCACAAGTTTTCCTCAACAAGTTCCCCCTTATGCTGGAGATGTGGGCAACATCCGGGGTCTCTATTGCACATTTGGTGGGACTGCCCTGTCATTCGGCCGTTCTGGCAGGAGGTCCAGGCCTTAATCCCCTGCATCACCACCTACACGCCTGACTTCACTCCGGCGCAATACCTCCTCCACCATACGTCTTTATCGTTTGCCAGCTACAAGAAATCTCTCACGTGACACCTGATTAATGCGGCAAGAATGTGTGTGCCGTGTCATTGGCTCTCCACTTCTCCCCCTACCGTGGCGGAGTGGATGCGCCTGATTCAGCGAGTGGCTGAGATGGAAGATATTGTCGCTCAGGCCAGGGACTCCCACCACAAATACTACACGACCTGGGCTCCCTGGATACATTTCAGGACATTGCCCGATTTCCAGCATTTGAGCTCTTGATCACCGATACTTACCCTTCCTTCGGAAGCCTTCCACACGGTAGCAACCTGGAGCCACAGGCATAGTCCTGTGGGTACCTTCGGGCCTCCTTACCTCACTTCTCCTTGCTTTCTTCCCCCCCCTCCCCCTTTCTACCATGTACCCCTTCCTTCCCCTCCCTAGCTACCCTCCTGTGGTTTGCCCTTTAGGATGTCCCACCCCTCCCCCCCATATACCATCCCACCTCCATATCACTGCTCCCCTGTATAACACGCCGGGCTGCCGGAAGGTAGTCTTTCACTCCTCGCTAACAACATAGACGGTGTCCCTTGTACGAAACGCCTTCGCCGGGATTTACAGTTTTTGGTGGGGGCTCTCTGTTCCTTGGTACAGCAAGCTCCCCCTGGGGGTGCCGGGGACAGGGAATCCCCACCGCAGCTTGGACTTCATACTCCTACCCCGGTTTCCACTGACAAAGGGGACACATGACAGGGTTATACCCTTTGCAATTGAATTCCGCATGTCCCAACGTTCCCCCCCCCCCCCCCCCCTGTCCTCCTTTTTTTGTTTTTCTGGCCTGCGGTTGGGCTGTTATCTGGCTGTTGTAGTGTTGCCTGTTCCTGGCCTAACTGTATGCCACGCCTGGATAGAGATCTTGGGAAGCTGCATCCGTCCATCCATCCATTCCTCTGGATTTTTCATCTAGTGTGGCCGTTTGTTTGGATTCCCTGGTTCCACAGCATATGCTTCGTTTTCTCTCCTATGTGGTAAGGGTCCATTCATATCACTGGGTGTCACTTACATTCACAGTTGTTGCACTATATCATGCTTTATTGGATTTTTGTTTGGTAAGAGGTTAATTCACCTATCACTTTACAAGAGTTCGTTTAGCACGTATTTGTTTGGGAACACCTTTTTCCAGATGGAATAGACTCCCCTTCAATCAATTTAGTTATTAATGGACAATTTTGTTTGATTATTTAGTAATTAGCGCACTATTGTAATTTTCAGTTACATATCTTCACATCATTTATCTATTTTTCACAGTGCTGCTTTTACACGTTTGTATTGGTTTGCGCACCTTTTTTTCACTTTTAAACAGTACGTGATGCGCATCAATGAGATCACCGGTTGAGCATTTGTATTTTCCCTAGCATCTATGAATTAGGCACATTATATTGTAATAAACTGTATTCTGCTTTCAGGATGTTTCAAGAGGAATCCTCTACTACGGAAGATCAGGTAATGTTTTACGCTCCAACACAAGGATGGACAATGAACCAGAGGACGTCCTGGAAAGCTGGAAGTCCACCACGGGCAGGGGAAAGGTACAATAAGCAGCAGACTTAGAAAGTCAAATAACTTGCAAGACTGGAAAGGGCTTGCCATCATAGAAGACTGCGTTGGAAACACTGGATAGTTTCACGACTTTACCCTTTAAGAAAGGCGAGGTGTCTGTGACTATCATGTACCCACCATGTTCCATTAAAGAGGTAAGGAGCTTGTGAACTCCATGATAGCATGTGAGATGGTGAAGTTGGTAAAACCTGATTGACATTGTGTGAGTCGATTGTTCACACAAGTCTGCATTTTCCCCCCTGCTGTCAATCACAGCCAGTGAGAATAGAGCAGGTGTTGGGGCTGAGCCATGCTCTGTGTGTCTGTAGACACAGCTGGATCAGGAACAAGCACACACAAGTGCCTCCAGAGCAAGCGGGTTGCTATAGGGACACTTGGCTGGGGGAGCAGCTAGGAGTGCTGAGGGGACCTAAGAAGAGGAAGATCGGGGCTGCTCTGTGCAAAATCACTGCACAGCACAGGGAAAAGCTGTTATTTTAAAAAAGTGATCCTTTACAATCACTTTAAGGGGTCAGATAAACCCAGTGAGTGCACCACCTGAGGGGGAGCAAGTGGTGACTATGGAGGTGTAGTGTAGTTCAGTTTTTCAATTAAACCAACACTTGGATAACAGTGGGGGTTTAAGAGTTGCGCTTATCAACTTTTCTATGGGACTAATTGATGCATGTTTTACCTTATTAGCAGAAAAACTGTATGATTATATTTAATTTATTCAACAGTACAAATGTATTTATAGGAGTACGTTTTATGGGTACAAGGATTTTTTTGATGTATGTTTGTCCACTGCAAATTACTGATTTGTCTGATTGAGACAAGTTTTTTTTTTATCATGGCATTAATTAAATTTATTTGGCAGGTGAGATGGGCTACCTTTTTCTTCTTTGAGGACAGGAAGAACCTCCGAATGCTTTGCGTCATTGCCAAGAACATCCCGTGTCCCTGTCACCCCTCCCTACCAACAACTTCTGGAAGAAAAATCAATTATTCAAGGAAGAGACCAAACTTGAAGCTGCAGCTGAGATACTGAGTGATGGCACCAACCCCGTTCTTTTGCTAGTTGACAAAGAAGATCTCGCAGTTGGCACAGAGCTAAAGTTTCACTATGGGGTCACAAAAAACTCCTTCAGGGGGAAGGGGCAGATGTGGACTGGTTACATAAATAAGAACCCAGCAGACACCCATCCCTACACTACCGGCAACAGGATGAGTTCTAAGCATGCAGTGAAAGTGCTCAGAGTTGACTTTGAAAACCTGGTGATCGAGGTATTTAATACATTTTCAACCAGTGCAAAACATGTTTCAGAATTAAAGTCTTGCTTTGAGTTTGTTCACCAGGATTATCACAATGTTCTCAGGCATGTGCCAACAAGGTGGCTAAGTTTCTTTGCAGCAGTAGATCGTCTATTACTTAGCTAGGAGTCCATGAAAGTCTATTTTTTAACATATGGAAAGGAAGACTGCCATCCAGTTATATGGAGCTTTATTGAAAACCAAGAGGACGCCCTAAGTACAACACTTACATTAGCGTAGTGCTTTATTTTTGTCCATTCCTTTGTTTGTTTTTTTTTTTAACTAAATCAATTAAAACTCTGGAAAAGGATTCTGAAACTGTGCCAGAATTGTATTCAATCATGTCTGATCTCAGGATACAGCTGCAGAACAGAAAAGAAGATTCTTATTTTGGATACAGAGTAAATAGTGATTTCCAAAGCTGTCACTAGCAGAGCAGGGAAAGTTTAAAACAGAAGCAGTAATGTGTTTTAATGGAGAAATGGTTTAAATTTGACAACTCACCATTCAAATACTTTTCATATCTGAATGGTAAAGCCATAACGTCATTTGAAGAGTTAAGGATGATTGTTGAGCTGCTAAAAATTAAAAGCACTGGAGCTTTATCCTGAATACTGCTTACTAAAAGCTGCTTTTCCAGCAAGTATAGTAAAAGAGGACATGACTCTCAGATAAGTGGGTTCTTTTTTTTTTTTTTTTTTTTTTTTAAGAACACCGATGCACCCAGCACCCATTCTACTAAAAATAGTTCAGGCAGTACTGGCTACTAAAAATAGTTCAGGCAGTACTGGCTACTAAAAACAATATAGATATATAAATTATACCCGCGCTAAGTGTGCTGAGAAATAAAAGTAAAAAATTGTAGCTGCTGCTCACCAGGAAAAAATTACCAGATAAAGAATGTAATTAAAAGAAGACAGCGCTTGCAAAAATCATACAAAAATTATAAACTCAAAAAACAACCATGTGAAGTGCACAGTGCTAGAAAACATATATAAGTGAAGTCCTTTCCAGTGAATAAAAGTGTACAAGTGCAATCCCTCTGACTCTGAGCAACCTCGTACTGTGAGGGATTGTGCCGGAATTCAGGGGGAAGAGAAATTTGGCCATCCTGAATGTGGAGAAAGTTTTAGCTCTGAATTAAGTCTTACTGTACATCCGAGATCTCACAGGGGTGACAAGCGACATTCCTGTACGGAGTGCGGGAAATGTTTCCTTCCTAAATCAGAACTTATCATACATTACAGATCTCACATGGGCAAGAAGCAAAATTCCTGCTCTGAGTGTGGGAAATGTTTTACAGATAAATCACAACTTGTTAGACATCAGAGATCCCACACGGGGGAGAAGCCGTATTCCTGCCCTGAGTGTGGGAAATGTTGTTTTTCACAGAAATCAGACCTTGTTAAACATCAGAGAATGCACACGGGGGAAAAGCTGTATTCCTGCCTTGAGTGTGGAAAATGTTTTATAGATCACAACTTATTAGACATCAGAGATCTCACACGGGGGAGAAGCCGTATTCCTGCCCTGAGTGTGGGAAATGTTTTATAGATAAATCACAACTTATTAGACATCAGAGATCTCACACGGGGGAGAAGCCGTATTCCTGCACTGAGTGCGGGAAATGTTTTTTACAGAAATCAGACCTTGTTACACACAAGAGAACTCACACAGGGGAGAAGCTGTATTCTTGCCCTGAGTGTAAAAAAAGTTTTTCACGGTTTTCCTCTCTTTACTCACATCAGAAGATTCACACAGTTGAGAAACCATATTCCTGCCCTGAGTGCGGGAAATGTTTTTCATGGAAATCAAAACTTGTTAGACATCAGAGATCCCATACTGGGGAGAAACCATATTCCTGCCCTGAGTGTGGAAAATGTTATACATGGAAATCGGACCTTGTTTTACATCATAGATCTCACAGTGGGGTGTAGGAATGAGTTGAACATTCCTGGGTTCCGTTTCCAGGAGGTTTGCTGAACTGCTCCTAATGTCTGAATGGTATGGTACACTGCCATGTACTCTGGAAAGGCAGAGATCGTTTTTTTAATTTTTCTTTTATCTCAGGCTTTTCACCCTAGAGGAGAGATATGGGGTCTTATAGACCCCATATCTCTCCATAAAGAGGACCTTTCATGCCCTATTCCTATTACAAGGGATGTTTACATGTAAAAGTAAAAATAAACAAAAAAAAAATTTAAAGCGCCCCCTGAAGGGGAATGACAGAACCTCTTTCTAGTTGCTTGCAACCATTTTCTAGCTTGACCTGTGTTACGCCATTTTCTTAAATGCAGCTCTGACTTATAATGACTTATATTTTTCATTGTTCATGTAACTAAAGCCTTAAAGTAACCTTAAATGAAATAAATCACCCCATGCTTGCAGTATTTTGACACCTTTTAAGATCTGTTTCCTTCGTCCCTAACATTTACTTCCTCTTATTCTACTTTAAGCGATAGGGTCTAGACAAGGCATATTTTGCAATTTCTAACGAACATTCTGTATTAACCCATTGTTTAACTTTTGAGAGACTTGACTCTTCCTGAGAGCACTCACCCCCCCCCCTCCCAACTGTATTTCCTGTTCAATTCTGTGTATAATAGTTACCCCGCACATTGAATAAACCTAAGCATGCTTTTGACTGAACACTTGTTGCATGTGTCTTCTTTCACAGGATAAAGCATTCTCCAGAGCTCTGCCTTCTTTTGCATAGAACAGACTAGACTTTGCTAATAAGTCAGGGACTTATCCTTTACATATACATTTAAGGTATCTAGGGTGAATATAAAGAGAAATCACCTTCAGATTGGGGGCTCATACGGGATCGGAGAGAGAACGGTCATCACGGGTCCAAGGATTCACCGGTCTGGGTAAGGAGATATTTTATTTGATCTGTTTGCCTGTCCAGTGGGACTTGGCCTTTTTTGGCCCTGGTTCCGATCTCTGAGCCATACACCAAACGCTCAGGGAGCGTGTTGGATCATAGAGCGGCTCTGGGAAGACGCTCTGGATTTTTTATATATATAGAAGCTTCAGGGAAGCTGGAATAATAACATATATATTATAAAGAGGCTTCAGGGAATATGTCAGTCTGTTCTGTGTAGAAAACAACTATCTCTTTTCTTGCTTATATCTTTCTATCGCATAGAAACTGTAAGATTTAGAGTATAAGATAATTTGTTTGTGTGATCTAAAAAGGCTTATTTAGTAAGTAGATAAGTTTGTTGATCACGTGATTATTTTGTTATTTCATTTTGTTATGCCATTTGAAAATATTGCCATGTTGTATTGAAGTATTATATTGCTGGTTTAACTGCGTGTCTGTAATTGTATGTGACTTGTGGACTGTTAAGATAACACGCTGTTCCTGTTTAGTGACAGTCTCATTATTGCTAGTCTGACGTACATTGAAGCTGTGTGATTGTGAATGACTTGTGAAAGCGATGTCTGTGGTTTGTTGATACAGCACACCGGACCAGACAGCAGGGAACACGTTGTTGGATATATTAGCAGGGATCCCTATTATTATTTGCATACTTTCTCTGCTACTGTTGACGAGCCTAAGTTTTACTGTAAGGGCTGGTATTTGTGGGATCCTAATGGGACTATTTATCTTATACAATCTTTTGTAGGAAAGACATTAAGTAAAGTAGAATTGTTTGTTGAGAGAATTCTGTAGTTTCTGTAAAGTAGAATTGTTTTGTTGAGAGAAGTTTGTAGTTTCTTTTTTTCCCCCGAGGATGGGCGGGAAAGTCTCTAAAGCAGCGCCGCCCCTTATCGGGGAAAATTGCAAAGACTATGTCGCTCGTGTATGTGGTACTGATTATTATTTAGTTAACCCATGGGTGGACCAGCTAGCAGGATGGACAGAGTTAATGAACAGCTGTAATCCTTTTCCCCGAGAGGGCGCAAATGATAGTTTTCACATGGATATGGTTAAGAGCTTATGTCTTGGTGACTCAAAGGCATATCCATATTTTGGTCCCGACCCGCAATGGGATAAATGTTATATGGAGAAGGGGGGGTTAAATTGGTTGGAATATGCCCCATATTGGTATCAGCAAGATAGTAAGAAGAGAAATAAAAATAAATCTAGCAGAAATGAAACTAAATTGCATGATTTAGAAGCTTCTGTGATGCGTCCGCTTCCACCTCTTCCACCACACACAAATAACCAGCACAGCCAACACTATCCTAGCCTCTCAAAGAAGGATGCAGATGATCTCTTAAAGGTCAATGCTGCTACGACACCCTCTGCACCACAAGGGAGTCAGCTATATCCTAGCTTATCTCAGAGAGACCTAGATGATCTCCTTGCTATTGCAGCAACCATCCCTGCCACCCCTGTTGCCCCTGGTGCCCCTGCCACTGCAAGCACTAGTGAATCGGACACCGAGTCCGACGACGTGAGTGAGCTTCATGCAGAAGTGCAAGAAATGCCTAAAGCTCGTGGTTCAACAAAAGCATTAGCAATTTCTTTTTAAGTTGAACCAACACCTCCTAGAAACAGAAGTGGTCCCAGGGAGAAAGTCGCCACACATCTGCCGTTTGACAGTGGGGGAACAAATTTTAAAGGAACCTATGGCGATTGAGGACATTAACAGAATAGTTAAGAATTGCCCTAAGCCAAACATAGCACCTCAAGGTACCATTAACTATTTGAAGAAAGCCTGCAATGGCCGCAATTACACCCAGGAAGACATGAGACTAATCCTTGATGGGATTATTGGAAGTAATCCTAAATGGGACTGGACTAAGGTTAAGACTATAAGTGAAATCCAGAAGGCAGGGGAAGGGGGTGCCTATCCTACTGCCTCCACATATGCATTAAACACAGAAGAAGGTAAAACTGCTATGTGGACAGAATTAACCGCATATATAACTGAAATTTACAAGACCAGATCTTCCCTATCTGCTGCCATAGCATGCAGACAGAAACCTTCTGAGTCAGTAGTGGATTTCTGGAAGTGATTTGAAGCATGCTGGGTAGAAAAAGCTGGTCTAGCTACCATTGGTAATAGTTTGTTTATCTCTACCTGGATTAATAACACACTCCCACATCTGACAGTGCCCATTAAACAAATGATCTCCTCATGGCCGAGTGACACAATAGCTACATTCCAGGAAGAGTTGTTTAGTAAAGATGCAGCAGGTTGCTTTGACATAAAGAAACCCACCACTACCACAACCACTACACATAATTTTAACAGCAATGCACAGAAACAAAGAGTTCCAAGGTCAGAATCAAAATCAGAATCCTCAAGCCATCCATCCTCAGGGACAGGGATCCCGGGGTAGGGGAAGAGGAGCTCAGTTCAAAAACCCAAATAGGGCAGTTGTAGTTAGAGCTCCCCCTAAAGAGGGCTTTGCACCCAGAACCCCTCCAGGTGTCTGTTATAATTGTGGTAATGCTGGACATTGGGCAAGGGATTGTCCCTATGCAAGGAGATCAAATAACCCAAACACACTTGATCAGCCACAGCAGCCACCACAGCAGCCATCACAGCATTGATTGGTCCAATAGACGTCAATACTGACGGGGCCCGGAGGCTGATGTCCCGATTTTCCCACAGATCAGACACATGGAGAGACCAACCACTGATTGTTTTAGAGATAAGTGGGGTTAAACTAGCTAGAGTTCCTCCAATTTAATGGGGGAGTCCAAGTAGGCCCGATCCCTGGCGGATAGTTGTGGCAACTGCAATGTTTGCAGAAAGTCCTCTAGATCTCCCGGGTCATAGGACACTTTGGAGGAGTAGAGGTCTTGATAAAACGTGCGGAACCCCTGCAAAATGGACGGAGTCTCAGTGACCACCTGCGCCGAGGGAAGAGTCAGCCTATGCACTATCGGAAGAGGTTTTTGCACCCTTGAAATAACAGCAAGCATGCGACCAGTTTTCTCCCCTTCCTCAAAATAGGCCTGGGAGGTGAAAAAACGCTTATGTTCCGACTGCTGCTGTTGTATTGAACGGTAAAAGCGCCTCTCCTCAAGCCAGCAGTTCTGGTTATCCGAGGTAGGCGAGAGCAAGTACGCGCGCTCAGCCCGTAGCACAGCATCACTGGCGTCCTGAGCCCAGCGCCTACTCCTGGACTTAATGGTAGCAATCTCTTTAATACAAAGACCCCTTAGAAATGCTTTCATGGCATCCCATACCATTCCAGGAGCTGCAGAGTGTCTGTTATCTGTAAAATAGTCAGTCAAGTGCGTAATGAATTTAGTAGGGTCTGGGAAAAATTGGATCCAGAAGGGGTTTAATTTCCAATGCCCGGGCAATCTAGACCCCGGGAGCTGAAGGTCCACCCGCACAGGCGAATGGTCCAACAGCCCCCTAGCCAGATACATAACCTCGGGTGCAAATGAGAAAAGGAAGTCAGAGCCCAAGGCCAAGTCTATGCGTGATAGTGAGGAGTGAGTAAGGGAGTGGCAAGAAAACCCAGCCTCGAGCGGGTGTTTACATCTCCAGAGGTCTACAAGGCCCAGCTCCCTCACAAAAATAGCAAACGGAGTGGGCGTTCTAGGTCCCCCAGGATCATGTAGTTTAAGAATAATAATGTCTTGGATTCCTCCCCAGATAAAGTCCCCCAAGGCCAGAACCGGGACCTGGGGGTGCATACTCAGAAACCGCAACAGACACTCTAGCACCTCGAACGTGAACGGTGGGAGTACATACACATTAACCAAGATACAATCAAAAACATCCCATTTGCCCAGTAAAAACATAAACTGGCCCTGGGAATCAACCAGGATATCCATGGGCTCAAATCTGGCATGGGCATGTACCAGGATAGAGACTCCCCTTGAGTACTGTGAGTGAAAGGAGTGAAACTGTGTGGGGTATTTTCGGGACCAAAGGTTCTTAACAGTGTCCACAGTCAGATGCGTTTCTTGCAGACAAACAAAAGTGGGGCGCTGGTGTGAGAGAAAAGTCAATACTGCCGTATGTCTGCGAGGGTCACTTAGGCCACGCACATTCCAGGAGAGTAGCGAGCCAGCATGATTAGCCATAAGGGACAATCAGAAGCATCGAGGGCCTGCAGAGCCCGCAGGGCCAGTACCCAGTAAAAAACTCGAGAAGCATATCCGAAAGGGTGGCGATATGGAGGGGGGAGCCATATACCTGTAATCCGAGAGGTCCATGGGTCAGTCTGGTTGCACGAGAACAGGTCACTTTGGGCAAAAGAAAAAGATGTAACACAAACAAACAAAAAAAGAGTCGTGCAGAGCGGCAAGACATCGTGGATGCAGCCATCCTGTCCCCGCAGGGAGGTGGTAACAAACCCTCGACAGGCTGGGGGAAAGGGAAGAGGGCCCGAACTCGAACAAATGCTAGAGCCATGTAAAACATAAAACTGGGCTCCAGAAGGCAATGTGGAACTGTAAGCAGCACTTAATTCGACTAGGAAAAGACATCCAAGCTCCTGAAAAGGGGTATAGCAAACCCACACGCAGTGTTAAGTGAAACCAGGATAAGACGGTGATCACTCCGCAGCAGCTCTCAGTTGTCGTTCTTGTCGTTCCAGCCAGTTGGCCACCATATTGGGGTTGTCAAAGAAGTGTACGGTGCCATTAGCCACAACACGTAGTTTGGCCGGCTACATCATAGAATACACCAGGGGAATAGCCCGTAAATGTTTTTTTACATCCGTGAATCTAGCCCATTGCCGTTGTAAAGCAGCGTAGAAATCAGGGTATATAGAGGCCCTCACTCCTTGTATCTCCATCCTAGGTTGTTGTCTAGCCAGTCTCAATATGGCGTCCCTGTCCTTGTAATACAATAATTTCAGCAGGAAAGGACGATCCGGACCCCCCGGGTGGCGGGGCCCGGAACGGTACTCTGTGCGCCCGCTCCACAAAGAAGGGAGAGAGATTGTCCTTGCCAAATGTATCTAGCAGCCATTGCTCAATAAAATCCACCGGAGCTTTCCCCTCCGCCTTTTCTGGGATGCCTACAAACCTTGGATTACTACGGTGTAGGCAATTCTTCATATCCTCTAGTCGATTCATGGCCTCTGAGACCCCTGCCGTATTCATCCGGACATCCTGGGCAGGAGGGCCAAGGTCGTCTTCCACAGCACTAACTCTACCCTCTAGTGCGGTAGCCCGCTCTCTGATTTTCTGCATATCCTGCCGGATGTGTAGCAGACCCTCCTTCATGCTTTTGACTTCTGCCGACAGGACCGTTATAGAGGCACCGTAAGTATGGACCGCGGCTATGACATCATGCAGGGTAGGTTTCCGAGGCTTCCCCAGTGTCCATGGCATCCGGCCCTCCCCCATGCTCCGGAGCGGTACTCACTGCAGTCCCCGGCGTTGATGCGGCCTTGTGTGCCTGAGACGGAGAAGAAGCCTGATTGGGAGGCGAATGTCCTGTCTGCGGGCTATGAGCGGCGGCTGAGGTAGTGGTGGACTGCTTGCGAGCCGCAGGATTATGCACAAATTGTCCCAGTTTGGAGAGCGCCGTGGGCTGCTTGTCTTTTCCAGTCCTCTGCGGTAGCGGAGCGCCGCCATTTTGGGCCTGCTTGGTGACTGGAGATGTCCAAAGCCCTGGGACCGACACCGGAGGAAGGCAGATCCTGGAGCGGAGTAAGCGGGCAATTTCTGAAGAAATACCGGGTTACAATTCAGGATAATAGCTGACAGGATAGCGGAGCCGATGCGAGACACGTCTGCCTACATGAACGGTTTAGCCACGCCCCCGTTTGTAGTTAATTAAGATCTCTAAGAAGCAATGACAAATCAAGAGCTATACTTCAAAAAGCTGTTTCTTTGGTGGACACTGACACTGAGAATCCACAAACATCCAGGCAAATTAAAAACAAAAATGATGGAAGACTTTGTGTATGACGCCAGGTCAAGAAGGGATGATGTGTCAAGTGAAGATGATCTTAGAACAGAAAAATTTTACCCATGCTTGGATCGAATGCTCTCTGAACTAGATCATCATTTCTCAAGCATTAAGGAAACTTTGGTCAAGGGCATTGAGGCATGCAACCTACTTTCTACATATTTTCTGTCAGAAGATTTAACGATACTAGCACATTACAAAATCAATCTTCACTATGAAGAAGTAGTTGTTGCTAAAAACTTCTTTGCCCGTAAAAAAACAAGAAGGTGCAGTACTAACAATACAGCACATGTGCAAACTTTTGGATCCTTTCATGTTTCCAACAGTGAAATAACTCATGCAAATTGTCCTAACTATTACTGTGAGCAGCTGCTCTTATGAAAGATAATTTAGGCTACATTCACATGTAGGCGTTTTGGAGCGTTTTTCAGCTCTAAGGATCAGCTCAAAAAACGTCCAACAAAAACCTAAAACAGGATGTATTTCAATACATTTTGACGGCAACAGACAATTTTTCAAAGTGAGAAGAAGCTTTTCCACTGAAGAAAAAATTTGCTGCAGAGGTGGGACGGCATTTATGCTCGATGATCGACATGGTTGTCTGGAACACATACTCTCGGACCAGGGCAGAGAATTTGTCAATCAAGTATGTGTTATTTACATTTTTTCATTTTTTGGGAAAATTATTTATCTGTTGGTTTTATTATAATTTTCTATTCCTGTGTTTTGTTTTCGATTAAAGCCAAACAATAACGATCGCATGTGCAGTATGCTGGGGATTGAAAGAAGCGTGACAGCAGCGCATTATTCTCAAACAAACGGCAAGTTTAATTAAAGGCCCGTACACACGTACCGATCGTCGGCATACAAACGTCGGTGGACGAAGGATCTGCCGATTGTACGCGTGTTAGTATGGTGCCTCCGACAGATGTCTGCGCACAATCCGCGGACAAAAGTCTTTCTTGCAAACATGAAAATTTTTGTATGCCGACACCAGAACGGACGATTGTTCGCCTGTCAGTACACAATTCGGCCGACAGACCGCAGATTTGCAAGACTGGGCATGCTCAGAAAATAGAAAACACAGGGAAAGTTAACCATTACATGACATCACTTCTGCAGTCGGCGGACAAAATTCTTGTGCTGTCCTTGTGCTGTCTTTGCACTTTTCAGCAGACACCGACATCCCGGGGAGAAAAGAGGAACATTTGTATGCCGACCATCGGTACGTGTGTACGGGGCTTAAGTCTTGTTTATAATCAGACTTTTATGAAAATCTTCTTCCACAGGTGGCACTTTCACCCCCTTCCTGCCCAGACCAACTTTTGCTTTCAATGACAATGACTTAGTCATGCAGCACTGTACCCAAATTAAATTTTGAAAATGTTTTTGTGGTATTTAATCACCACTGAATTTTTAATATTTTTGCGATAAGGGAAAAAAAGAGTTAATTAAAAAAAAAAAAAAAAGTATTACATTTTGCAAATAAGAGGTTTTGGTCAGAAATTTGGGCCACAATGTATACAGCTAAATATTATTGGTAAAAATAGCATAAATTATAAAATGTTCACACAGACTAAATAATATCCACTAGAGTCTACAAGCTATGGTACAAATCATTAAAATTTGATCACACCTGATGTACTAACAGCATATCTCAATTCTTGAAGCCCTGAAATGTCAGGACAGTACAAGTAACCCCCAAATTACCCCTTTTTGGAAAGTAGACAGTCCAGGCAGGGGTTTGCACAGGCTGGGATTGCATTGGCAACTATTATCTTGGATAAAGTATTAATATTGGATTAAGTATTACACTTCTGCTCAGCACTTCAGCGAATGCACAAAGCATACAACTGCAAGCCAACAGACAGACTACAGGTGATCTGAGACTCTATACTGCTTATCCATCTCACATTCAGTTTACATCTCAATCTCACCACCCTGTATTATGCAATCCCTAATTCTCCTTCTCATGTTTGCATCCTCTCTCCTAAAACTTTCTCTCCTTTACCCCTCATCTCCGCCCCACAGTTTGTATATATCACCCTCACTCCTATCTTCACCTTTATACTGCACTCATCAACTCCTGCTGATTCTGAACCCACACACCAATAAAACCTACAGGACACTGAGATGTGTCCCCCCTCATAAATCATACTCCCATATCACCTCCCTCACCCTTCTGCTTCTCCTAACCTCTGGAGATATTTCCCCAAATCCTGGACCCCCATCATTTACCTTTGGCAGACATACCCGTCACCCCCTATCCTCTGACACCACCCGAAATCCACACAATCTGGTTTCTATTCCTGTTCTGCCTCGAGCCAACTTCCCCTTCTCCTGCGCCCTCTGGAATGCCCGCTCTGTTTGCAACAAACTCACCTCTGTCCATGACCTATTTATCACAAACTCCTTCAACCTGCTTGCAATTACTGAGACCTGGCTTCAAGACTCTGACTCTCCTTCTCCTGCTGCCCTCTCCCATGGTGGCCTCCTGTGGACTCACTCTCCCAGGCCTACTGGACGGAAAGGAGGTGGGGTTGGAATTCTGCTTTCCCCTCAAAGCACTTTTCAGGTTCTTCATCCACCGCCTTCTCTGTCTCTCTCCTCATTTGAAGCTCACTGTATTCGTCTATTTTCTCCAGTTTCGTTGAGAATTGCTGTGATCTATCGGCCTCCTGGACCGGTATCAGGCTTCCTTGATGACTTCTCTGCCTGGCTACCCTACTTTCTCTCTTCTGAAATTCCCACAATCATTCTTGGAGACTTCAACATCCCTGTTAATCTTAACACTCCTACTACTTCTAAACTTTTGAGCTTAACCTCCTCTTTTGACCTAAAACAATGGACACATGCTTCTACTCACTCTAATGGCAACAGCCTTGACCTCATGTTCTCCTACCTATGCACCCCTCACAACCTCTCCAACATTCCATTCCCTCTCTCTGATCACCACCTCATTAGTTTCAGTCTCTCCTTGTCCTCCTCCTTCAAAAAGGACAGATCCTGCACATGCTGATATACAACAAGTACAAAGAGGAGTACTTCACCAGCCCATGGCGCTGTCCATGTGTTCACCTCCTTTGTTTGTATGTTTTATAGCTGAAATGTCCTGGTTGCTGCTGCTCCTCTCTCACTCCACTGGTGGGGGGGGGGGGGGGGGGGGCGGATCAAAACAATTCAAATCTGTAAAGAAAAGCGCACGCAACCTCGGGCAATAACGCTTTAATAAAGGACAACAACACAGTACATTGGAATTGCACTCACACTTTTCCTTTAAGACAATCGCTTTACAGCATTCCAACAGGAGCTACTCGCTCCTCCCGTCCCTCCAGATGGTGACTCTGCGGTCTCCTCATTCGCGGCTGCCGCCGCTGTATCCCCGCTCTCCTTCACTTCCTGTGTTGCCTGGTCACCGGATGCCGGTGCTAGTGCGCCTGCGCACTATACCAACGTAATCTACGGTGCCTCAGGAAAGCCTCAGCCAAAGCCGGAGCCACAAGTTGTACGGAGCTGCGAGGTGGGAGATTCAAGACACGGGTGCACTGCCTCTGCTGTTACTACGGACAACGCGTTTCGGAGGCGGAGCCTCCTTCCTCAGGTCCCACCTCCTCCTTACCTTCCAACTACCGAACAATTACCCGTAGAAACCTTTGCCATCTGAACCCTTCACTTCTTTTTTCTGCTACAGATGGTCTCTTCACCACAATCTCTTCCCTCTCCTGCCCCAACATGGCCACTTCTGTCTACAACAGTTCACTGTCATCTACCCTGGATGCTTTGGCCCCCCTCACTACACACAGAATCAGGCCCCGACTGCTTCAACCCTGGCAGACAGACAATACCAGAAGCCTCAAAAAACGTAGTCGTGCTCTTGAGCGTCTGTGGCGTAAGACTATGTCACAGCAAGATTTCAGTCAATATAAATATGCCCTCCAAAAATACAGTTCCTGCCTTCACACTGCCAAACAGACCTACTTTATCACTCTCATTAACACCCTCTCACACAGTCCCCGTCAACTCTTTTCGACCTTCAACGCTCTACTTTGTCCTCCATTGCCTCCACCCACTAACTTACTCACTGCCCAAGAGATTGCCACTCACTTCAAAAATAAGATTGACACAATTCGTGAAGAGATTTTTACACTACAGATATCTCCCTCACCCTACACACCTTGTCCTCCTGCACAATCAACACTTCCCTTGTTTAACCCAACTACTGTAGAGGAAGTTACTAAAATTTTTTCTAATGCCCACCTAACTTCCTGCCCCCTGGACCCTGTTCCTTCTGAAATACTACAGTCACCCTCTGACTCTATCCTACATTCTTTAACTCATATCTTCAACCTCTCCCTCTCCACTGGCATCTTCCCCAGCTCTCTAAAACATGCGCTAGTAACTCCCATACCAAAGAAAGCCTCACTAGACCCCTCCAATCTTAATAACTTAAGACCCATCTCCTTACTCCCTTTTGCTTCCAAACTCCTTGAACGCTTAGTCTACAACCGCCTGAGCAAGCACCTCACTGAGAATAACCTCCTTGATCCCCTTCAGTCTGGATTTCGCCGGCAACACTCCACAGAAACTTCTCTCCTAAAACTTACAAATGACTTACTAACAGCAAAAACCAATGGTCACTACTCGATACTCTTACTCTTGGACCTCTCTGCTGCCTTTGATACTGTTGACCACCCCCTCCTTCTCAAAAAACTCAGTTTGCTCGGTCTCCGTGACTGTGCTCTCCACTGGTTCGAATCTTACCTATCTCACCGCACCTTCAGTGTCACTTACAATTCCACTTACTCCTCTGCAACTCCTCTTACTGTTGGGGTCCCCCAAGGTTCTGTCCTTGGACCGCTACTATTCTCAATCTATACCTCCTCCCTGGGTCAGCTAATAGCCTCCCATGGCTTCCACTACCATCTCTATGCTGATGACACCCAAATCTACCTCTCTACCCCTCAGCTCACCCCATCAGTCTCCTCCCGCATCACTGATCTACTAACAGACATATCAGCCTGGATGTCTCACCACTTCCTCAAACTGAATCTATCTAAAACCGAGCTCCTAATATTTCCTCCTCTACGTGCCCCTTCCCCGGAATTCTCTGTCAAGATCAATGGAATAACTATTAGTCCTTCCACACATGCCAGGGTGCTAGGGGTAACCCTGGACTCTGCACTGTCCTTTCAGGCTCACATCCAATCCCTGTCCAAATCATGCCGCCTTAACCTCCGCAATATCGCTAGAATACGGCCCTTTTTAACCAATGACACCACCAAGCTTTTAATTCACGCCCTGGTTATCTCTCGCCTCGACTATTGCAACTCCCTCCTCATTGGATTACCCTTACATAGATTATCCCCCCTTCAATCCATAATGAATGCTGCTGCAAGACTTATCCACCTTACCAACCGTTCAGTGTCCTCCAACCCTCTCTGCCAATCCCTACATTGGCTTCCACTCACCCAACGAATAAAATTCAAAGTGCTTACAATAGTTTACAAAGCCATCCACAACTCTGCCCCCAGCTACATCACTAACCTGATCTCAAAATATCAACCAAGCCGATCTCTTCGGTCCTCCCAAGATCTCCTACTCTCTAGTTCCCTTGTCACCTCGTCCCATGCTCGCCTCCAGGATTTCTCTAGAGCTTCTCCCATTCTTTGGAACTCTCTACCCCAATCTGTCCGACTGTCCCCTAATCTATCCATCTTTAGACGATCCCTGAAAACCCTTCTCTTTAAAGAAGCCTACCCGGCTACTAACTAATAACGCTGTTTCACTTGCTCCATCAGCTCATCCCCCACAGCTATTGCCTTTTGTATCAATTGACCCTCCCTTTTAGATTGTAAGCTCTAACGAGCAGGGCCCTCTGATTCCTTTGTTCCAAATTGTAGTGTAACTGTAATGTCTGCCCTCATTTTGTTAAGCGCTGCGCAAACTGTTGGCGCTATATAAATCCTGTATAATAATAATAATAATAATGTATTTAGTAAGAGGCATGTTGAGTTTTTACAGTTTTTTGTTTACCACAATGCTAAGGAAAATAAATGAAGACTTTTTTTTTTAAACAAATGTTAGTACTGCTAACATACCCAGTTTTTTTTTTTCACATGCATGGGCTGGAGACAGGTACTCGGGTACTCTGATGGGCATATAGACAGATCCTCTTTACTTTGAGGGCAATGTGAGGACTGTGTTTTACTACTGTAATTGTTAACTCTGTTGCCCCAATCTCCTCCTCACACTGGATTTGGGTGTGAGGAGAACACAATAACAGCGAGTTAACACCGTTTGTTGGCATTTGTGCCAGGAATGTGATTGGACACAGTGGGTCATGTGGTAGAGAGCCATTTTAATTGGCTCTTTATTCTGATCAGGGATGGACTGTGTCCCAGGGGACATACCTCTCCCCTGATCGCCGCGCTGCAAGATCATGGAGAATAGGTGGATGTCATATGATATCTATTCAGAGGGATGAAAGTTTTCTACCAACCTCATTTCACTATACGCTTTAAAATCTACATTATTTCCGAGAGTGTGTTGTTAATCTGTGTGGTTTTTAACTTGTTTTATTTTTTATTCATTATAAAACTCTCGCTAAATTGGTGAACGACAATCAAAACAATTGGGATGTGTATTTGGAAGCGACCTTACGACCTTATTTTCTTTAAGGTAGAAGGTCCAAACAACGACCAAGCATTCCCCTTTTCTTTTGATGTATGGGAAGAAGTTTCTATTGACCTGCCAGTGAGTTGTGTTTATTTTTTTGTACATTAAATATTTGCCAGTAGTATAATTTAGTATATACAGATGTCACCTGATTCTAAATACTTCCTTTATCCAATGTAAGTGGCACATAAGACAATTTGACACTTATTCTTTATTTAAACTTTTAAATGATAAACTTAGCTGCTATAACTGTATCTAAAGAAAATTATTATTTAAAGAAATTACACAAACTCTATGACTATATTTTCAAATTGATTTACTTATTCATCTTGTCACAATTTCAATCACATTTTTTTTTCTTTATTAAGACTTCTTTTTTTTTTTTTTTTCTTTTAGCTTTCAATGATTAGTCTACCACAGGAGAGGGATTACAACGCATTTATGGAGGAAAAGACAACGTCAATGGAGAAAGAGGGAAAATCAACTATTGAAAATATCCAGAAGTCACAGGAGAAGCAGAAGGCGGCGTTCCAGAGAAGAGTGAAGAAAAAGCAGAAGGCTTTAACCTATAATGTTGGCGTTGTGGTCCTTCTCTATAACATCAGGAAGCCTGGTAGGAAAGGAGGAAGAATCTAAGAAGACTTCTTTGGCCCTTACATCATCAAGGCGATCTGTGGCAAGGTGGTTCAGTTATCGAATTTGGATGGAGTTACTCTGAAGAGCAAGATTAGTATGAAACCACATGAAGCCATTTAAAAGAAGAAAAGTTCAGGCCCCCTGCAGGAAGGTGATGTCCAGTCACTGAACTCGCCAGAGAAGATCAACACGGCCATATCCGCAGTACCACAAAGGACCTCTGTAATCCAGTTTGCCACCCTACAAAAGGTTATTACTACAGACATACCAGCAAATTCACTACATGTATATCTTGCATAAATCACCATTGTATATAGAATGTCTTGTTTGGTTTTCTCAGCTTAGTTTTCTTTAATGTAGAATATACGTCTAAAACTTATGACAAATGTAATTTATTAACATTACTCTTGATTTTAAAAGCCTTCAGCATCTTTAACCTCCGAGATAGCAGAAGACAGAGGTAGCAGTTACTGGGTTAATTATTAGTTTGACCCGATGGTCATTTGTTTAAAGTTGCTGCTGTTCGGCATCATGTTTTATCCATTTTTTTCTCTCTCTCTCTCCCCCGCCCATACCCCCCCCCCCCCCCACCTCCTCTCTCCATTTTTAGATAAGGGATTACTCAATATGTATTGGCTTTGGCTCTCGAGCGTACAATAACGGAAATTACATTTATATTTATTCCTGGTCCCCCCCCCCCCCCAGTTAATATCCTGTGGGCTGGTGAAGATGATGGCTCAGTGAAAGCAGTAGTGGGACCATACAAGCTGTATGTGTCCTCATTTCATACTCTGCGTGAGACAAAGTGGTTGTTGGATGAGGTAAGATACTACACTGAAATTTAAAATGTATCAAAACCAAACACTCTGCATTTTTTATTTCTATATATATATATATATATATATATATTTTTTTTTTTTTTTATGCAGGTGATTGCTGCTTATCTTTACCATTTGACTACAAAGCATCAGGCAAGTGTGAATTATGTGTATGCTTGGGTTTATATACTTGTTGCTTTGTTAATTTGCATTTTTGCATCATAAGATTTTAATTTTTACTCTTTTACAGAAACCACATCTGCAGTCATCTCAACGGCAGTGTTTACTGCAAAAACTCAGAGGCTTGCCATGGTTGGTCACTATTACAGCTATACTGTACGTGAGATGGATATATATATATAGTTAACATCTGCTCTATATTGTACTCAAATTTGTGTGATCTCACAAAATATTATTTATATTATCATGATGTTGTGAGAAGGCCATTGTTATAATGGACCCATTGGGAAACAAACTTTCCTATCATGCAATGTTGCATGCCAACTGGAGGTAAGTGTGCCTCTGGGAATAAACATAACAAACGTGTACGATTTTCAAATTATTGATAAAAAGAAAAAAAAGAGGGTGACAGCGCTTGCAAATTAATTAAATACCCAAATCTCATAAATGTGCAAATAAATATCTTCAAAAAAATGCGCTGTGCAAAGATATGCAAAATGAATTCTTAGCTTCAATGCTATGTATCACATGCCAATAAAGTGACCGTGCATTGTGCTAAATATCACATGAATATTTCAAACCTCCTGCGGTGTATATATATATTTATATATATATATATATATATATATATATATATGTATATACCTCAAAAGTACTGTGCAAAAAGCATAAATTAATTCAATACATCAATGTATCACATTCCAAATAAAGTGACCGTGCATTGTGCTAAATATCATATAAACAAAGTGACATCACATAAATATACAAATATATATATATATATATATATATATATATATATATATATGTATAGTCTTTATGTGCAAAAAAGCAGATAAAAGTGCATGAGGGTGCTCAAAAAAAGTCCTATTAGGAGTGCTTCCTTAGATCATGATGAAACAGGGGAAGGAAGGAAAATCCACCACCAGATGAATAACTCACTTACCAGATGGCCCCTTGGGGTCTTGCATTGGTAAGTGGTATGCTGAATCTCAATAACGATGGAATACCGGCTTCAACTTGCATATGGATCTCTCCACTTAATCTGATAGATGGATATCCTTCAAACTCTCCTCAAACCATAATCAACTCGATCATATAAGAAGAAAAAAACTCCATGGTGTAGTATGTATTACCAGTTTTAATAGAAGTAAAAGGAGCCACTTACATCAGGTTGTACATGGAAGAGCGTTTACAGCATCGCACGCCGGTTTGCGTTCCGAGGACCTGGAAGTGACGTTGGCGTAATGCGTGGACCCGACCGGTTTCGTCAATTGGCGTAGACATCATCAGAGATCACGCATTACGCTCTAGGCCGTCCCTATATATACCAACAGACAGGGATAATATGGCCAATAGGAACAGCGACTCTCACACTAGCCCATTTATGGCAAGCGATCGTGGATTAAGTCATCTCGAGCCCTCTAGTGGCCTTTGATTGATATATATCCTAAGCTAATTCCCATACACATATAAAAATATTTTGCGCCACCTAGTGGACACCGGGATAAATATTTCTAAATTCCCATAGTGCAATATATAATTTTGTATATCTCTTCTGTGGTATATAGGTTCGCTTCACAAACATAATTTATATAATATACATAATACATGTTAGTTATAAATACTACCCATACATTTTTGGGTTTTTATTTATATCTTTAATAACCTAAATTTATTTTTGAATAGATTTTATTCCAGATATTAAATTTATTTTATAATTGTTTAAAACCATGAGGATATTACTTTAACACTAAAAATTATTATATATATATATAATATGTGGAGATCTGATATACTATTAGAATCACCAAATTTAAAATTTCATTACGACATAGTTATATTACATTATTCTGAATTTTCCTAATTTTTCTAGGGGTATTTTTGGATGTTTTTAAAATGATGAATATAAAAATATATAAATATGTAAAAATATTATTTAACTATCAAAAATATTAAAATCATTAAAATTTTATAAATATTAATAATTAGATATAAAACAATTTAAATCTATGTCCACATTCATACCATAAGGCTGGACAGTGTGTAGACGATAGATCCATTCAGTTTCGTTTTTTTTTTTCTTTAAAAACACTAATGATTTGTTCACTTTACAAAATGTTGCATCCCAAGACCTAGATCATAATTGTAAAACATTAAAACATACTCTAGAGAAAAAAGACAAAAGTATGGTGGGATATAACCACTCTAGAGCAATATGTTAAGACCAATATGACTCGCGTTTAACCACTTAAGCCCCGGAGGATTTGGCTGCTAAAGGACCAGGGGTTTTTTTGCGATTTTTTTACTGCGTGACTTTAACGGACAATTGCGCGGTCGTGCGACGCTGTACCTAAACGAATTTGACGTCCTTTTTTTCCCACAAACAGAGCTTTCTTTTGGTGGTATTTGATCACCTGTGCGATTTTTTTGATCACGCGCTATAAACAAAAAAAGAGCGTAAATTTTGCAAAAATAACAATATTTTTCACATTTTTTTATATGAAATTCCCCAAAAAAAAAAGTAAAAATCAAAATTTTTTTAACATTTTTCGGCCAATTTGTTTTATGCTACCTATGTTTGGTAAAAAAAATCGCAAAAAGCGTATTTTGATTGGTTTGCGCAAAAGTTATCGCGTTTACTAACAAAGAGAAAGATTTTTGTCATTTTTGGTGTTTTTTTTTTTTTAACGCGTAATGGCGGCGATCTGCGATTTTTTTTTTTTCGGTACTGCGACATTGCGGCGGACAGATCGGACCCTTGACTGACATTTTTGACACTTTTGGGGTTACCAGTGACATTACTGCAGTAATCAGTGCTATACATATGCACTGTTACTGCAAAAATGACACTGGCAGGGAAGGGGTTAACTTTATTGGACAGGGAGGGGTTAAGTGTGTCCTAGGGGCGTGCTTTCTACTGTGTAGGGACATTGCTATTGGTGTAAAAGCAAAGATCAACCGTTCTACATAGTAGAACGGTCAGATCTTTACTTTTACACAGGGAGAACTGACAGGCAGCTTGTTTACACAAGCTGCTCTGTCTTTCTCCCTTCACAGGAGCGATCGCAGTGTGACTGGCGGACATCAAGTCCGCCGGTCACACGCACTGACTTGCCTGTGAACGAGCCGCGGCGGGCGCGCGCCTCGGCGGGCGCGCGCCCGCTCGCTATAGGCTCGCAAGTCAGTGACAGGCGAGTGACGTACCGATACGTCACTCTGCCTGGCCGGGGCTGACCGCCGCAGTATATAGTCGTGCGGCGGTCGGCAACCGGTTAAGATGGGATCTGGGTCCTAATGAAGGTTTGGACGACCCAGACCTAAATCTTGAATGGTATTCTTTTTTTAATAGCGTTGCGTCAAGATTATTAGGTCTTATCATCAGCAGACGGAAAACTAAACTAGCAAAATTAGAGCTTAAAATTTCTGAATTAAAAACGGCAATGATTCCGTTTAAAGAAACAGCAGAATATAAAGAAAAAACAGAACAAATACAGAAATTTTTAGAAAAAGTCGATAGGGATACTAAACACAAAAAATTGAAAAAATATCAAAGAGATCTGAAAGATTATACAAACGCAAAAGTTTATAAGTGGCAAGAGATTCCAGAAGAAGCTCTTATAAATTCTGCCCAATCCTCCCCAATAAGAGAAAATGGGGTTAATTTTCTAGAGGAAATTGAGGATACTCTTACTTTTGGGTATACTACTACCCCTTCTAATCCTCTTAGAATGACGGAAAGAGCCATGAGAAGACATCAAAGTGGCGGATCTTATAACGGAGGAGATTATCAATATCAAGTACCTACTCAAAATAGGTACCAGAATCTGGAACACTATAACAACCCTCCGGAAAACAATTACTATTCACAACCTCAGGGTTTTCAGAGGAGGGGGAGAGGAGGTGCCCCGGGTCCAAGAACAAGGGGTCAAAATACCACCACCGCCCCTCCACCCCCAGAAGGCCCGAGGACAAAGAGGAGGAAGAGGGTTCAGAAACAATTGAGGACGTGGCCCCAGAAATCGGGGATATCCCGCTCCCTACCAGTAACAAGAAGCCCGCTCCCACCCAGACCCTGGGACAAGATGGGAAGAGGAACAGAACTATTATCACCCCCCACCACCCAGATGGGATACCCCTCAAAGGAGAGACCATACAAGAGAACAAAGAGAGGATGTAGAGGGGGGAGAAAGGTCAAAAAGAAAAACACATTAGGACAGGGGATTTTTAATTTGAGCGATGTTGTTTTTAATGATGATGAAATAAAGATTTTAGAGTTGGGTCTTAAATATGTTCCGGACACAAAATTGGATAAATTTAATACATATATTGATGTGGAAAAATATATAAGGAAACTAAAAATTAAAAAACACTTCACTGAGAAGTCAAATGGAACACAAGAGAATGAGAATCCTTCTAAAAAGTGGTTTGAAGCCTTTGGAGGGTTAAATGTGGAGTTATTTCTCAGACCGCTATTTTTATAAGTTTTTAAAGCTATGGTGAAAACAAAGCTATGGTGGAAGCAGATATAAGAAATTTTAAACCGTTGAAATGTAGAAGGAAAAATGAAGTTAATAAAGGAATTGGAAAAAAGGAAAAACAGTCATTCGGTCAGCCGATAAAGGCGGCGGTATAGTGATTTTAAAGAAAGAAGACCATTATAAAGAACTAGACCGATTGATTGGCGACCAAAGCACATATCGAAAACTAAGAGGAAATCCCACTAACACCCTGACAAAGAAAGAAGCCAGGTACCTAGTACCTGATGCCCCAAGGCTAACCGTGATGTACCAGCTTCGAAAAGTGCATAAAAATAATCAAAATCCCCCCGGAAGACCAATTCTAAGTGGGATTGAGTCAGTATTCCCTAGAAGTGGAGAGTATATAGACGTTTTTTTGCAACCAATTGTATCTACATTACCTTCCTTTTTACAAGATGGTAAACATTTGATTAATATCCTTAATAATTTGGCAATACAAGAAGACACGTTATTGATAACAATTGACGTCGAGTCTTTATATACCAGCTTGCAACAAGAAGACGTGGCAGAAACGATAGAATTTGCCCTTCGTGAAAAATCTGATATTAAAGAGGAACAGAGGAAGTTTATTAGCGACGCATTGAACTTAGCCATGAACAATAACTATTTCTGGCATAAGGGATATTTTTTTAATCAGATAAAAGATGTCGCAATGGGCGCGAAATATGCGCCCAGTGTTGCAAATCTTTTATTAGGGAAATGGGAAGCAGATGAGATTTTTAACCAGAGGGAACCGTTTTTAAAACTTTATAAAAGATATATTGAGGATATTTTTATTCCGTGGGAAGGTCCAGAAGAGCTTTTAAAACATTTTTTAGAAAAAATTAATCGGAACAAATATGGCTTGAAGTTTTCCGCACAATGGGACAAAAGACAAATACATTTTTTAGATCTGACTATAGGATCAGAAAATGGATCTGCCAATACGAAAACCTTCTTTAAAGAGACGGACTGCAACTGTTACATACCAACAAACAGCTGTCATCATCCAAAATGGATAAAAGTGATCCCAAATGGATAAAAGTGATCCCAAAGGGCCAGTACATGAGAATCCAAAGAAATTGTAAAAACCAATCGGATTATGACATACAATCAAATGTGCTTCTCAAAAGAGAGAGGATACAATCCAGCTGAACTAAAAGAAGACCCAAGAACTAGTTAGAAATCTGAATTGGGATGACATGCTGAAACAAAAAACAAGAGAGAAAAGTAACCTAGGCGAAACAGCGGTCTTAACTAATTTTAGCCGGGACTATAAGCAATTTGAGACCATCATTCGGAAACATTGGCCCATTTTAAAACATGATAAAACACTCAAAGATTTATTACCAAAAAAAAACTGTTTTTATCTATTGGAAGGCCAAAAATCTCAGACACACACTAGCAGGTAACATACCAGACCCACCAAAAAGGAAAAATACTTTAACACAAAATGGATTTTATTATTGCAAGAGATGCAAAGCCTGCAAAAGCACTTTAAAAAACAGACAGAGAAAATTAAATTCCTTTTTCTCAAATACCATAGAAAGAATTTATGATATAAAGAAATTCATTACCTGCCAATCCACTTTCGTGACGTATTTATTAAGATGCCCTTGCGGGTTAGAATATGTGGGGAGAACAACAAGGAAATTATGCGTACGCATCAACGAACACGTTAATAATCTCCTAAAAGGCTTCCCAAGCACAGCGTCTCAAACCATTTTCGTTTATATCCTAATAAAGATCCATCTGGACTACTCTTCTTTGGGATTGACAGAATAGAACCTCATTGGAGAGGAGGCAACAAGGTCCAAAGAATTTCGAGAAACGAAACTGAATGGATCTATCGTCTACACACTGTCCAGCCTTATGGTATGAATGTGGACATAGATTTAAATTGTTTTATATCTAATTATTAATATTTATTATTTTAATGATTTTAATATTTTAGATATTTAAATAATATTTTTACATATTTATATATTTTTATATTCATCATCATTTTAAAATTCTTCGAGTATGCGAAACATGGACAATGGAAGAATATTCAGTTGACCGTTGCAGGTTTGTAAAATATCTCTCGCACACAAATCTGACTGCAGATCGGTGCTATAGAGAGAAAACTATAAATGGGATCTGTCACGCCTCTCTACTTGTCACAAAAGCAGGTGTGAGAAGGCTAACCAGCAGCTAAAGAAAAGCCTAAAGGCAATTAGTCAGAAATTTTCTTAAAAGGGTATGTAAGCGCCAAACCAAATAGTGTATACCGTATTTTTCGCCGTATAGGACGCACCGGCATATAAGACGCACCCAATTTTAAAGGAGGAAAATCTAGAAAAAAAAAGATTCTGAACCAAATACTGCAGTAAAATATTTTATATCAACAGGTGATGGTATAGGCATGGCACAGGTGATGGTACAGGTGAGGGTACAGGCATGGCAGGTGAGGGTACAGGCATGGCAGGTGAGGGTACAGGCATGGCACAGGTGGTGGTTTAGGCATGGCACAGGTGGTAGTTTAGGCATGGCACAGGTGGTGGTTTAGGCATGGCACAGGTGGTGGTGGTACAGGCATGGCACAGGTCGGCTTCAATCACTTACCTGCTCTCCTGGGCTGCCTGCGAGACGTCCACGGCGCTGCTCCTCTCGTCGTCTTCTTCTGACGGCGGCGGGATTCCTGGAACCGTCCACGGCGCTGCTCCTCTCGTCCTCTTCTGTCTTCATTGACGGCGGCTCTCTCGGTCCGGCGGGAAGGAGATCGGGCGGTGACGGTGCGTGACTGACGCATGCACCGGCACCGCCCCCCTTGGACGTCAGGACTCAGCACAGGCAGCAGGCAAAATGTGTATTTGCCGTATAAGACGCACCAACTTTTTCCCCCCAGTTTTGGGGAAGAAAAAGTGCGTCTTATACGGCGAAAAATACGGTACATTGTGGCTGCAAAATTGTTCTAACTTTTTCAGCTAGTGATGAAACCTGTAGCTCACATCTATCCTACGGTGGAAACACTCCCCTTACTGCATTAGGCACCTGTACGTCGATTCGCGGGAGCGATCCTTGGGCGTGCACACGCCCACTCGCCAGCGGGTTAGCCGATCCATGGGGCCGGTGGTCACAGTTGCCGCAGGGCACCCGCGATCGCTCCATGTGAAGAGAGAACAGCAGACAGTTCTCTCAGCTATCACAGAGCTCCTGTGTTCCTCCTATTTAGGAACACAGGTCTCTCTATCCATTTCACAAGCCCATCCCCCTCAAAGTTAGAAAACACACCGTAGGCTCCCATTTAACCCTTTGATTGCCCCTGGGTTTGATTGCCCCTTCCCTCCCAGTATCATTATTACAGTAACAGTGCATATTTTTAGCACTGATTACTGCAGTAATGTCACTGGTCCCCCCAAAACTGTCAAAAGTCAGGTAGGGGTCCAATCTGTGCCCCGCAATCCCACAAAAAAAATGACATAAATCATTCCCCTAGTTTGTAGATGTGATAACTTTCGCGCAAACCAATAAAAATACATTTATTGTGATTTTTTTTTTTTTTTTACAAAAAATATGTAGCCTAATACAAATTGACCTAAAATGATCAAAGATCTTACCTTATAGGTAAGTAACTTTAATATAAACATCAATCAAATTTCAACCCACCCCTCCCCCCTCTCGCTAGAAGAGAATTATAACATGTTACTTTCATTTGAACCTTTTAACCTGTCTGTCTTTTCCCTTCTCTAGAACATATAGAACCATTTATTCTACGTAATGGAGTTTCAGGGATACGAAGATACGATTAACATGATTAACTTCCAATGGTGGGACAAATTCTTCCTGCAAAAATACTCACTGCACAAAATCAGCCCAAGAGGTTTAAGGAACACCAAGACATGTTCCTTCCTATCCCCCTCCCTCTCAACGGAATGGTCCAGTGTGGCTGAATTTTGCACACAAAAATGGATAACGATTATCACTCAACAAAGAGAATTAAAATACACAGAACTTCTAAAGAACATTCAAAATCAAGTAGGTTCTCTCATTCAAAATACCCCGCATCTACCCATCTCCTGGCTTAGGAAACTCAAATGGCACACAAAACAATATAAAGATTCCTTCTTAGGCATCAAACTCAAGAAAATACGTAGAGACTTTACAACTTCAACCGCATCTTCCAATGGAAACGCACAAATAACACCACCACCAAACATCCCATTACTGAGGAAAAACCTACCCTTCCCCCCCTCAGCCTTTACTTTACTTATCTTTCCCATCCATGCGCTCTACAGCGCAACCTTCAACACGCCCCTCTCAACCTAAGTCCAAACCCACAGTATTGCTCCCTAAGAGCACTCGTCCACCCCCCGCCAGCAGTCCGAAAATCCACCCTAAGAACTATTCTACAACTACTAAATTATTGCCTGCATCCAGCCACAGCTCAACACCAAAGTCCAAAAACAACAACAACAAAAAAACCTCCTCATCTTCCTGTGACAACCCTAAACAGAGGACGAAGGCTAATCATCCCATTTCTACCCAGACCTCAAAGGAACCAGACACCAAAGTCGCAAAAGGCTCAAATTCAGCCCAACCCACACTACCCAGCTGTCTGGAAAATGTGTCTTTTTTAGTCCAAACCCCCCCGTCCATCTCCAAAAAGAAAAAACACCGAAGAGGCAAACGGGGGGGGGGGGGGACGCAAAAGACAAAAACCGAAAGACCAGATGACCTTTAAAATCTTCAATTTATCCAACCACACCCTAACACCCCCTGAAGTATCTCTCTGCTCAGCAGGTGTCTCACGTTTGCTACAACCGCTGGCCCCAACCCGTTCCAACTTTTCATAGACCTTAACCGGTTTATCAGAAATGTCACTGTAAAATGCTTCTTTCATATGAAAATCGAAAAAAGCAATGACAACAAGATTACAGAAGAAACGCTTGATTTCGACCCTATCCCCGACTCTGAGGACCTAAATTCAACTCCCTCCGATCTAACAGCCCTACTACATCTGGAGCAACTATACACGGAGAATGAGGACCTATATGTTGAATTTCTTAGCCAACATTTGCCTACCTCTCCACCAGTGTCGCACACGTCACTTCGCCCACCGTCCATCTTCAACCCCACCTCCTCCAAAGGGTCCTACATACAAACTTTCTACCAGGTAGTTTATAAAGACATCCAAAAACTTTGCCAACAAAACCGTACCACTCGAGGTTCCCACTCCAACCTTTCCACTGAAGAAAGTCTAGCCATGGCTAATCTCACCAAAAACAACAACATCATCATTAAGACCTGGTTCACACTACCACTACCAGAAAGTCGCCCCGTGACTTGAAGAGACTTGTTTAGAGACTTGGAAGAGACAGACGACTTTGTCTGTGGGGAATGCCTGGCTAATCTCTTTCTTCTTCCTGGAAAGTCTGATAACACGTCGTGTCAATTAAGATAAGGAGGCAACTCCCATTGAAGTATATGGGACAGTCGGATCACAGGTCGCCTCAAAGTAGTACAGGACCCTTTTTCTGAAGTCGGAGCAACTTCAGTAGTGCCAATTAAGACGGCACTGATTGATTAACATTGCTTTTGTTATGTCAAGCTACCTGGGGCAACACAAGTTGCCTCACAAGTCGCGCTAGTGTTAATGGGCTCTAAGTCTGCCGACAAAGGTGGTGGGATCGTGGTCCAAAATAGATCCAACTACCTTCAAGAATCAGCCAGACTATTGTCAGATGCAAACACCTATACCAAATTAGAAAAAGACCCTTTACCAGAATTTACCTCAGAAGCACACCAACTCATCGATAATGCTGCATCAGAAGGAATTATTAACAAAACAGAAACAGCCTTCTTGAAACATGATCTCTACAGCAGACCATATTTCTATCACCTACTGAAGATTCACAAAGACCCTATCAATCCACCCGGCAGACCCAACGTGGCAGCCATGGAGAGTGTTACTAGCTATTTTTCGATTTATATCGACAAGTGTTTACAACCACTGGCACAAAATCTTCCATCTTATGTTAGAGACAGCATACATCTTCTCGACATGCTGGCCAACTACACATGGGAACCCTCCTACATGTGGCTGTCACTGGACGTCTTATCCCTATACACATCAATACTGCATGATGTAGGCCTATCAGCAGTCAAACATTTTCTAGAAGAAGACTCAAACATGAATCCTTGCCAAGCACAATTTATCCTGGAAGCCACAGAATACTGCCTAACTCATAATTATTTTGAGTTTAACTGCGATTTCTACCTACAGATCCATGGCACAGCTATGAGTACGAATTTCGCACCCAGCTATGCCAACTTGACCATGGGCCTGTGGGAAAAGAGATACATCTGGTCCAACAATCCTTTTTCCTCCCAGATTATATTCTATGGTCGTTACATCAACGACGTAGTGATTATCTGGGATGGTACACCCCCCACCATCCAACCCTTCATAGATCACTGCAATCAAAACAATATGGGCCTTACCTTCACTTCAGTACAAAATCAAGACTCTTTAGCCTTCCTAGACCTCCTACTCTGCCACGACCAACAAACAATATTCACCGAAAATTATACCAAACCTACAGCGGGCAATTCCTATTTGCACTTCAAAAGCTGCCATCACCCCCTCTGGATAAACAACATCCCAAAAAGTCAGTTTTGCAGACTCAGACACAACTGCCACTCATGGCAAATCACCTGACAAAATTTTTTTTAGAAAAGGGATATCCACCAAAACTCATAGATGATGCCTTCACCTTCTATCAAGAAAATGAACCAAGAAACAACAGAAAAGAAGGAAACCTCCTCGATCCACATACACAACCACTGAGATTCACCACCAAATTTCATAACCAGTACAAGCAAATGGAACACATTCTCAAGAAACATTGGCCCATTCTCCAAGCCGATCCACATTTAAAAGCCAGTATCCCTGACCACCCTTTGGTGTCATACAGAAGAGCTCGGAATCTAAAGAACAATATCGCTCCAAGTAAAATCCAAAAATCTCCCACTTCACCAAGTGCACCCCTAACCTTTCTAAACATCAAAGGCATGTTCCAATGCCGCAAAAAATTATGTCTCACCTGCAAGCATGTTACACACGGCCTAAAATTTTCTACAAAAGGACAAAAATATACCAATCCAGATTTTTTCAACTGTTCCACGGAGTTCGTAATATACTGTATGTCATGTCCATGCGGCCTACTTTACATAGGCCGCACCATCCGCACTCAACGCAAAAGATTTGGGGAACACAGAAGGTTTGTTGAAGCTGGCAACGACAAACGCAGCGTCCCCAAACATTTCCTGCAGCACCACCACCAATCTTCAGCGGACCTAAAAGTGTGGATTATTGAATCCATACCGAAAAATCTTCCTCCAGCAGAAAGGTTTAAACGCCTATGTACTTGAGAATCCTATTGGATATATCGCCTGGACTCCCTGACACCGGGGGGCTTAAACAAAGAAATTGAGGTGAACCCACTACTTTAAAACTACTACCGATTATCCTAAATATAGCAATACTTCACAGCCTGCATTATTTCTCCAGAATACTTCATATTCTGCTTTTTCCTCCACCTTTAAATATTACCACCCTCATCTCAATTAACTATGAGAAGCCCCTCTCCATCATGGACTTATCTCATTCCTATCTTTACGTGCCTATACATATTAGTATTTATGCATTATCTCTTATCTTTTCAAGGTTAAATATTATCAGTTTTTCCATAATTTTTTTTTCTTTTTGTTTATTTATTTCAAACTTTTTTTTTTTTCATATATATATATATATATATATATATATATATATATATATATATATATATATATATATATATATATATATATATATATAATTATTTTTTTTTTTTTACAACTGATTGTATACACCGTATCTCCACAGCGACAGGCCCCCACCCCCGGAGACTCTGTCACATGACTTTCTTTTTCGGCCAGATTACTCGTATATACGGCATTTCCACAGCAAAAGGCCCCCACCCCCAGAGACTTTCTGTCATATGACTTCCGGTTCTGATCTGATGACTCATTGTATATATCGCATCTCCACAGCAACAAGCTCCCGCCCCCGGAGTCCCTCAGCTATAAAACTCCCAGTCTCACACAAATAAGCATTGCCTGAGAAAGGAGCACGCATGCTCCGAACGCGAGCACCCCCCTGCCACTATTGGATGTAAGCCTGGATACTGAATGCTGCCAGAACCACAGGAAGTGTCGGACTCCACCGGCACAGCCAGGACCACGGTCGCCACAGTGTACTTCCCGAACATCCCTGCAGTGTTGCAGATGAACCATCACCATTTGCTGATCAACGATTTCCTCTGTGTGAGTTACTACGTTGTTTTTATGTAATAAATAACCTTTTAATCTACACTGAGGTGGCGCTGCTTTTCTTCTCCTACCCCTCTAAGAGTTCATGTGACCTTAACACTATCAGACTCCTGGTGGCGGAACTCCTGTGCGGTCTTCAGTTCCTACATTCTAGAGGTGTAGCTTATAGGTAAGTAACTTTAATATGAACATCAATCAAATTTCAACCCACCCCTCCCCCCTCTCGCTAGTAGAGAATTATAACATGTTACTTTCATTTGGACCTTCTAACCTGTCTGTCTTTTCCCTTCTCTAGAACTTATAGAGCCATTTATTCTACGTAATAGAGTTTCTGGGAGGAGGAGATCTATGGAAGTGGATATGCTCCAAGAGTACATGTGACCTTAACTCTATTGGACTCCTGGCGGCGGAACTCTTGTGCGGTCTTCAGTTCCTACATTCTAGAGGTGTAGCTTATAGGTAAGTAACTTTAATATAAACATTAATCAAATTTCAACCCACCCCACCCCCCTCTCGCTAGTAGAGAATTATAACATGTTACTTTCATTTGGACCTTCTAACCTGTCTGTCTTTTCCCTTCTCTACAACTTATAGAACCATTTATTCTACGTAATGGAGTTTCTGGGAGGAGATCTATGGAAGTCGATATGCTCCAAGAGTTCATGTGACCTTAACTCTATCAGACTCCTGGCGGCGGAACTCCTGTGCGGTCTTCAGTTCCTACATTCTAGAGGTGCAGCTTATAGGTAAGTAACTTTAATATAAACATCAATCAAATTTCAACCCACCCCTCCCCCCTCTCGCTAGTAGACAATTATAACACATGTTACTTTCATTTGGACCTTCTAACTTGTCTGTCTTTTCCCTTCTCTAGAACTTATAGAACCATTTATTCTACATAATGGAGTTTCTGGGAGGAGGAGATCTATAGAAGTGGATATGCTCTAGGAGCAGTGTTGGGGAGTAACTAGTTACATGTAACGGAGTACAAAATAAATGTAACAGTAATTTGTTACAGTTACTGAGAAAAAATGTGTAATTAAATTATAGTTACTTATGAAAATGTTAAAGATAACAAATAGGGTTACACCTGAATATTTTATTTAACCTCTTGCCTACTGTGCACTTAAACCCCCTTCCCATCCAGGCCAATTTTCAGCTTTCAGCGCTCTCACACTTTGAATGACAATTGCGCGGTCATGCTACACTGTACCCATATGAAATTTTTATCATTTTTTTCACACAAATAGAGCTTTCTTTTGGTGGTATTTAATCATCTCTGGGTTTTTTATTTTTTACAAAAAAAAAAAGAAAAAAGACAGAAAATTTTGAAAAAAAAAAAAAGTTTTTCTTATTTTCTGCGAGTAAATTTTGAAAATAAATACATTTTTCTCCTTCACTGATGTGCGCTGATGAGGCGGCACTGATGGGCACTGAAAGGCTGCACTGATGGGCACTGATGAGGTGGCACTTATGGGCACTGATGAGGAGGTACTGATAGGCGGCACTGATGAGCACTGATAGACGGCACTGATAAGCACTGAGAGGTGGCACTGCTGGGCACTGGCGGATGGCACTGATGGACACTGATGGGTGGCACTGATGAGCACTGATGGGCGGCACTGATGGGCAGCACCATCAGTGCCCATAGTGCTGCCAGTAAGTGCTAATCAGTGCCTAGATGAGCAGGCACTGATGGGCACTGACTGGCAGCACTATGGGCACTGATTGTGGGCACTGTGGGCACTGAGTGTATGTTTTTTTACCTTGTGTAATCAGGGCACTGGTGATCGGTGCCCTGATTACATTCTTCTGTGTCCCCGAATGGCTGAGCAGCTCTCCTCCTTCCTCACACTGCAGTCTCCGTGAGAGGAAGGAGCGCTGGCGATGAGAGATGATCTCATATGTTTACATATGAGATCATCTCTCATTGGACGGTCCGATCACGTGGTGAATGGCCGCTGTGATTGGCCATTCACCACGATCTGTGATCGGCTGTGTCCAAGGGACACGGCCGACACAGATTTTCCCCGATGCGCGCTCGTGGGAGCGCGCGGGGAGACTGTTTCTGGGAGGCCATTTAAAGACGGCCTCCCAAAAATGTGAGTCCGCGCTGCAGCCGTACATAGGCTGTAGCGCAGATGGGAGGTGTTTAAAAACCTAGGATATCTACGAACTAGAATAGCTAACCAGCTACAATTTGAGATGTCCAAGAGAAAGCTTTTCTTTACCAAACAAAAGATTTTTGAGCACGGAGAAAGGGCAGGCAAATTATTGGCCTATATGGCCCATAACAATGACAGACCGCCAGTAGTGATTTCCCTGCGTAATCCGCAAGATGAACTTGTCACCAAACCTGAAGTAGTAACAAACGTGTTTCGTGAGTTCTTTAGGTCCCTATACACTACCAGAACACATTACCCATCGCTCGCTTTTTATCAGACCTAGACATCCCTCAACAAACTCCCACTCAAGTAGAAAATCTTGAAAAACCGCTCACAACGGAAGAAACCACAGTGGCAATGGCTAGTTTTGCTAGATCTAAAGCCCCTGGGTCAGATGGATTACCCATAGAGTTCTACTCGCGATTTAGTGAAACCCTAGTACCCCAACTACTTATCTTATACAACCACTTATTTGAGACCCTCACACTGCCCCCATCCATGAGAGAGGCCATCATAGTGCTAATTCCCAAGCTGGATAAGGACCTGGGTTTGCCTGAATCGTACAGACCCATCTCCTTACTTCAGGTGGATATTAAAATACTTACAAAAGTGTTGGCTCTACACCTGAATCAGGTCATCTTATCTTTAGTGCACGAAGATCAAGCAGGCTTCATGCCAGGCAGGAACAAGTCCTTTAATCTTAGAAAACTCTTTATAAATATACAGGCCCAGCATGAGAATTCTGGAGAGAGGGTGATAGTGTCACTAGACACCGCTAAGGCGTTTGATTCGGTGGAGTGGAACTATTTGTGGGAATGTTTGACGCGGTACGATTATGGCCCTAAGTTCCTCAGGTGGATCCAGCTGCTGTACCGAACACCAGTCGCTAAGGTTGTTGCTAATGGATGGCAGTTGAATGTGTTTGAACTCTCCAGAGGTACTAGACAGGGCTGTCCCCCCTCCCCACTACTATATGCTCTGGCGGCGGAACCCCTAGCTATATCCATTAGAGGCAATCCGACGATACAAGGTCTATGAGTTGGCGCCCTAGAGGAAAAAATAAGTACTTACGCAGACGACACCCTACTATACTTGGCAGATTCAGGCCCCTCTCTATCGGAGGCACTACGGACGATTGAACATTTCGGTTTATTTTCTGGGCTCAAAATCAACTGGGAAAAGTCACAAATCCTCCCGTTAGATTACGCTCCCCAAACAGAGCTACAAACCCAATTACCCCTCCAACGAGTTAGCACCATAAAATATTTAGGAGTGAAGGTGACTAGGTTCCCAGCTGATTACATTGCTTTAAACGTTGAACCTCTATTGTCCATGACTAAATCCAAAACAAAAATTTGGGCCCGTCTTTCCCTGGGAGTATTGGGTCGCATTAATCTTATTAAAACGATTCTCCTTCCTAAAATTCTGTTCCTGTGGCACACTCCCATATATATATATATATATATATATATATATATATACCCTTGAAATACTTTAAAATTATAGACACGATCATGAAGCCCTTTGTCTGGGGTAAGACAAGACACAAGTTAGCTTGGCGAATACTTAAAAATCCCGCAGATTTAGCAGGCACAGCTCTACCAGACCTCAGCTCATACTATCTAGCGTCCCATTTGTCTCAATTGTTTCATATAGCTAGGACCGACAAAGAACGTTTTGTGCGACTCCTATGCCATACTTGGGCCCAATTAACGGCGGATCCTATCTGTGCTATAGCGGTGGGAATACAAGGCAATATCCCTATAAAAAAGGGGATAGAATGTTCAGTTCCTACATTCTAGAGGTGTAGCTTATAGGTAAGTAACTTTAATATAAACATCAATCAAATTTCAACCCACCCCTCTCCCCTCTTGCTAGAAGAAAATTATAACATGTTACTTTCATTTGGACCTTCTAACCTGTCTGTCTTTTCCCTTCTCTAGTACTTATAGAACCATTTATTCTACGTAATGGAGTTTCTGGGAGGAGGAGATCTATGGAAGTGGATATGCTCTAAGAGTACAAGTGACCTTAACTATCAGACTCCTGGCTGCGGAACTCCTGTGTGGTCTTCAGTTCCTACATTCTAGAGGTGTAGCTCATAGGTAAGTAACTTTAATATAAAGATCAATCAAATTTCAACCCCACCGCTCCCCCCTCTCACTGCCCAACACCTGAACTATTATTAAATCCCATTTGTTAAAGAGACGATGGTGAGCACACACTTACCCGTTCAGCCTCCTCCATCCAGTGTCTACTTTGCACAGTAAAGAAGATTGTAATTCGAGTCACATTTGATTCAATTTTCCATGAGGAGGGTAATACTCCTTCATTATTAGGCCATTTGTAGGTGCTTTGATATTTTGATGGACAATTACTCTGTCATGCACTGTACCTAAATACATTCTTATCCCCATGATATTGGCCCCATTTTTAGAAAGTAGACACCCCAAGGGGATTTTTTTACACGTTGTTTTGGGAACAAAGAAATATATTACAAAACTAGAAAATGTACAATTTCCGGGGATATTTCATGAAATGTTCTTGCCGCCACCGGTAGTCTCCAGGTGGTGTGGGTGGAGTAACTATGTCTGTGTGGGAGTGGCAGCAGTTTGTGTGGTGTATGTGTTTAAGTGGGGTGCGTGTGTGTGTGTGTGGGGGGGGGGGGGTGGTGTGTGTGTTGGGGTGTGGTGCATGTGTGTGTGTGGGTGTAGTGTGTGTGTGGTGTGATGTGGGTGTGGTGTAGAACCACATACACACCAAACAAACACCACACACACGCACCCCCACCCCACACACACCAGTTTTGAACATTCCACCATTCATTCCTAAGGAGCCAATTCCACAAAAAGGACGATATGTCGCAAACCATTCAGCGAAACCTTCCAAAAAGTAAAAGCAACACAATTGGGAACGATCCGCTCGTTTCGGAATATTACTTGTCTATGTAGTGTAAAAACTGTGGGAGGAGTTAGGGTGCCCAATCTTCCCATAGGCTTTCACTATAATAGGAATAATATATATGTGAGAGAATAGTAAGTGTACTTCCCATAGGCAAGAACACTTAATAAATTAAAGTGAATGAATGAATCAGCTGCTGCTGCTGCAGATTCATCCATTTATTCATTCATTCAATACAATTATTCTCCTTTGTTGTAGAAGGAAGGGGAGGGACAAATCCTGTAATTGCTGTGATTGGTCATCGCAAAGATCACAAGACACAGAGCTGCTCAGATCAGCCCTGTACACAGTCTGTACTGGACCATCCAAGGACAGCGCAGTACACAGACATCAGGCAGCCATTGTGCCTGCTAACCACTATTTCTATAGTGTTGTTTATAAACGTCAGTAGTATCTAAGGGGTTAATGATCATAAACCACTCATATAGTGCAATCAGTTCATGAAAGATACGATTTTATACTGGATTATATCATTCTGTGTATGGGCAGTGCTAGGAAAGGGGGCCTTGTGAATGTTGATACCTCTATAGATCAGTAATATCGGGATATGGGGGGATATATGTCTGAACTACAGAGCTGACACTCTTTTTCTCCACAAGGACCTGAAGCCTGAAAACATTCTTGTTGATTCTGCTGGCCATGTAAAATATGCCGACTTTGGCTTGGCAGCAACTGACCTGTTTGGATCGAGGACCGAGACAGATATTGTTGGTACAGAGTTGTACAAGTCCCCAGAGGTAAGTTAAAGACCAATCAGCAGCTGATCCAATATACCCATACACAGGGCAACCTGTATATATAGGGCAAAAATACACCAGGTTAGGTAATAGAACATGTATACATGGGGTAATCAAAGACCAAAATAGGTCTGCCCAGAATTAGCGTACTTGTACATGGTACAGGTGTATGGAATTCAAATTCCTGGCAGAAGATTTACTGATTTATACGCAGTGCAAGTTTACGTGCCTGAGTATATAGGACCAGTGAAAACAATAGGCTGCATTTGCATAAGTAAAATAAAGTCTTCAAATGAGGTCCTGCTAGATCACTTGGCTGACCCATTTGCAGGTATAGCTATGTAAACAGTTTAAAGTCCAGTAATACACTGTCTCACCCTGCTGTGCACATGCTCCGTGGCTTTCTATATTTCAACACTGTACAGAAAATGTAGAGACTAATTTGCTGACAGCCTAAAGATTTACTGATGCTCAGGGGATCTGGGCTTCAGCAAAATTGCAGCCTCCAGCAAGAAGAAACCGGAGCAATGCTGGAGACAATTTACAGCACATGCTAATTTTGGTAGCATAATTATAAATGTGAAGTGTATGTTCCTTGCTAAAGAACATTATTTTTTATCAAGTTGTTATAGGTAAAGTCAGGGCCACCTTACCAAATCCAGCGACCCAACCCCAGCCAAGCATTACTCCCGATTCTTGTGTGCATCCCGCCGCCAAACTTTGCAGGTGGCAAGCGCCTGTTGACCCTGCGCTGCTGTCAGGCCACTTGGGCCATGGAGGGGGAGCCCACAACTGCAGGAATGCTTGTCCGCCTCCACAGGAACAGGCACACACAGGACAGTCGAGTCTTTCTCCCGTCCGTGTGTGTTCACCGGACCCAGCTGCCGAAGTTGGAAGCTTTCATTAGCCTGGCACTGCTTTAGCAATAAATATCGCCTTATCGATAATTTGCATTTTTTATTCTCGTGGGTGATTGTGTAGGCAGGGCCCCAGTGCACTGAATTGCCCATTGCCCTTTGATGCTCTTAATATGGCACTGGCTAAAGTTTCACTTTGAATGTACAAGAGACCTTAACCACTTTAAGACTGGAAGGATTTGCCCCCTTCCTACACCAGGCCCTATTTTGTGATTCGGCACTGTGTTACTTTAATGGACAATTGCCTGGTCGTGCAAAGCTGTACCCAAATAAAATTGATGTCCTTTTTTTCCCCACAAATAGAGCTTTCTTTTGGTGGTATTTGATTACCTGTGTAATTTTTTTTTTAATTTTTTATAAACAAAAAAAGAGCGACAATTTTGAAAAAAAATATATATATATTTTTCACATTCTGCTATATGAAATTCTCAAAAAAAAAAAATTTAAATCAAAATGTTTTAAAATTTTAGGCCAATTTTTTTTTTCTGCTACATATTTTTGGTAAAAAAAATCACAATAAGCATATTTTGATTGGTTTGCGCAAAAGTTATTGCGTCTACTAACTACGGGAAAGATTTATGTCATTTTTATTGTTTATTTTTTTCTTTTTTTATGTCATTATTTGTCATTTTTATTGTTTTTTTTCTTTTTTTTACTAGTAATGGCGGTGATCTGCAATTTTTACCTGACTGCGACATTGCGGCGGAAAGATCGAACCCCTAACTGACATTTTTGACACTTTTGGGTGTACCAGGGACATTACTACAGTAATCAGTGCTGTTACTGTAATAATGACACTGGCAGGGAAGGGGTTAACCCTATGGGTGATCAATGAGTTAAATCTGAGCCGAGGGGAGTGATTCTAACTGTGGGGGGTGTGGCTTTTGAAATGACCATAGACACATGTGATCCTATATAGAAGGATCACAAGAGCTCTGTGATCATTTCAGGGAGAAGAACGGTCGGCTGTGTTTACAACAGCTGACCATTCTCTCTCTCCCTCTAGCTTCCCGCGCCCAACCGACGTAGGTCTACGTCAGTTTGCGCAGGAGAGCCACCCTGCCGCAGTAAAAAGGCGGCGGGTGGTCGGGAAGTGGTTAAAGAGAACCAATTTAAGCCTGAATTAAAAAGAACCTGTATATAAAGACAATTATCAAGCAGATTAGGCCTAGATTATAAAGAACCTGTATACACAGGGCAATTATTGACCAGATTAACCACTTGCCGACCGCCGCACGACTATTTACATCGGCAGTCAGCCCCGGCCAGGCAGAGTAACGTAGGGCTATGTCGGCACTTCCTGCCGGTCCTGTGCGCGCTCCCGCGCCCCTCACCTGAAAGAAGAATTTTAGCAAGAGTTCTTTATTATTAGTTTATTTGAGCAATACTTCAACCATCTTAGTTTTAGAAGACATTTTGTGAACATTGAGCATGCATGAGATTTATATTTTGCTGAGAACAAAATCTAGTTAGGTCTCAGTGTTCTTTTATTGCCCTTATCTTGTTCTTCCCAAGCAATAGCTGTACAGTTCCCAGACACAGCTGGTTTTTGTCTCTCTACATAAAGTTATAATGAAACAATGTATTTTTGTGGGAACATTTCAGGTGACCAATGGGAGGCGTAACTGTGTTCCCATTGTTCTCCTGTTGGGGATATTTTATCATATAAACTGTATGGAATGAATAAAGCATCAGATGACTTTGAGCAATTATACGCTTTGGATGTCTTTGTTCAGAGTAATCTCCGGGCCCGCTGAGACTTGTGGTGCACCCGAGGCAGTCTATCAAGTCTATACTTCACTGGGAGTGATCTAATGCCAACAGTTTTGGAGGTCCCACACCGAGATGGTCAACAACGCCCATGTCCGGTAAGTGTTGAAATTTTCCTCTGCCTTACCGTGACCTCTGGGTCCACGACCATATAGTCTAGAGTAATACCTGTTGGTTGTATAGACTTGATAAGTGTTTGGGGAACACTAAAGAGACCCTGGGAGGGTCCCAGGTCCCGAGTGACCTGATAGGTTGTGGAAACCTATAGACATAGATGGGATCTATGAGATATTGATCTATGAGATATTGAAATATTATAAACAGTACTGTGAAAATTGACTGACCGGTTGTAATCCACGAGACTCAGATCTTTTTCTCTCCTTTGCTTATTCTTTTCTGTCGCATAGAAGTATAAGATAATTTGTATTGTTTGTCTATTATGGGTAGGAAAGCTTTCTTGATAGCCACTGTACCTGGGAGGTATTGGTCAAGACTCGGAAAGGGTTTTTTTCTTTTTTGTTCTAGAAGGGACATCCGAGTCCAAAAGTATACGGGTTTAATTTATATACATCAGTGGCTTGAAGGAGGGTTTTGAAACCATAAAGGGTTACCATGGTAACAAGTGATTATGTGAATGTGTAAATCATAGAGACATGTCTTATTGAGTGAGAGAATATTGGTATTTGTTTATTGTCTTGTGTAAATGGCCGGGAATATTTGGTGAGTAATATTCCTGGAAGTAAATTAAGGTAGAAGAACGGTCTACCTAAAGTTAGTGTTAAGAATTAATGTATGTTGTGTATATGAATTATACTGAAGGTTTTAAGTGTATTATGATTAAAGGATTATGCTTAGAAGATAGACAAACTAATGGGATAAGCGGAGATGAAAACTGGTTAACTTATGCCCCCTTGTAGAATAATAAAACAGTTGGAAAGGCTAGAAGGCTGAAAAGTAATAAGAATAATAGAGAGTTAACTAGGGCTTTTAAGAGTAAGTCCAATTGCTTGTAAGCAGAAGTCAGGTGAAACTGTCCTGGAGTTTTGAACAAGGTTTAAAAATGTATGGAATCATGAGGCCAGTTTAAGTGTCACCAAGGAATGGCACAACCTCATGATTCAGACATTTATCAATAATTTAAAGTCCCAATACATGTTAATTGTGAAACAGCAAGTTTCAGACTGGACAAACAAAGACATGGATGGAAGCCATAACAGAAAAGGATGCAGTGGGATGTTTTGATCTCCCCAGAGAGAAACAGCCCATTGCTACACATTTTCAGACACCCTTTCAGGGACGCTATCAAAGTGGAAGAGGAAGAGGGAGATTCAGGAGTAGAGCAGGGCATTCTCAGAATAGGCCCCCCTTTTAATAATAGACCCCTACAGAAAAATGGGCTGTCTCAACTGTAGGGATCCAAATCACTGGAAAAAGGACTTCCCTTATGAGGACCATGGTGTCAGTAATTCCCCCACAGCTGACCAGCCTGCTTTGCAACAGACGGACCCACAGCAGCAACAGAGGCCTAAAGTTAAGTTTAACATTAACTGGCAGCCCCAACATCCGCAACAATGATGGTGCCCAGAAGGTGTGGACTTCCCCGTGTGTGTCTCTCAATTACCAACAACTGCCTATGATTTCACTTTGTGTAGATGGCATGAATCTTCCAGTTCTCGTGGATTGTGAAGCGATTTACAGTTCCATATCACAAGAATTCTGGAATGGAGAGACATTAGAAGCCGAACCTTCAATGGGAATTAATGGGATCCCCCACCAAGACATTTAGAAACCCCCCTTTACCAATTATAGATGAGTCAGGAGAATACTCCATCATTTGGCACGGTTTCAGAATAATACCTAGGTGCCCACTTAGTTTGTTAGGGAGGATGGAGTCAGGCATACATTAGACCAGGGGTGGGGAACCTTTTTTCTGCCAAGAGCCATTTGAATTTTTGTAACATCATTCGGGGGACGTACAAAATCAACGTAAAAATTAGCCTGTTATATTTGACCACAGCGTGCCCCCTTTCAATGCAGAGTGACCACAGCGTGCCCCCTTTCAATGCAGAGAGACCACAGCGTGCCCCCTTTCAATGCAGAGAGACCACAGCGTGCCCCCTTTCAATGCAGAGAGACCACAGCGTGCCCCCTTTCAATGCAGAGAGACCACAGCGTGCCCCCTTTCAATGCAGAGAGACCACAGCGTGCCCCCTTTCAATGCAGAGAGACCACAGCGTGCCCCCTTTCAATGCAGAGAGACCACAGCGTGCCCCCTTTCAATGCAGAGAGACCACAGCGTGCCCCCTTTCAATGCAGAGAGACCACAGCGTGCCCCCTTTCAATGCAGAGAGACCACAGCGTGCCCCCTTTCAATGCAGAGAGACCACAGCGTGCCCCCTTTCAATGCAGAGAGACCACAGCGTGCCCCCTTTCAATGCAGAGAGACCACAGCGTGCCCCCTTTCAATGCAGAGAGACCACAGCGTGCCCCCTTTCAATGCAGAGAGACCACAGCGTGCCCCCTTTCAATGCAGAGAGACCACAGCGTGCCCCCTTTCAATGCAGAGAGACCACAGCGTGCCCCCTTTCAATGCAGAGAGACCACAGCGTGCCCCCTTTCAATGCAGAGAGACCACAGCGTGCCCCCTTTCAATGCAGAGAGACCACAGCGTGCCCCCTTACAATGCAGACTGACCACTGCGTGCCCCCTTACAACACAGACTGACCAAAGCATGCCCCCTTCAATGCAGATTGAATTTTAAGGGGGCACGCTGTGCACTCTGCATTGTGGTCAGAGTGCACAGCGCTCCCCCCCCCTACAATGCAGAGTGCACAGCGTTCCCCCCCTTACAATGCAGAGTGCACAGCGTTCCCCCCCTTACAATGCAGAGTGCACAGCGTTCCCCCCCCTTACAATGCAGAGTGCACAGCGTTCCCCCCCTTACAATGCAAAGTGCACAGCGTGCCAAGCCCCCCAGACCAGTGCACTTGACTTACCTGTTGTAGCGGCGGCTTCCTCTCTTTAGTCCCCGCATCATTCTCTTCAAGTCCTCCCGCGTCCCGCCACCTCCTCGGCAATGGCATTGGCCGAGGAGGAGGATCCGTGAGACAATAGCGAATTTTCATTCGCTATTGTCACAGAAATGGGCGGGCTCGAGGCGCACTGCTCTGCGCCTCGGGTCCACCCTTTTCGGAGACTCAGTGTCAGGACGGAGCCATCGGCTCCTTCTGACACAGCGGCACGGGGAGGGGAGGCGGACGTAACGATCGTGCGGGCCGGACGTCACGATCGTGCGGGCCGCAGGTTCCCCACCCCTGCATTAGACAGACACTTGGCCGAAGGTACATTTAAAATAGTATTAACTCACAAGATAACATGGAACCCCTGTTTTTTGCTGTTCTGAATATTAATTTTCCAAGTTAGACATACATAATTGTTTGAAGCTGCGATGTTGACCTTGACGTTAGTACATTTCTAGGGAGAGGTGGTTCCCACATTCCTAGGGAGGGGGGGTCACTTCTTGCGCGGAGCCACACATATGCAATTTTTTTTATGGAATTTTTGGACTTTTTCCATTTATACATTTGTGCATAAAGAATAGGAACCTCTGGGAAGAGTAATAATAGTGAACAAAGACAGTTTTTATCAGGCAAAATTTTGAGGTTATTTTTTATAGAATTATAGATAATGAGAAATTACATTTTACAAATGGGTCCCTTGTGTCCCTAAATGTAAAAGGGAGCTCTGGTGCAAAATTTTGAAAATTGGCTACTTGCCAAGAAAGGGTTCAAACTTAAATATCTTCGTTCCTGTTATAGTTATGGAATTTATTTTTGGACAGAAAGGGTTACCGCAATTAGTGTGACCATTGGACCCTATTGGCACCGAGCCAAAAGTTTCAAATCAGATTAACTTTTTATCTGATTTCAGTTTTTGAGTGCTATTTTAGCGGTGTCCTCTATTAAGGGAGGGGAACCTCTGGACAGGTTTTTGTTAGATTGGCACAAGGCCAAAAAGTTTTTTTAGTAAGATTGGCATGGAGCCAAAAAGTTTTAGTTTTATCTGATTGTAGTATGCAAGTGGTATCTGATGTGCCATCTCTACTGATAGCCATACCATCCGATGCTACCCACTTTACAGTGATTGGTTGAAGTAATACGTTTTTTTTTTTTTTTAGTGTCCTAGTGGACGAGGAGGCACAGCCATCTTTGTTTCTTGTTTTTCAGTCCAGGTAACTGACCTGGAGTAGAAATGCCTCAGGGCTAAGCGAACAGTTCAGTTGTCCGCTCTATAGTTCTCCAGACAACACAAGAGGGGATGGACACCTGCTCATGCGTCAGTCCCGCTACAATATGTGGATGACATATGTAGTCACTCTGTGGAGGCCAGTCAGAGCGAGTGAGTTCATTGAGAAAGTTACAAAGTGTCACAGGAATAATGACAATGGTGTCAGGAAAGTGTTATTTACCTTGGTTTTGTTCTCACAGAGGGGGAAAAGGAGAGTCAGTCACGTGGGTCTTGCCAGCCCACAGTGGGTCTTGCCCGCCCACAAAACCAGGATCATTGATTGCAATGGATCCGACTGCTCCTATTTTATGACAACATTTTCAGACAAGCCACAGGTCCAGAAATGTCACAAGTAATGTTGAATGCGTTTATGTATCTGAAAAATGCTATGGTTGTAGCGCCTGCACTGGGCCTCCCAAATCATGGAAAAATGTTTTGTGTTTATGCAAGGGACAATTGTAAGACCATGACAGGTGTACTTGCCCAGGAGTATGGTGGTGGACTTTGCCCTATAGTTTTTGTCCAAAGATGGTCACAGTCCAGGTCTAAGGCATGCCTGAAGTGACTCCAAACATAGCACATAGCATCTTGTGAGATGGTAATAGGGATGGCCACATCATTTGCCCTAGGTAGGCCCCAGTTTTAAATGGGTTACTGGGATTAAAGAGTGTGTTACACCACGACATGATTGTATAGCATAATATATCAGGACAGCCATAGAGGGAAAAGAGGATGTTTTTTGTAGATGGTTCCTGCGCCAGGCCAAAAGATCACACATTGTTAGAGCTACAAACGCATGCTACAGAACAGGTTTAAGGAATTAGGTGATGGTTTAGAAAAAGTTGAAAATAGCCTTTTTCTAAAAGCGGAAAGATCTTGTATCCCTGCAGCTAGCGCCCCACTGTCTATTGCCTAGTATGATGGAATAGGACACGGGGTGGGAAAGAACATATGCAGTATTACTGAAGTTTTTTTTTGCATTTACAGGCCTAAATTAATGAAAGCATGTGTCCATTTACAGGCCTAAATTAGTGAAAGCATATGTCCATTTACAGGCCTAAATTAGTGAAAGCATATGTTGCTAGGTGTATCACCTGTATTCGGAACAACACAAACAAACACATAAGGCCAAACATGAACATCTACAAATAGATTTCACACATAAGCCCAACACAGGGTAGAAACAAGAGTTAATAGTGGACATGTTCAGCAGATGAGTGGAAGCTTTTAGGGCCACAAAAGGGAGAGATGCCCACACGGTGGCGCGCATCCTCAATCAGGAGATTATTCCTGGATGGGGATGCCTGCTTTGAATTAGTTCTAATAATGGTTCAGCTTTATTATTAAAGACAATGTCAGGAACTAGTTAAAATCCTGAAAATAGATTGTCATCCACAGAGTTCAGGTATAGTGGAAAGGATAAATGGGACAAAGACGAGTTGAGAAAAAGTAATTGGAATTTTGAATCAAGTGGAACGAAAAAGTTGCTCGCACCTTTCTTTTCTCTTCACAGGTATCAACCCATCCCTTGAAGGAAGGAGATGAAGTAGCATCACAAGACCAAGGCTGGATTTCGTTTTGGACCAAAAGACAAAGGTAGTCGCAGTGACCAGAATCGCTGTCCTTGTGGAGAACCAACAGGCCTGGATCCATGCCAGTCGAGTAAGGTGGATTGTGCAAAGCAAGACAAAGATAAAGACACAGATAAAGGAGGAGAAGCAGGTGTTGAAAATCCTTGAAGAGCGAGCGAAGCAGGTGTTAAAGTCTCTGAAAATTAGCAAAGGGACTAGTGTTCACTCCAACTTGGATCATAACTAACTGTATATATCACCCAGAGGACTTAGGCCCCCTTGAAGGACTGTGTGGAGGCCAGAACAGCACACCCTCTGCCGAAGAGGGGAATGAAGAAACAAAGATCCCTGTAGCACAGAGACTTGTTAGGAGAAAAAGAGCTACGCCAGCCCCTTCCAAATATCCCCAGATAGCTATTAAGAAAACAGGCGATGTAACCACATTTTGGTATAATTCTTCAAACATTCAAGTAGCCACTTTCATTTTGAGTATTGTGACATAGTACCGTGTCCATTTGACCCTGCTTGGCTATATCACTGGTGTAAGGACATTCCAGAGTCTAGGGATATCTATGTGTGTGTCACGGATGAATACTGGGGGAATGAATGTGGACATTGGGGGGCTGTAGGATGGAACACAGGCCCAGATTGGGGGATATAAACCACAGAGTGCTTTAGACAGGAAAGATAAGAATGGGAAATCACTTATCAGTATAATGACATTAAGGAAAATAGGAAGTTGCTACAGGAAGCAAATAAAACTCACCCTGACCCTAGAAAATCCTAGCCCAGGGGGATGCTGGTGTATATATGATGGGGATGTGGACAAAGGGAGACTCTGACCATGCACTAGGACGTTTCCAATTGAAAGATATGCATGGCTCCTCTGAGTGGGAGCCACAAGCAAAAGGGATAAACAATCCTTTAAAACCCCAGATGCAGACTTTGGGAGAAATGGTAGCTATAGCAGACGCCACCTTTAAGGATGCTATGGCCATAGAGACAGGATTCTCTGATGTAAACTTATAGTTAGAATGGATGAGGTATAGTGCTAGCTCACATAACATGTCAGATTGTTATGTCTGTGGAGGAGCTAGGCCGCACGTGAGTACGGTGCCCCTTAACATCCCTGAGAATGTAGAAACTTGTTTTACCAATACCTCTACTAACCATTCTAACTGTGAAACATGGAAAAAGGAATATCCCATTATAACTAAAAAGAATCCAGGCCCACTGGATCTATCACCATTTACCCAGGTAGCTTTCCAGACACAGTGGTGGGGGTAGATTTTTAGGAAATTTTACAGAGGGTTACTGCTCCACCTACAGGTCTACTGTTATAGAGAATCAAATAATGTCTTTGGGAGACATATATTGGATATATGAAAATAAGGACTAGGCTGTCCAGGAAGTGGACAGGACAATGTGCCCTTGCTAAAACAATAATGCCCCTACACATATTCACTGAAAATTACATAAACACACATCAGCTTAAGGAGAATACTAGAACTACAGCGAAACAAAAGAGAGAGGGTGGTTTTGACCCACATGTTTATATAGATGCCATAGGTGTTCCAAGAGGGGTCCCAAATGAGTTTAAGGCCCGAGATCAGGTAGCGGCTGGATTTGAATCACTGTTTCCCATAGTTACAATTAATAAGAATGTAGAATGTAGATTGGATAAATTACATTTATTATAATCAACAGAGGTTTGTTAATTACACACGAGATGCCCTCCAGGGAATAGCAGAACAATTAGAGTCCACCTCACAAATGGCTTTTCAGACTCCGGTAGCATTAGATATGATGCTTGCAGAGAAAGGAGGTGTCTGTCACATGATAGAGAAAATAGGTACATGCTGCAAATACATCCCCAGTAATACTGGTCCCAATGGAAAGGTCACATTAGCTATCCGAAAGCTAGAGAGTTTGTCGGTTGAGCTTAAGAATTCAGGCCTTACCAATTCATGGGATGAGTTTTTCTCGGGATCAAGTATTTTGGATGGTTAAAGGGGATCGCTACCAGCATAGTCTTAGTGGTAGTTTTCATTTTATTTTTGTATGCATTTGTCAAGTGCGCTATGGTATGCTTAGCAAAATGTGTTACACCCACTCCTCATATGTATATGGAATGCTTACAGACTAGACGCCATGGAAAATATATTATTTTGTAGGGAAACATGTTCATGTTTTAAGAACAACTAGAAGCTACCTCCCAGATGACATTCCAGAATAGAATGGCTCTGGATATGATCCTTGTAGAAAAAGGGTGATACATATTGATAAAGTAGATGGATGTTGTATTTACATTCCTGATAGTGCTGGCCCTAAGGGTAAGGTCACTCTGGCCATAAAGAATTTTGGCATTGACAACACTTGGGATCAGTGTTTTAGGTGATGTAATAGTTGGAAGCAAGCTTTGGTATAGCTAGGAATTATTATTATAAATCGGTATCATCATGCTTTGTGTGGTACCCTGCTTTAAGAAAATGCTTAACAAAGGTATAGACAATTTATTCATGTATAACGGTAATGTTGTAGGACTAGATCAAACCACCCTCTTACATCAACTTCACCCCATTCCTTAGACTATAAAGGTTAAGAGAAAATCATTGTAAATAAATTAATAATTTTCAAGAGGGGATTGAAAGAAGAATTTTAGCAAGAGTTCCTCTTTATTAGTTTATTTGAGCAAGACTTCAACCATCTTAGATTTAGAAGACATTTTGTGAACATTGAGCATGCATGAGATTTATATTTTGCTGAGAACAAAATCTAGTTAGGTCTCAGTGTTCTTTTATTGACCTTATCTTGTTCTTCCCAAGCAATAGCTGTACAGTTCCCAGACACAGCTGGTTTTTGTCTCTCTACATAAAGTTATAATGAAACAATGTATTTTTGTGGGAACATTTCAGGTGACCAAGGGGAGGCGTAACTGTGTTTCCATTGTTCTCCTGTTGGGGATATTTTATCATATAAACTGTATGGAATGAATAAAGCGTCAGATGACTTTGAGCAATTAAACGCTTTGGATGTCTCTTTGTTCAGAGTAATCTCCGGGCCCGCTGAGACTTGTGGTGCACCCGAGGCAGTCTATCAAGTCTATACTTCACTGGGAGTGATCTAATGCCAACACCGCCGATGGCTGGATTGGGTTCAGAACTGATCAGTCATCAGGTCCAGGCCAATCATTTTTTTCCTGGACCTGTAGATCGTTTCTGCCCAATCAGAATCCATGCTGAGCGTGTGAAATGTAAACACAGGCTCAGAAAAGATGTGCCCTCCTCTCCCATGATTCTTTTTGGATTCATCTCGAGAGAAGAGCACATCTAACTGTAAGTAACTGCACAAGCACACACTTGTACACTTAGATAGGCACATTTAACCCCGATTGCCCCCCCCCCAGTTAACCCCTACACCCCCTGTCACAACACACACTGTATACAGTGTATAGCATTTTCCTATATACCCGTATAAGTGTGATTTGTGAACAGGTGTAGTGCTTGCGGCCCTCCCTTTTTCACTTAAAATACCCGCCACCCCCAATAAAGATTTAACCCCCTGATCCCCCCCTGATTACCCCCAGTTAACCCCTTTCCTGCCCTGTCAGTGTCACTTTTATAGTGTACAGTTTTTTTTCTGATCACTATTATTAGTGACACAGGTGACATTAGCTAGTGTTGGTGGCAGTCTAAAAAAGCGCAGATCCCCGGCGCATAGTTAGAAATAACCCCTTAATTACCACACAGACACACGCAAATACACTTCCATTACTAGTATAGTCTTTGAACAGATCAATATCTGATCACAACTATACTAGCGCCCCCATAGTTTAGGGTTCCCAAAACGTGGTGTTTGCATAATCAGCACTGATTCTGGCCAGCGCCTGCGTTTAACCCTTTCACCAAGGCAAGTGTAGTAATCAATAGATTACTGTCACTTACAAAAAAACACAACACACAAAACCGCTGTGTTAGCAGAGTCAGGCCTGATCCCTGCTAGCATTAGCATTTTTTTTTGGTAGCACTTGAAATATTCCTTGACAACCAGGTGCTTTTATTACCTGTGAGTCGCACTACTGTACCGGTAAATTTAGTTATCAAAATGACCAAACGTTGGTACAGTGGTGAAGAGGTATATAGTATAATGGCCATGTCAGATGATAGCGAAGGGGAAGCTACACTGGCAGAATCAGGGTCAGTATACGAACCTGATGACAGCAGCGGCTCCCTGACAGATAGCTCCGACAACGGATGGGTCCCTGTTAGACCCAGGCGTACCCGATCCCATTCTGGAGTTGTTGAGATGCAGGAATCGCAGGGTGCTCGTATGGAGCAGAGTATGGTTACTAGTGCCGCTCATCCTTCTGGCGACCTGGCAAGCGCCAGCGGGCTAGTACACCCTGGACCTACTACAACCAGCACTGCAGTAACACTTGGTGACGTGGCGAGTCCCATAAGTGCAGTTGACGCTGGTGCGGTGGCTAGCACAAGTAGTGGCCCGCAGCCACCGCGTATTCAAAGACAGGCCCATAGTGCACTCCCTGATGCGCTGGCATATCCCAATTGGCAACCTACTGATTCTACAGCGCCAGTACTTCCCCCATTCACTGCCCAACCTGGAATCTACGTGGAGACATCTGGTTTTACGCCCCTGAACTTTTTTGAGCTGTTCTTCACGGAAGATCTTTTCAGATCTATTGTGGATCAGTGAAGATCTTTTCAGATCTATTGTGGATCAATCGAATTTATATGCACAACAATTCATCGCCACCAACCAAAATTCGCCCCTTGCCAGACCATTCGGCTGGAAATCAATAACGGTTTCCGAATTTAAAATCTTTCTGGGCCTTTCCCTGAACATGGGCATAACCAAACAGAGTGAATTGGGGCTATATTGGTCCACTAGCCCACTTCACCATATGCGCATGTACTCTGCTCAAATCTCCCCCTGGACATGGAGGCAAATTCTGCGATTTATGCATTTCAGCAACAATGAAATCTGTCGTCCTCCGGGAGACCCTGCATATGATCGGCTCCAAAAAATTCGGCCCCTCATAGACCACTTCAATCAGCGGTTTGCAGCCTTGTTCACCCCCGAACAAGTTGTCTGCATTGACGAGTCCCTGATTAAATGTACTGGCCGCCTTGCTATGAAACAGTACCTCCCCAGCAAGCGTGCCAAGTACGGGGTCAAGCTGTATAAACTGTGTGACAGGGCCACAGACTATACAGTTAGTTTCCGGGTCTATGAGGGAAAAGATAGCACTGTGGAGCCCCCCAACTGCCCAGACTACATAGGGAGCAGCGGCAAGATTGTTTGGGACTTGGTGTCACCCTTATCCGGAAAGGGGTACCATTTGTACGTGGACAACTTTTACATAAGCGTGCCACTATTTAGTCACCTGCTTGAATTACAAATTGGCGCATGTGGCACCGTGTGACCTAATCGCCGGGGCTTCCCCCAACGGCTTGTAACGTCCCGTCTTAGTCGGGGGGCGAGAGCCTGCTTGAAAACTGACAAATTGCTTGCGGTGAAGTGGAGGGATACACGGGATGTTTATGTTCTGTCCTCCCTTCACGCAGACACGACGATCCAAATCACTACGGCAACTGGCGTTATGGAGAAACCCCTCTGTGTCCACGAATATAACCTTAATATGGGAGGGGTGGACCTTAACGACCAGCTTTTGGCGCCATATTTAGTTGCCCGTAAAGCCAGACGCTGGTACAAAAAAGTGTCTGTTTATTCCAATTGGCTATGCTGAACGCCTTTGTCCTATACAGGGCGTCAGGACAAACTAGATCCAGGAATTCCAGGAAGAGATCATCCTTGCCTACCTGTACCCAGGAGGCATGCCTGCCCAACTTCCTCTTCCAGATGCAGTGAGCCGGCTGCATGAGAGGCATTTTTCACATGTTCTCCCGAGTACCCCTACCCAAAGACACCCCCAAAGAAGATGTCGTGTCTGTAGCAGGCGCGGATTTAGGCGTGACACCCGTTATTATTGTCCCAAATGTCCTGACCAACCTGGTCTCTACATCGGGGAATGTTTTGAGCGCTACGATACACTAGTGGAGTTTTAGTGCAGGGTACAGCACGACACAGTGTAGGGCACACAAACACAGGGTCTCGAAAGATGTTGGATGTCCATCGACATTTTGAGAGACCCAAGCTGGAAAATCGCAGTCCCAAATCGAGAAACAACAGTTAGAAAAATAAAAGAATCCAAAAACAGTTGTTGGTCATTTTATATGTTCTTCTACTCTTCCTACTGTACTTTTAATGTACTTTGTTTATTTTTCATTCTTTTGTGACCTGTTTCTCTTGCAGGTACTCGTCGGCTGCCACATTGATTTTATATATTCTGACACAAACAGCGTTTGCGCTCAGCATATATGGATACCTTTGCTGGCAGCAGCTGTGGTGATTTTCTGATTTCAGCACTGCAGTTAAAATCCTATTTTGGTATACATGGAGTAGTGTTGTGTATACCCATCATTAAATTAAGTGGGTAGATGTTTGGGCGGTTAATGGTGGGTAATTATACATATTATTCCTGTGCTGATTTCTGACAGGTTCTCTTTTTTTTTCGTTCAGCCCACAGGCTGCCAGCGGTCGGCTTACATGTAAAATCAATCCTAGCAGGTAATTGACCACTAGACTGCTTTTACATGCAGTGGGAGGGGACTCCCCCCCCCCCCCCCCACCGTAGCCTTCCGCGGTTTTTCTCGGGCTCTCCTGTCCCACCGGTTAACCCGAGAATGCAGCCGGTGGTTCAATTATCTAACCATAGAGCTAATTAGAGATGAGAATGGCTCCACTCATCTCTATGGCCTAAGATACCGGAAGCTACGAGCATTTCATGACTTCTGTTTCGCCAGAAATAAACAGGGCCATTGGGAAAGTATTTTATCACACCAATTTTGGTGTGGTCAGATGCGTTAAGGTCAGAGGAGAGATCTAGAGTATAAAAGACACCAATTTTTTAAAAAAAAGAGTACCTGTCACTACAGATTGCTATCATAGGGGATATTTCAATTCATTAATTTAAATTCATTAATAACATAAATTGATAACAATAAAAATGATTAAAAAGCCAGAAAGCAACTGTAAAAAAGTTCTCATCTGAGGTGGAGCCTGGTCATGGCGGGGTGAGGCACGCTAGGAAGGAGCTCCTGTTCCCTCTCTCTGAGACCCGAACTAAGCAGTCGTCTATCCCCTACAGATGAGAGGGAAACTATCGGATGACCCTCTCTCCCCCCCTCCCCTCCTCTTGAACAGCAGACCCATCCCCGAAGCAGTGGTCACTCAAGCAGGAATCAGAGTGAGAGGTGATCCCTCTCCGAGAGTCGGCGGCAGCAACAGGAGAGAGGAAGCATTACTGCCTGATATTGCCCAAACTAAAAGGGAACACAAAACTGGATCCGTTCTATGAAGAATGACACAGGAAAGGTATGTGTCTGTGTTGACATAAGACGGTCCGAAGAGCCGTGTGAGCTGGGAGAGATAAGTGGTGGATAAACAAACACAAGCATACTTCGCCCCTTGAACAGCTGATGAATAGCAGAGCGACATAAGGAAGTAGAGAGAGACGCTGGGGGGAAGGAGAGAGGGGGGAGGATTGGAAGGAATAAGGAGAAATATTCCCCAAATATACCCTGGAAAATTAGAAATTGGCCTGAAGGATACATAGGATAAAAGCTGGGGACTGTGTTTGAACATAAGGAGAACGGAAAAGAAAATATCAAAGAACAAGGTTTATCTTGTGTCTCTGTAAACCCCCTGAAACAACCAGTATATAACAGAGGACTGATTATTAGGTGGGAGTAACACCAGAAAAAAGGGGGTAACTTGGGAGTGAATGGAAAGACTCTTCCCTTAAATATATCACTACATAAGAGGGAGGCACTTTTTACGGAATGTCAGCTGGGAAGAAACAGAAATTAAAACCTAATACCCGCTCTTCTGTGAGAATCTCAGGTGTCCCACTGCTAAAACCAGCATTAAAACCCTCTGAGGAAATAAGTTACTTTTTTCCAAGCTTGAAAGAGCAACCGTTGATATATTAGATTCTGTTTGGATCAAATTATCCCTCAACACCTCATGCAGTAGATAGAAAAGGAAAAGATAAGCACAATATGACTACTGAACAGGAATTACAAAAAGAACAGAGAGAAACCCAACTAACAGGGGACTCAGGATAGAAGTAACAAGGAGAAAAAAAAGAGGAAGAATCGGATATTAGAGCACTTATCCAAGCACTCCCTACTAAGGCGGATTTGGAAAATATCATGGGGAAATTGGAAACAAAATTCAGTAATGAGATTCAGAAAATAAGAGGTGTGTTGACAGATATTGAAATCAAAACTGATTGATTGCTTCTATTTTCTGTTCATTAGTATCTGAGAGTTATAAACCTGGAGAAAGAAAGAAAGAAAAAGAAACCTATTTAACTACAACACTGACCCTGCAGCTGCGTTTGGAAGACAGAAGTAGGAGAAGACAGAAGTAGGAGAAATAATATAAGAATCCGAGGATTATAAGAATCAGCAGAAAGAGATCAGATATTGGAGGGAGTCAAATGTATTTTTCATAAAATCCTGGGGGGCACATCTACTGCACCTATAGAAATAGACAGAGCTCATAGAGCCCCGGGACCGAGGTTGAAAGATCCTAGGAGACCACGAGACGTGATCGTAAGGATCCACTTTTTCAATAAAAAGGAGGAGATCCTTAGAAAAGCTTGGACTCTGGGACAAATAGAATATGAAGGATCTAATATTAAAATATTTCCTGATATATCCAGACCTACATTAAACCGCAGGGCCTTACTCCATCCAGTGCTAGAAAAAGCTAGACATCTAGGCTTTAAATAACGCTGGAATTATCCAATAGCAGTTACATTCCACAAAGAGGGTTCCTTTTTCACATTGAAGGATTCAAAGGATCTACCGATGTTGTTCAAATATTTAGGAACTCCTGAATTTCCCGTACCAAATTGGTTAGAAATATCCCCTATGGGAAGAAGAAAGGAAGAGAAGACACAGGGGCTTTAGGAGAAGAAAGAACATGAGAAAGAAGGGAGGGAAAATCTCTGGAAGATAAGAAAGGAGCTATGTGACTTTACTGAAGAATAGAGATGTGGCAGAGAAAATGGAAATTCAAATTTAAATTTTTTTTTTTTTTTAATATATATTTTTTAGGGGTCACTGAACTGGTGGTAATATATGTATTTTTGGATTGGTTGAAAGTGATTTATATATTATTATTTTTTTTTGGCTATCACAGTATGAGTTAATAAGTTTGGTTGAAGAATTTCACAAAAGTAAAGGGGAGGGGTTTTCCCCCCTTCCCCCTTCTAAAAAAAACCTTTATTTTTTTTTTTTTTTTCCACAATATAAAGGATTGTATCCTAATTACACTTAAGTGGGGGTTTTATTAGGGTTGAAGGATTAACCCGGATTTTATTTTATTTTTTTTTATTTATTTTTTGGGGGGGAATATATATTTTTTATATTTTTAATTTTTTATTTATTTTTTTTTTTTTTTTTGATTGTGGTCTTTCTTTTTTTTTTTTTTTTTTTTTTTTGGTCACTGAAGAAACTGGGGATATTACATGTAATTTTTGGATTGGTTGAAATTGAAATATATATTAATTTGAACATCACAATATGAGTCAATAAGTTTGGTTGTAGAATTTTACAAAGTAAAGAGGAAGGGTTTTTCCCTCCCCCCTTTTTATTTATTTTTTTTTTATTTATTTATTTATTTTTTGATTAGACACTGCAGAAAGTGGTGATAATACATGTAATTTCTGGATCGAATGAAACTGATGTATGCATTAATTTCAAAACCACAATAGGAGTTAATAAGCTTGGTTGTAGAATCTTACAAAGCAAAGAGAAAGGGTTCCCCCCCCTTGTTTTTTTCTTCTCTTTTATAAATGTGTTAATTTATTTATTTATGTATGTATGTGTATGTATGTATATGGGTACATATGTATATGTGTGTATATATGTAGGGGACATTATTATATAATACATATAAGTGATAATAAAGAATTTTAAAGAACAATTGAAATGCTGCAGCACATCAAACACAAATTCACGTCGGTATAAGGGTTTTTTTGGGGTTTTCTTTTTTTTTTTTGGATCACTGAAGGAGTTGATGATAGGATATGTGTTTTTGGAGTGGTTGAATTTGAATTGTAAATAAATTTGGATATCACTGTAAGATTACTTGTGAAATTCTTCAACCAATTTATTAACCACTTAACGACCGGCGCACGACGATCTACGTCGGCACTCAGCCCCGGCCAGGCAAACTGACGTAGGCCTACGTCAGCACTTTTTGCCGGCCCTGTGCGCGCTCCCGCGCCCCGCCGCCGATGACTCGATTGGGTTCAGAACCGATCAGTCATCAGGTCCAGGCCAATCATTTTTGGTCTGGACCTGTTGATCGGTCCTGCCCAATCAGATCATCCTCTAAGCCTGTGAAATGTAAACACAGGCTTAGAGGAGATGTGCCCTCCCCCCACAACGGTCTTTTTGGATCCAGCGTGAGAGGAGAGCACATCTTACTGTGAGTATTGCACCAAGCACACCCACACACAGTTAGATAGGCACATTTCACCCCCGATCGCCCCCCCCAATTAACCCCTACAGCACCTGACACAACACACACTATATACAGCATATAGCATATACCTATATACCTGTATAAGTGTGATTTGTGAACAGGTGTAGCCCTTGCGACCCCCCCTTTTCCACTCAAATTACCCCCCCCTAATAAAGATTTAACCCACTGATCCCCCCTGAACCCCCCCTGATCACCGCCGTTAACCCCTACACCCTCTGTCACATCAGCACTAATACAAACGCAATATACGGTGTTATTGTATTTTTGTATTAGTGTCATTGTGATCAGAATTAGAGCAGGCGACTAAGTTTCTGTCCCAAGAAGGTTTAGGGTCCCCGCCACCCGCCCAATAAAGATTTAAGCCCCTGACCCCCCCCTGATCACCCCTACACCCCCTGCCATAACACACACCGTATACAGTATATAGCATTTTGCGGTCAGGTCTAGCGCTTGCGACCCCCCCTTTTCCACTTGAATTACCCGCCACCCCCCCCCTAATAAAGATTTGAGCCCCTGATCCCCCCTGATCACCGCTAGTTAACCCCTACACCCTCTGTCACATCAGCACTAATACAAACGTAATATACTGTGTTTTTGTATTTTTGTATTAGTCGCCTGCGCTAATTCTGATCACAATCACACTAAGTTTGTGTCCCAAGCAGGTTTAGGGTCCCCCCCACCCGCCCAATAAAGATTTAATCCCCTGATCCCCCCTACACCCCCTGCCACAACGCACACTGTATACAGTATATAGCATTTTCTATATACCCGTATAAGTGTGACTTGTGACCAGGTTTAGCGCTTGCCACCGTTCCTTTTATCCTTAGGATACCCGCCAGCCCCTTCCAATAAAGATTTAAACCCCTGATCCCCCCCTGATCACATCCCGTTAACCCCTACACCCTCTGTCACATTAGCACTAATACACACATAATATACTGTTTTTACTGTATTTTGTATTGGTGTCATTGTGACTTGAGGTTGTGCTAGCTAGCTAGTTTCTTTCCCAAAGGAGGTTTAGGGTCCCCGCCACCCCCCCAGATCCCCAGCGCATAGTTTAGAAATAACCCCTTGATTGCCACGCACACACGCACATACACTTCCATTTCTAGTATAGTGTTTGAACAGATCAATATCTGATCTGATCAGAACTATACTAGCGCCCCCATAGTTTAGGGTTCCCAAAACGCAGTGTTTGCACGATCAGCACTGATTCCTGCCAGCACCTGCGTTTAACCCTTTCACCCAGGAAAGTGTAGTAATCAACAGATTACTGTCACTTACAAAAAAACACAAGACACAAAACCGCTGTGTTAGCAGAGTCAGGCCTGATCCCTGCTAGCATTAGCAGTTTTTTTGGTAGCGCTTGAAATAATCTTCGACAACCAGGTGCTTTTATTACCTGTGAGTCGCATCACTGTACGGGTAAATTTAGTTACCAAAATGACCAAACGTTCGTACAGAGATGAAGAGCTTATCAGTTTTATGCTGACCGAGTCATCTGATAGCGAAGGGGAAGCTACAATGACCAAATCAGGGTCAGTATATGAACCTGATGACGGCAGCGGCTCCCTGACAGATAGCTCCGACGACAGATGGGTCCCTGTTAGACCCAGGCGTACCCGACCCCATTCTGGAGTTGATGAGATGCAGGAATCGCAGGGTGCTCGTATGGAGCAGAGTGTGGGTACTAGTGCCGCTCATCCTTCTGGCGACCTGGCAAGCGCCAGCGGCCTAGTACACCCTGGACCTACTACAACCAGCACTGCAGTAAGACCTGGTGACGTGGCGAGTCCCCTAAGTGCAGTTGAAGCTGGTGCGGTGGCTAGCACAAGTAGTGGCCCACAGCCACCGCGTATTCGAAGACAGGCCCGTAGAGCCCATAGTGCCCTCCCTGATGCGCTGGCATTTCCTAATTGGCAACCCACTGATACTACAGCGCCAGTACTTCCCCCATTCACCGCCCAACCTGGAATCCACGTGGAGACAGCTGGTTTTACGCCCCTGAACTTTTTTGAGCTGTTCTTCACGGAAGATCTTTTCAGATCTATTGTGGATCAATCAAATTTATATGCACAACAATTCATCGCCGCCAACCCAAATTCGCCCCTTGCCAGACAATTCGGCTGGAAACCTTTAACGGTTTCCGAATTTAAGATCTTTCTGGGCCTTTCCCTCTACATGGGCATAACTAAACAGAGTGAATTGCGGCTATATTGGTCCACTAGCCCACTTCACCATATGCGCATGTACTCTGCCTCCATGTCCAGGGCGAGATATGAGCAAATTCTGCGATTTATGCATTTCAGCGACAATGAAATCTGTCGTCCTCGGGGACACCCTGCATACGATCGGCTCCACAAAATTCGGCCCCTCATAGACCACTTCAATCAGCGGTTTGCAGCCTTGTTTACCCCCAAACAAGTTGTCTGCGTTGACGAGTCCCTGATTAAATTTACTGGCCGCCTTGCTATGAAACAGTACCTCCCCAGCAAGCGTGCCAAGTACGGGGTCAAACTGTATAAATTGTGTGACAGGGCCACAGGCTAAACAGTTAGTTTCCGGGTCTATGAGGGAAAAGATAGCTGTGTGGAGCCCCCGAACTGCCCAGACTACATAGGGAGCAGCGGTAAGATCGTTTGGGACTTGGTGTCACCCTTATCCGGAAAGGGGTACCATTTGTACGTGGACAACTTTTATACAAGCGTGCCACTATTTAGTCACCTGCTCGAATTACAAATTGGCGCATGTGGCACCGTGCGACCTAATCGCCGGGGCTTCCCCCAACGGCTTGTAGATTCCCGTCTTAGTCGGGGGGCGAGAGCCTGCTTGAAAACGGACAAATTGCTTGCGGTGAAGTGGAAGGATACACGGGATGTTTATGTTCTGTCCTCCCTTCACGCAGACACGACAATCCAAATCACTACGGCAACTGGCGTTGTGGAGAAACCCCTCTGTGTCCACGAATATTACCTTAACATGGGAGGGGTGGACCTTAACGACCAGATTTTGGCGCCGTATTTAGTTGCCCGTAAAGCCAGACGCTGGTACAAAAAAGTGTCTGTTTATTTATTCCAATTGGCGATGCTGAACGCCTTTGTCCTATACAAGGCGTCAGGACGAACTGGATCTTTCCGGGAATTCCAGGAAGAGATCATCCTTGCCTACCTGTACCCAGGAGGCATGCCTGCCCAACTTCCCCTTCCAGATGCAGTGAGCCGGCTGCATGAGAGGCATTTTCCTTATGCCCTCCCGAGTACCCCTACCCAAAGATGGCCCCAAAGAAGATGTCATGTCTGCCGCAGGCGCGGATTTAGGCGTGACACCCGTTATTATTGTCCCAAATGTCCTGACCAACCTGGTCTCTGCATCGGGGAATGTTTTGAGCGCTACCATACACTAGTGGAGTATTAGTGTAGGGTACAGCACGACACAGTGTAGGGCACACAAACACAGGGTCTCAAAGGATGTTGGATGTCCATCGACATTTTGAGAGACCCAAGCTGGAAGAGAAGATCGCAGAAGATCGCAGTCCCAAATCAAGACATGAAGAAACAGTTAGAAAGAAAAATAAAAGGATCCAAAAACTGTTGTTGTGTCAGTCATTTTATATGTCCTTCTACTCTTCTTACTGTACATTTAAATGTCATTTGTTTGTTTTTTCATTCTTTTGTGACCTGTTTCTCTTGCAGGTACTCGTCGGCTACCACGCATTGATTTTATATATTCTGACACAAACAGTGTTTGCGCTCAGCATATATGGATACCTTTGCTGATAGCAGCTGTGGTGATTTTCTGATTTCAGCACTGCAGTTAAAATCCTATTTTGGTGTACGTGTATAATGCCGTGTATACCCATCATTAAATTCAGTGGGTGGTTGTTTGGGCGGTTAATGATGAGAATCCAAAAACTTTTGTTGTTGTCAGTCATTTTATATGTCCTACTCTTCCTAATGTACTTTTTTTTAATGTACTTTGTTTTTTCATTCTTTTGTGACCTGTTTCTCTTGCAGGTACTTGTCGGCTACCACGCATTGATTTTATATATTCTGACACAAACAGTGTTTGCGCTCAGCATATATGCATACCTTTGCTGATAGCAGCTGTGGTGATTTTCTGATTTCAGCACTGCAGTTAAAATCCTATTTTGGTATACGTGGATAGTGCCGTGTATACCCATCATTAAATTCAGTGGGTGGTTGTTTGGGCGGTTAATGATGAGTAATACTACGCATTATTCCTGTGCTGATTTCTGATAGGTTCTCTTTTTTTCCGTTCAGCCCACAGGCTGCATGAAAAAAAAAAAAAAACCTATATGCCAAACAAGGACTAGCAATGTACTGGTACGTTGCTGGACTTTGAGTGGTTATACCAGGATGATGCCTGCAGATTTAGGCATCATCTTGGTATCGTTTTTTACAGCCAGCGGTCGGCTTACATGTAAAAGCAATCCTAGCAGGTAATTGGCCGCTAGACTGCTTTTACATGCAGTGGGAGGGGCCTCCCCCCCCCCCCACCGCCGCCTTCCGCAGCCTTCCGTGGTTTTTCTCGGGCTCTCCTGTCCCACCGGTTAACCCGAGAGTGCAGCCGGTGGTTCAGTTATCTAACCATAGAGCTAATTGAAGATTAGAATGGCTCCAATCATCTCTATAGCCTAAGATGCCGGAGGCTACGAGCATTTCATGACTTCTTTTTCGCCAGAAATAAACAGGGCCATTGGGAAATTGGGAAAGTATTTTATCACACCAATTTTGGCATGGTCAGAAGCATTAAGGTCAGAGGAGAGATCTAGAGTATAAAAGACCCCAATTTTTAAAAAAAAAGAGTACCTGTCACTACCGATTGCTATCATAGGGGATATCTAAATTCACTGTGATAGCAATAAAAATGATTTAAAAAAAAAAAAAAATTAAAGGAAAGGTGTCAAAATAACATAAAAGAGCAAAAAAAAAAAAAAAAAATCGAGCTCCGCCCCCTTTCCCCCGTGCTTGCGCGCAATGGCACACGCAAGCGTTGGTCTAGTGTCATATGTAAACCGCAATTTCAGCATGCATGTGAGGTATCGCCGCGATCGCCAGATCGAGTGCAGTAATTCTTGCAGTAGACCTCCTCTGTAAGTCTAAAGTGGTAACCTGTAGAGACTTTTAAAAGTTTTTAAAAATGTACGTACGTTTTTGCCGCTGCGCAGGTGTGCGCAATTTTTAAAGCATGTCAGGTGTCTATGAACTCGGCATAAGATCATCTTTTAAATTTTACCAAACAAATTGGAATTATATAGTGTATTTGTGCAATAAATTTAAAAAAAATGTATTTTTTTCGCAAAAATTGCGTTTGGAAAATCTGTGCGCAAATACCGTGTGACAAAAAAATTTGCAACATCCACCATTTTATTCTATAGGGCCTCTGCTTTAAAGAAATATATAATGTTTGGGGGTTCAAAGTAATTTTCTAGTAAAAAAAAAATATTTTTTCATGTAAACAAAAAGGCACAGAAAAGGCTTGGTTTTCAAGTGGTTAGAAGAGTGGGTGATGTGTGGCTAAGATTGAGCGTAAAATGCCGGGACTGTTCAAACACCCCCCAAATGACCCCTTTTTGAAAAGTAGACACCCAAAGCTATTTGCTGAGAGGCATGGTGAGTCCATGGAATATTTTATATTTTGCTACAAGTGTCGGGAAAATTATTATTTCTTTTTTTTTTTGTTGTTTTTTTACAGAAAGTTGTCACTAAATGATCTATTGCTCACACATGCCATGTGTATATGTGAAATGACACCCCAAAATACATTCTGCTGCTTCTCCTGAGTACAGGGATACCCCATGTGTGAGACTTTTTGGCAGCCTAGCTGTGTACGTGCCCCCGAAAACCAATCCACATCTTCAGGTTTTCTAATGGCGTAAATTGCTGATTTTACCCCTGACTACCCGTCACAGTTTCAGAGGCCCTGAAATTTCAAGATAGCACAAAACCCCACCAAATTACCCCATTTTGCAAAGTAGACACTCCAAGCTATTGGCTGAGAAGCATGGGGAGTCCATGGAATGGTTTATATTTTGCCACAAGTTTCAGGAAAATAATTTTTTTTTTTTTTATTTTTTTTTTTTTTTACACAAAGTTGTCAGTAAATGATATAATGCTAACCCATGCCATGGGTATATGTGAAATGACACCCCAAAATACATTCTGCTGCTTATCCTGAGTACAGGGATACCCCATGTGTGAGACTTTTTTGCAGTCTAGCCGAGTACAGGACCCCGAAAACCAACCTCCACTTTCAGGCTTTCCAAGGGCGTAAATTGTTGATTTCACTCCTGACTACCTATCACAGTTTCGGAGGCCCTAAAATTCCAAGATAGCACAAAACCCCCCCCCAAATGACCCCTTTTCGGAAAGTAGACACCCTAAGCTATTTGCAGAGAGGCATGTTGAGTGTTTTGCAGATCTCACTTTTTGTCACAAAGTTTTGGAAATTGAAAAAAAGAGGGAAAAAAAAGCATTTTCCTGTTTTTTCTTCATTTTCCAAAAAAAATGAGAGCTGCAAAATACTCACCATGCCTCTCAGCAAATAGATTGGAGTGTCTACTTTGCAAAATGGGGTCATTTGGGGGGGTTTTGTGCCATCTTGGCCTTTTATGGACTTCAAAAGTGTGATAGGTAGTAAGGAGTGAGATCACCAATTTACGCCCTTAGAAAGCCAGAAGGTGCAGATTGGTTTTCCGGGTCCTGTACGCGGCTAGACTGCAAAAAAGTCTCACACATGGGGTATCCTTGTACTCAGGAGAAGCAGCAGAATGTATTTTGGGGTGTCATTTCACATATACCCATGGCATGTGTGAGCAATATATCATTTACTGACAACTTTGTGTAAAAAAAAAAACAAAATATATATATATATATATATATATATATATATATATATATATATATATATATATATTTCCCGGAACTAGTGGCAAAATATAAAATATTCCATGGACTCACCATGCCTCTCAGCAAATAGCTTGGGGTGTCTACTTTGCAAAATGGGTTCATTTGGGGGGGGTTTTGTGCTATTTTGGAATTTTAGGGCCTCCGAAACTGCGACAGGTAGTGCAGAGGTGACATGAACAATTTACGCCATTAGAAAACCTGAGAGTGTTGATTGGTTTTCGCGGTCCTGTACACAGCTAGGCTCCCAAAAAGTCTCACACATGGGGCATCCCCATACTCAGGAGAAGTGGCAGAATGTATTTTGGGGTGTCATTCCACATATACCCATGTCATGTGTGAGAAATTTATCTTTTAGTGACAACGTTGTGTAAAAAAAAAAAATTAAAAAAAAAAATTGTAATTTTCCCGAAACTTGTGGCAAAATATAAAATATTCCATGGACTCACCATGCCTCTCAGCAAACAGCTTGGGGTGTCTACTTTCCAAAATGGGGTCATTTGGGGGGGTTTTGTGGTATCTTGACATTTCAGGGCCTCCAAAACCGTTATAGGTAGTGAGAAAATGCAATGAAAAATGTACGCCCTTTGAAATTCTGATGGTGGTGATTTGTTTTCCGGCTCCCGTACACAGCTACGCTCCCAAAAAGTCTCACATATGTGGTATCCCTGTACTCAGGAGAAGCAGCAGAATATATTTTGGGGTGTAATTACACATATACCCATGGCATGTGTGAGCAATATATCATTTCAATGACAACTTTGTGTAAAAAAAAAAAAAAATTTTGTCATTTTTCAAACACCTGTGACAAAAAAATAAAATATTCAATGAGCTCAACATGCCCCTCAGAACATTCCTTAGGATGTCTACTTTCCAAAAAGTGGTAGTTTGGGGGGGTTTTGTACTGCCCCGCCATTTTAGCACTTCATGAAATGAGATAGGCAGTCAGAAATTAAAGCTTCGTAAATTTCAGTATTTACACCATAGTTTGTAGACGCTATAACTTTTGCGCAAACCAATAAAAATACGCTCATTGATTTTTTTTTTTGTCAAAGACATGTAGCTAAATATATTTTGGCCAAAAAAAATGACATAAATTGAGTATATTGGATATTTTTTAAAAGACAAAGTTGAAAATGTCATTTTTTTGCAAAATTTTCGCTCTTTTTTTATTAATATCGCAAAAAATAAAAAGCGCAGAGGTGATCAAATACCACCAAAAGAAAGCTCTGTTTGTGGGAAAAAAAGGACGTAAATTTTGTTTAGGTACTGCATTGCATGACCGCGCAATTATCAATTAAAGTCACGAAGTGCCAAGTTGAAAAAAGGGGTCTGGTCCTTTAGCAGCCAAATCCTCCGGGGCTTAAGTGGTTAAAGGGGAGGGGCTTCCCTCCCTTCCCCCTTCTAAACCCCCCCCCCTTTTTTTTAGGGAGGATGGAGTGCCATCCTTAAGAAATAGAAGTTATCCTATTGGTTATCATTCAAGTAATAACATTTCTAAGTCTAGGGGGGCCTCTATCCTCATCTCAAATAAACTTTCCTGGGAACATGAGGAGACTCGTTTAGACTCGGAGGGGAAATATGTTTTCGTAAAAGGACTCTTAGAGGGAGTTAAAGTCACCATTGGCTCGATCTACACACCTAATGTAAATCAGGATATTTTTCTTTCTAGAACTTTTAGGGTCCTGTCTGAATTTGGAGAAGGGCAAATATTATTAGGGGGAGATTTAAATATCCCGATAAATCCAAGTATTGACACTTCCTCCGGAATATCATCGGTGTCCCCCAAAATGAGAAAAAAAGTAACTCAGCTACTGTACAAACATCAATTGATGGATGTATGGCATTTACAACGCCAGGGAGAAAAAGACTATACATATTATTGAACAATACATAAAAAATACTCCAGAATAGATCAATTTTTAGTTCCCCATAGACAGCTGCAATCAGTGATAAAAACGGAGGTGGGTAGCATTACATGGTTGGATCATGCTCCGATAGTGATGTGCTACTCACTTTCAGAAAGAGAGAAATATGCAAATAGATTTTGGAGATTGAATGAAAGTTTGCTCCAGATCCCAGAGGTGAAGGAGGACGTTCAGAAAGAAATCCAATGGTATTTCCAAACAAATGACATACCCGAATGCGACGCAGGAATTTTATGGGAGGCGCATAAAACAGTGATTAGAGGGGTATTGATAAAACACGGATCTCGGTTGAAAAAAGAAAGGAAGAAACAACTAGATGCATTGTTGAGTGAGTTACAGGAAATAGAAATAGCTCATAAACGAAAAATATCTGTAGAACTGGAAAGAAGAATGAATGAAATACGTAAACAAATAACAGATTTGATGCAATACAAAGCCAAGGCAGACCTCCAGAGAAGTCGAAGAGCAGGATATGAGTCTGGGAATAAATGCTGAAGAATGTTAGCCAGAGCAGTTAAAGAACAGGAGTTAAAAAGACACATCCCTCATATTAACTCTCCTAAGGGCAAAAAAGCGGGAAATTGTATCATACTTACCGTAATTTCCCTTTCCTGGTGCCAATCCATGGCAGCATACCAATGATAGAGCTCCGCCTCGACTCCTCCCTCAGGACTAGTGCATAGCATAAAAGACAAGAAGGTCCCTTCCCCCAGCATTCTCCTGTAATTTAGAATACCGAGGGTGGGAGCGTATGCTGCCATGGATTGGCACCAGGAAAGGGAAATTACGGTAAGTATGATACAATTTCCCGCTTTCCTGGTGCCTCCATGGCAGCATACCAATGATAAATAAATAGCTGACATGGGTGGGATAATGCACACACAAAAAATACATTTTATTCAGACAGAGGACATGGCTAAGCTTAGTGCCTTCCTTCCAAAGTTTACAGTTGAAAGGGATCCTGGATCAATTCTGTAATGCCTGATGAAAGTATGGCAAGAAGACCAGGATGCGGTCCTGCATACCGTCTCCAAAGAGACGTTGGCCCTAGCTGCCCAAGATGCTGCTACAGCCCTCGTGGAATGAGCTTTCACCTGTGTTGGAGGCACCAACTTCTTGGATATGTACGTTTTTTTGATTAGCTTCACTATCCAGGAGGCTAGAGTTCTGCTAGTGGCATCTTTCCCTCTATTTTTCCCGTGAGGGATGAAGAATAGTCTTTCCGATATCCTAAAAGATTCGGTGGCAGCCAAGTAGGCTTTCAGCACTCTGGCGACGTCTAATTCGTGGCAAGTATCGGAATCCATGTCAGTAAAAACTGGCAATGCCCAGGGTTCTCTTAGGAAAGCTGATGACGCCACTTTGGGGACAAAGCCATGAATCGGACAGAGTTCCACCCTATCCGGGAAAAAGGAAATGTGTTTCTCACCAATTCCTAGTGAGTGGAGTTCCGAAATTCTCTTTCCAGATGTTATGGCTAAGAGGAAGACCGTTTTTAATGTAAGATTCCAAAGTGAAATTTGCTCTCCTGGGGCAAACGGCTGATCTGAGAGGACCTCTAAAACGAATGAAAGATCCCATTTTGGAAAGGAGCGCCTGGCCGGAGGGCGAATTCTTAATACTCCTCTCAAAAAGATCATTACTAAGGGGTCTTCTGCCCACCTTCTATTGGATGCGGCCGATACTGCTGCTACCTGAACCTTTAGGGAGCTCAGACTAAGACCCAAATCTAGACCCGTCTGTAAAAAACTGAGGACGTCAATCGTAGAAGGAGAGATGGAGTTGAATCCTTTTCCAGAAGCAAAGGTTTGAAGCTTGTTCCAGATTTTATTGTATACTGTGTTTGTGGAAGGCTTTCTTGCTCCTAGAAGGGTAGAGATGACCTCTGCGGAGCATCCTAGGTTTTCAAACCTCTGCCTTTCAGCTTCCAAACCCGAAGGTCCAGCTTGTGGGGATTCGGGTGAAAGATCCTGCCTTGGGATAACAGGTGAGGAAAGGAGGGGATCCTTGTCGGCGGTTCCAGGCTGAGATACATGGCTAGAGGGAACCATGGTCTCTTCGGCCAATAGGGTAGTATTGCCAAGACTTGGACTTCTTCCTTCAGAAGTCTTGAGAGAAAACTCGCAATCAGTGGGCGAGGTGGAAAGGCATAAGCCGTCTTGAAGACCCATGGGCATACCAGAGCATCCACTGCTTCGGCCGATGGGTGAGGAAAGCGGGAGAAGAAACGGGTCAACTTGTTGTTGCTCGGAGAGGCAAACAAATCTACCTGAGGATAGTCCCAGAGATTGACTATCTACTGGAAGATGTGGGGGTGTAGAGACCACTCGTTGCTGTCCGTGAAGTTCCTGGACAGCATATCTGCTTCCATATTCAAAGTGCCTGGAAGATACACAGCTTTCAGGCCGAGGAGATTCTTCTCTGCCCATAAGAGTATTGGCTCCACTTCCCTGAGAAGGGATCTGCTGTGTGTGCCCGCTTGTCTCAGAAGATAAGACACTGCTGCTCTGTTGTCCAGACGCAGTAACACTCTCTGACCCTTGATGATGGAAGTCCAGGCTAACAATGCTTGAAAAGCCGCTCTGATTTCTAGGATATTCGACACAACCCAGTTGGTAGGGAAAGGCCACCTTCCCTGTACCCTTGTCTCCCCGCAATGGGCTCCCCAGCCCTGTCCGCTGGCATCGGACATAATTGTGATCCATGAGGAAGAGCCGAGGTGATGCGATTTGGAAAGAATTGTTGCATCTGTCCACCAGTGTAGGCTTCTGATTGTTGACGCTGACAGACTGATCTTTTGGGAAAGATGTAGTCTCTTCCACTGTGCCAGAAAGGCTACTTGGAAATGCCTCAGATGCCAGTGAGACCAGGGGACTAAAGGGATGCAGGCCGACATAGTGCCTATTAGACTCATGCATTGAGATGCTGTCAGGAAAGAACATCGCCGAACTTGGATCATTTTCTGAATAATGGCTTCCCTCTTCTGAGGAGGCAACGAAACTGAACTTTGTTTCCTGTTGAATAAGGCGCCCAGATAAATCATCTCTTGAGTAGGTATTAACTGGCTCTTCTGTAGGTTTATCAACCATCCCATTTCCGTTAATTCCTGCATTAACATTTCCTTGTGGACTATGAGCTGGTTTGGGTTGGAGGCCAGAAGCAAGATATCGTCTAAATGGTGGTAGACTCTTAGACCTCTCTCGAAGTGGAGCCAGGGATGAGATCAGTATCTTTGTGAAAACTCGTGGAGAGGTGGACAAGCCGAAGGGAAGGGCTTGGAATTGGAGGTGCAATTGTCCCACTGCGACTCTCAGGTATTTTGGAAAGAGGGGAGAATAGAGACATGCAAATACGCATCCTGCAGATCTATAGAGATCATCCAGTCCCCTGGCTGGATGGCATGGATAATCGTTTGCAGGGACTCCATTTTGAACTTTTCGAGAATAATGTGTCGATTTAGCTTCTTTAGGTCTATAACAGGTCTCCAACCTCCTGTTTTCTTTGGGACCAGAAAAAGGGTAGAATATAATCCCTTGAAGCGCTCTTCCGAGGGAACAGGAACTGCCGCTTTCTGAAGCTGGAGAGATGACAGGAAACGAGACAGTGCTTGTGCCTTTTGATGGGAGGTCGGCCACGTTGTCTGTTGGAACGAATCTTGAGGAGGATGACCCAAAAAACTCCAAAAATGGCCCCAACGAATAGTCGATAGAACCCAAGGAACCTGGCAGTGGCTTGCCCAGATTAGAAAAATTGTTTTAGCCTGGCCCCCACTGGGAGGGACAAGGCTAAGTTGGCGTCAAAAAGGTGTTGGCGCCTCTTGGGGAGCGGTAAGGACTTTATTTTTTCTGGAATTTAGGAAGGAAGCTTGAGTGCCTCTCCAGGGTCTCCTGCCCTCTCTGGCCTGTTTTGGCTGTCTGTAATCCCGCACATTAGATGGATGGAATCTTGCTGTAAATGGCCTTGACTTGCGAGCCCTTCCGTCTTGTGGAAGCATGCCCGATTTTCCGCCCGACACTCTCGAGATGGCTGTATTTAGTTGTTCCCCAAACAAATTCTTCCCATCAAATGGAATCTTGCACCAGTTCTGTTTGGATGCAGGATCGGCTATCCATGGTTTAAGCCATAAAGCTCTTTTTGCCATCACAGAATGGAGCATAGCTCTGGCTGAGCAGCGGATGGTATCAATTGCTGCTTCTCCCACAAAATCTGCCAAAATCTTGAGCTCTTCCAGGGCTTTGATTATGTCCTCCTTTGGGACGTCCCTCTCCCATTAAAGGGAAATAGATCTGTTTCCTTTTAAGGAATGGAAAATAGGATTTGGATTTTTGAGGAGTGTGATCTTCTACCTCCTCCCAGGCAATAGCTTCTTTGACCGCCTGAATGAAGGGCTGAACCAAGGTATACTGGAACCCAGATGGATCCCGTTCATCTAAAGATCCCACCGAGTCTGACTCCCTGGCTGGATGCTCTACCGGATGTAAAGGAGTAATAGTTGCAGAGGGACAGGGCCTTTCGGTATCTGGAACATGAGCAGAAGATTCGGAAACAGATTGGGTCGGAGCCAATGCTAGCTCTGAAATTGAATCCTTAACCGTCTGTTTGATCAAGTCTACTACTTGTTTGCTTTCCTGCTCCCGATTGGCCGCATAATCTCTCAAGCAGTCCTTGCAGACTAATTGATCCGGGAGGGGATTTGCGCCACAAGCCCAGCATTTCTTCCTGGAAGTATGAGGAGGGGGAGATGGGGAATAGTCCCATCTCCTTGATCTTGATCTTCCAGATCTATGTTGTGAGGATCGGAATCTATATGGACTCTCGTCATCTTGATATCTTGAAGATTTCTCCGATCTCTTGGAATGGGCAGGGCTGGTGAGAGAGGGAAAATTCCCATCACTCAAAGGCACATGCTCTCTTTTTTTTTTTTTTTAATACTCACGTAAAGTTGGTCCCATACCTATCAGAAGTGTGAGGATCTTTTGCATGAGATGAGTGACTCATGATGGCTTACGAGCAGCAGGGTCAGGAGAGAGAGACAGAGAGAGAGACAGACAGAGACAAAAAATCCCCATTTTTTTTTTTTTTTTTAAAGACAATAGGGATGAAGAAAAAGAAAAGAGAGAGGGAATAAAACTGTCAGACCTATACAAGACAGATACCCATACATACACGCATATACATAGACGCACACATATACATACATACATACACATACATAGCTGCACAACTATACCCACAGATATACTTGTACAGATTTTAAATAAAAAATTACTTTACCTAAGGGCAGGGAAAGAAGCACTTGAAGATCTTCTCATAGAGGCAGATCCCAGCAAGATGCCTCCTTATATCTTTAATTAGGGAAAGGGAGAGCCTAATGGACAAAACTGCTGCTCATAGTTTACTTTGATTGCTTTAGGGAAAGCGAGCACTGCCTTCCCCCAACAAACATGGCCGGCGACTAACACACTATACAATTTTCTTTAGATTTTTTCCTCCAGACCTACCAAAACCATATAACATGAGGCCAAACCTAAACACCCCCAACCTGCATGCAATCAGGCAGGCCCCTGCACCACACAGAAAAGGCAAATCTAAAGGAAATCTGACAACAAAAGTTGCACAGTGTGTATGCAGCTTAAGAGGTAACTTTTTGGGAAAAAGGACAAACCCCTAAAAAAACGCATTACTACCAGAATATAAGGAAGAAAAAAATAACAAAATATGCCTAACTAATAACATCATTTAGTGACAGTAACCTGAAAAAAGGGGAGAAATGGAAAATAAGACATTGATAACACATACAGTACCAGTGAAATATATAAATGAAACAGAAAAAATAAAGGGAAAAACCTGACCCGGCTGTTTTGCAGAAACGACTCATCCATAATTTTCCAGAAACTGCAGACTGCGTTCCTATGAGGAAACTCTGCTTTGACCCCAAAAGATCCACAGAAGGGGTTCCCTGCCTTATTAGTGCTATGAGCGACCCAAGAGCAGGGACTGCGTCTGGGAGAGGCTGAACCCAGCGGAAGCTGCCAAACTAAGTAAGGCAGAGGTAGGGACATACTGCTAACTCTTCACCAGTTCCAGAGGTATGAGGAAAAAAAGGAGAATGCTGGGGGAAGGGACCTTCTTGTCTTTTATGCTATGCACTAGTCCTGAGGGAGGAGTCGAGGCGGAGCTCTATCATTGGTATGCTGCCATGGAGGCACCAGGAAAGTATCATTGCCTAAACAAATAGCGAAATCCTTCGGAGACTTTTATTCTGCATTATATAATTTGAAAAAAGAAAAAGTAGAAAAAACAAGCATTGATGCTTATATTAAAGATTCTGGAATGCCAACACTGCCCTTGGAGATTAGGAGGTCCAACAAGTTATTGAGGGAACAGAGTCAGGGAAAGCTCCAGGCCCAGATGGTCTAACAATACAGTATTACAAAGTGTTTTTTTCCGATTTTGGGACCACATTTGACAAAATTATTCAATGATATAGGTCATAACTCAAATTTTTGTAGAGATTCGTTGGGGGCACAAGTGACAGTGATACCCAAAGAAGGGAAAGATCTAACTCTTTGCGGTAGTTATAGACCAATATCGCTGTTGAATGTGGACCTAAAGGTCTTTGCAAAGATTATTGCAAATAGACTAACACAACATATTAACTCTTTGATACACTTAGATCAAGCAGGCTTTGTCCCTCATAGAGAAACGAAGGATAATACAATAAAAGTATTAAATCTAGTACATATGGTGGAAAATACTCATCTCCCGTGTGTTTTTTTAGGAACAGATGCAGAAAAAGCATTCGACCGCATCGATTGGGAATATATGTTTTCTACACTGAAGTTTATAGGAGTAGACAAGACCATGTTTCAGTGGATCCAAGCTATTTATTCTGCACCATGGGCTCAAGCAAAAGTTAACGGTATTCTATCAGATTCTTTCCCTATCAGAAATGGGACAAGACAAGGTTGTCCTCTTTCCCCTTTATTATTTGTCTTATCTTTAGAGCCATTTCTTTGTCGAGTGAGACAAAACATGGATATATCAGGAGTAGTGCGGGGAAACAGGCAATATAAAGTTACTGCATATGCAGATGACTTAATGTTTTCGCTCACTAGAACAGAGATATCATTGCCAAATCTATTAAAAGAATTTGAAATATATGGAAGATTATCCAATATGAAGATAAATCTTGATAAATCAGAAGCTATGGGAGTGGGAGCTTCTCCTTCTTACTTCCAGAGACTGAAACAGAACTTTGGGTTTAGATAGACGGAGAGAGCGATAAAATATTTAGGAACATTCATACCCCCCAAGGTAAAGAAAGTATATGAATATAATTTCATCCCCCTTTTGAATAGAACAAAATTGCTGTTGGAAAAATGGAACACAGGAATACATTCCTGGTTTGGTAGATCAAATTTAATAAAAATGTCTATTCTTCAAAAATTCTTATACCTCTTTCAAACTTTACCCATCAAAATTTCAGCTCAATATATTAAGCAGGTCCAATCAGTTTTTGTAAATTTTACTTGGGCAAAAAAGAAACCAAGATTGTCAGTCAAATATCTAACTCTTCCAAAAAAATATGGAGGTGTGTCCTTACCAGGCATACGTAGATATTATCAAGCCTCCCATTTATGTCGTCAAATTGATTGGTGTAGACACCATGAATCTAAATTGTGGATAGGTTTGGAACAATCTCAAACACCAATCTCCCTGAATAGGGCTGCCTGGTGCTATGACTATCTACCGGGGACCTTGAAAAGCCACCCGTTGATAGGTAATACACTAAAGATAGTCTCACAAGTATATATAAAGGGGAGGGGAAAAAATCTATAATCTCCTTTATTTCCCATTTTAGGAAATCCAATGTTCCCTATGGGAATGGAAAAAGGCCCATTTGGAGAATTAAAAGAAAAAGGTTGTTTCCAAGCCTCACATTTTCTGAAGGGAAAGAACTGGCCGACACTTGAGATACTGATGAATAAAGAAGATACCTTTGGACTTCCGTTTTGGAGTGCCTTACAGGTACATCATTACCTTAATACACTACCACAACCTCAGAGATTTGGAAGGCAGGAAACAATCTTTGAAAGATATTGTTCAGAAACAGGAACCTTAAGTCATACTTTATCTAAAATGTATAATTTGCTAGTTACACCTAAAGACCAGCCTAAATTACCCTATCTAAGTAAATGGGAAGAAGAAATGAATTGTACCTTTTCCTCCGAGCAGTAACAAAAAATAATAGATCGGGCTTTTCAGTCCTCCATATGCACCAAAATACAAAAAACAAATTATAAAATCTTAACAAGGTGGTATTACAACCCTCAGAGACTGATTATTACAACCCTCAGAGACTGAATAGTATCTATTCTAATACATCAGATTGGTGTTGGCGCTGTCAAGAGGAAATAGGTACAATGATACACATATTTTGGACTTGTTCTAAGATAGGAGGATTCTGGGAGGAAATTAGAAGAATAATGCAGAAATTTACGGAGGTAGAGATCCAAATGGATCCTGCCTTCTTCTTATTACAGGTATCAACAATGTCAACAAAAAAAATACAAAAGATCAATAATAAGTCACTTAGCAAATGCAGCTAGATTATGTATCCCTTTGGGGTGGAAAAAAATACTCCACTCTCTATAAGGGATTTGATAGAGAAAGTGGAGGAAATAAAAAAAATGGAAGATCTGACCCTAACAGCAAATCATAATAGAGAGAGATCTAGACAGACATGGGAGGGATGGAATGTATTCATCCTCTCTGAAGAAGGGAAGACTCTTAGAGAGTAAAGTAATAAGCAAGTTCGAAAAGTTTGCCATTGGAATTGAGAAGAAGAAGGGGGGGAGGGTTCGGGGTTTTTCTTTTTTTGTTTGTTTCTTTGTTTAGGGGAGTGGTGGTATAGTTGCTTATTATTTATGGGGGGAAGAAAGGGTAGGGAGGGGGTAAAAGAAAGAGAAATGGAAAGGTAGGTTGAAGTAAGAGGCTGTATTGTATAAAAAATGACATTTCATGGGAAAAGAGAGAAAACAGGCCACCATAAGTTAGGATGGGAATAAAGATAAATATTTCTACTCCTAAATGTGTATTTTCTTGTTGTATATTACTTTAGTTGGCTGTTATCTTAATAAATTTAAAATGTAAAATCCTTTTCATTTTCTAATAAAATTAAAATTTGAAAAAAAAAAAAAAGAAATATGGAGAGAGACTCAATTTAAATTTATCCATAAAGCCTATATTCCAGCCCTCTTCACCAGAGATAAGTGAACTAAAGCAGTATGTCCTCTTTGTAAGTCAATGAGGCCCACAGATTTTGGCACTGTCCCAGAGTGATCCGATTCTGGGATAGGGTGGTGCATTATGCCAATACGGTAATGAATACCCGTCTACGGAAATCTCCGCACCTCATGTTATTTGGAATTAACTTGCCGAACACTACTGCTCATGTGAACCCACTGCCTACTGTCCCTCTGTGGACACATTTATGTTTTTTGGCGGCTAAGAGGACCATTTTAAAATCATGGATCCAACCTAGTCCTCCTACTCTACCTGCTCTTAAAAGGGAGCTTCGGTCACTATTGTATAAGGAACATATAGATAAAGTCCTACAACATTATATTCCTACAAAAAGGTTTTTTGACAAATGGCAACCCTTTATAGAGCAAGAACTTACGGACGTGGACATTCAATACTTTATGAAACCTTTCAGATATATACGGACTGGTACTTAAAGGCGGAAATAACAGAAACTTTGGGAAAATTAAAGATAAGTGTTCCATAGGTCTGACCATTACTATCACCCTTCTTCTCAAATTGAATTATCACGTCTATATTTAGGCCGTATATATACGTATGGAGTGGTGATGGACCCATATTTTAGGATACACAAGAGAATACCCATCTCTAGTAGTAGTAGTAATAACAAAAATTTAAAATCAAATTGACCAGCCTATGTTAGGATGTTTAGAAATCATATTTTCTCCTTTCATCCTTCCAGGGCGGCCTACATTTGGGAGATTGTGGCTCCGCCTCACGGGAAACACAACTAATTTGCAGCTGTTTAAAAGGGTTCCACCCATCCTTAGCTCCAGTTCAGTTGTGTTTCCAACCTCACATCAGAACGTTTGTTTTTTTTACTAACCTGAGGCAAATAGCTGGCCAAGACGGTACCCCTGGAAGGCAGCTTCGGTCGGCCTAATAGCTGGTCCCTCCCTAGCTGTGTCCTTGGAAGAGGAACTTTCAGGTCGCCAAACATACCAGATAGTGCGGTTGCCTTATGGTGAAGGTCCCTCATACCTGAAGTCCTGCTTGTCTCTGCAGGAAGTCTCCTCCATTCGCTTCGTTTGGGCGGTAAGGATTTCGAATTTCCCGCCAGCGGTGAGCCCCAAGCCTCGCTATGGAGACAGGAAGTTCCGGCGGAAGAGGCGGAGCAGCTGATTCCCGGAAGAGACCCAGCGTGGAGGAGACGCCGGATCGGAGCGAACTCGGTTCATCCATGGCTGACTCTCCGATTCCGAGAGGTCGGAAGCCCCAGAAAGAGACACAAGCAGCCGCAGTCCTTACAGGGGAGAAAGCGGCAACGCAGGTGGCGTCAGGAACGGGTAAGTGATACCGATGGCGGCCGACTGCTGTCTATTATCGACAGGTATGCCATGCCATGCTTTCTTCCTGCATGTTTGCCGTTTTGGTGGACAAGAAGGTTATGTCGCTTCATGGTGTCCTCTCTTCTTGTCTTAATGTGTTTACACAGGTACGCCACCGGCACAGGAAGCCCCTGCCAGACCCCTATCCTCAACTAAAAAATGTGGGGAATGCAGGGTTAGATTGTCTAAATCTTACACAAAGCCCTTATGTCAGACTTGCATTAATAAGTTAGCAGGGCAGGACCTTATGAAAGATTTGCTTAAATCTATGAAGGAGGAAATGGCAGCTGCTGTTCAGTCATTTAAGGCTACAGCAGCTATCCCTCTAGTCCCAGCCGAGGAAGGAGCAAAAGATAATGTGTCCTCCCAAGACTGTGGGTGGTCAAAAGGACCCCCATCCCTCTGGGCAGATTCTCTATCCATTCCCTCAACTCAAATTAGGCAACAAGAGGATCCAGAAGAAGGTTCTAGTTATTTAAGAGATCCTTTAAGTTCAGACAAGGACTCAGAAAGTAACAGTGAAGGTGAAAAAGACAAAAATCTTTTTTCCTTGGAATATATGCAGTCTTCTTAAAGTGATAACACTGAAGGAATCCCTACCCCTGCAAAGGAGTCTTCCTGCAAAGACAAAGTGTACAAAGGCTTGGGAAAAGCCCAGTACAGAACCATTCCCATTCACCAGTCATTAAAAGACATAATACAGCAAGAATGAAAAGTGCCTACTCATGCCTTCTCCAGACCAAAAAACTGGAAAAGAAGGTTTCCTTTTGAGCCGCAAGAATTGGAAGTATTCACTAAAAAAAATCCTAAACTTGATGCTCCCCTGGCGCAATTATCAAAGGGAACAGATTTATCCTTTGAAAATGCCGGGCATATTACAGATCCTATGGATCGCAGGATTGAATCCGTATTGAGTAAAGCCTGGGATTCTAATGCATATAATACAACTATAGCCTTAGCTGATTCCTGTATGGCCAGGAATACAGACTTTTGGCTCAAGGAACTGTCAAAACGTGTCCGGAATATGGCAGGATCACAAGACCTGATAGATTCCCTGACCATGATTAGTAAAGCTACATCTTACCTAGCAGACGCAGCTGTGGAGTCATTAGCAGCATCTGCTAAAACAGCAGCATTAGTAAATTCTGCCAGAAGGGCACTTTGGGTCAAAGCTTGGGAAGGTGATGTAAACTCCAAAGTAAGACTCTGTGCTTTACCCTTTGAAGGTTCATTACTGTTTGGTTCAGGACTAGATGATACCTTGTCCAGATCTGCAGAAAAGGGGAAAAAGTTTCCCACTAAAAGAAAGGACAAATCAGGAAGTTATTCCTTTAGAAACTTCCAAGGCAAGAATCAAAAAAAGGCCATTTAGGGCCAGGAAAAAGGGTCCTGAAAAAGGAAAGGGGGACAAATTGTTGTTCCTTAAGCCTGGGCCTAAGTCCAAAGAATCTAACTGACGCCAGCGTCAGAGTAGGGGGCAGACTGACCCATCTTGCTTCCTAATGGGAAAACATCTCTGCCAGTCCCTACTTTCTTCATCGGGAAGGGTACCAATTGGAGCTTGTCTCTCAGCTGGTACAAAATATAATTTTGACTTATCCCTCAAAAATAGAACAAAAGTTCTCCAGGGAGAACATGTGTATGGTCAGAAAAGATCTGTGCCAAAATGTCTGCATGACAATGTTGGATGCAAGAAATGCTTACCGACATGTTCCAACTTATTGAGTAACAAAAGTGGGTTCTGCATGTTGGCAGCCCAGAACTTGGTCAAAGTAGCAGGACCCCTGTACCTACTAGGCCTAAAATTGATCCCGTGTCTGGAAGATATGTTGATTTGTATAAGATCAACAGATCTACTGGGCCAAGGGTGTCTACGGTACAAAATAGATACCAGACTCAAAAAACTCCTTCTCCCAAGGGAAAAGGTGAAAGAAGTGGTCTCAGCGGTAAAAAGCATCTGCTCTTGTCCCTAAGGCGCCAGGAGACAGATCATGTAGATTCTAGGGCCAAATCCAGCCATAGATTGGGCCCAACTACATTTAAGAGACCTCCAAGGCTTGCACCTAGCCTCTTGGAACAAGAGACAGTACTCTATAGACGGAAAAGTTACTATGTTCCTAAAAATAGTTTGGTCACTAAGCAGTTACCATCACATCAAAAAGGCAGAATGGGAACTGAACCCCATAAATTTGTAACGCCTGGTCCAAGAATTTGGCCAACCTGCCACTCGGTAGAACCAAAGAGTAGAGCAGTTCTTCCCTCTGACAAAACAGAAGGATATGCTGGGCCTGAAGGCCCTAGCACACCCTTGGCTTTTCAGGCCAACCTATGCCTTTCCCCCACAGAACCTAATATCAAGAGTTCTGCAGAAGCGCAGAGGATGGCCACAATTACGCCTCATCCTAGTCACGCCTGGGTAGTCAAAGAAAACGTGATTTGTTACCCTGGTGTCTCTATCAGTGACAGTACCTTGGAAACTACCAAGAATTCCAGACCTGTCACTACAAGGATCTCTGATTCACCCCAGACCGCAGTTGTTCCAATTAACAGTCTGGATAAGGAACGTCAAATATTAAAAGAAAAAGGGTGCTCAGACAGAGTCATTGAGACCCTCCTTTCTAGTAGAAAGCCAGTAACTAGAAAAAAGTATTCCAAAGTTTGGAAGACATTTTGTACTTGGCAGAGTCAGAAGAAGGATTCCTCTGCCTCAATCCCAAGGATCCTGGATTTTTTACAGAATGGGGTAGATAAGGGTGTGGCAGTGAACACCCTTAAAGTACAGATAGTGGCACTTTCTGTTTTTTTAGACAAAAGATTAGCCCAAGAACCTTTAATTAAAAGATTTTTGTTGGCTCGGAGAAGGGTATCTCCAATTAACAGAACTATTGTTCCAGCCTGGAACTTAACGCTAGTACTAGAGGCACTATCTAGTGAAGCGTTTGAACCCGTAAACAAAATTAGTTTAAACATTTTGTCTATTAAGTTAACTTTTTTGTTAGCAATCACCACAGCCAGGAGAGTGGGAGATTTGCAAAGCTTATCCATAAAAGAACCTTTTATGAGAATTCTCCAAGACAGGGTGATTCTTAAACCAGACCCACTGTACCTGCCCAAGGTAGTGCCATCTTTTCATAGGAATCAAGAGATGGTTCTCCCATCCTTCTGTGAGAAACCTAAGTGTGCAAAAGAAGAAAAAGAAAAATTCCACTGCTTAGATGTAAGAAGATGTCTTCTAGCATATTTAGAAAGAACCAAAAGCTTTAGAAGATCTAGTCACTTGTTGGCTCTTCATTCTGGACCAAGGAAGGGTTTACAAGCATCAAAACCCTCAATCTCCAGGTGGATTAAACAAGCCATTAGTTTGTCATATAAGGTGTCAGGTACCCCCACACCAACAAGTCTAAAGGCACATTCCACAAGGGGCATGGCAACTTCCTGGGCCGAAAAAGCCGGAGCATCCTGGGAACAGATTCGTCATGCTGCCACCTGGTCCAGTCAAGATACCTTCCTAAAGCACTATCGTGTGGAAGTACTGTCGCAACAAGACCTTGCCTTTGGCAGAAAGGTTTTATAGGCAGTGGTCCCGCCCTAAGGTAGGCCAGTATGGATTCCTTTATTATCCTCCCAAATGTAGGCCGTCCTGGAAGGATGAAAGGAGAAAACTTACCGTTAGTGTACCGGTAACGGCCTTTCTCTTCAATCCTTCCAGGACGGCCGGCCTACTTCCCGCCCGTGTGGTGGTGAGTTCTAAAGAAAAATGTATATATAGATGTACATGTATATATATGTAGCTGTTTGAATGAATATATTCCTTAAAGTTCGGTTGGAAACTACTTTCCTATTACTGGAGCTAAGGATGGGTGGGACCCTTTTAAACAGCTGCAAATTAGTTGTGTTTCCCGTGAGGCGGAGCCACAATCTCCCAAATGTAGGCCGTCCTGGAAGGATTGAAGAGAAAGGCCGTTACCGGTACACTAACGGTAAGTTTTCATTTTGTATCACCTCATTTTATTATTATTTTTTTTTCTCTTCTTCTTCTTTTTTTCTATCTTAGAGTATAGATTTTGATATTGTCACTGTTATTTTTCTTTTCTTATGTTTGTATGATTTGTTGGCTATAAAAAATTAATAAAAAGAGATTTAAAAAAAAAAGAAAGGACTATCAATTTAGAATAAGTTTCCCAAAATAAGTTATTGTTTTTTCGGACATTGTCCCTAGATTGAAATGGCTTTCGCCTGAGAAGTTTTTATAAAAGGATTTTGAGTGAATAATTTAATGTAATATTTAAACCAATAAAGTGCCGTGGCCATTTCTTATGCCATTAAATGAGTTTGTGTGGTGTTTTATTACATAGATAAATTTAGTGATTAAGGTAAATACATCCTCCTGTCCCATGTCCCCATCAGGCTCCACACACCCCAGGACCAAAGTCACTGTCTGCAAGCATGCTCAGTTCTCTTCATATGCATCTAACATTCAGCATATGAGAGACTCTTGTGGAGTTTCAGGGCACCTTTGAAGGACTTGCATGAACGATGTCCCTGTTGAGGAAATAAAGCAGCTCTCGCCAAGGGTCGGGCGGACTGATTACAATTGTGCAAACATCGCGTTTTGAATTTGAAGGCACTTGAAAAATTCTCAATTCCTGATGAAATAGAAGGCCTTGTAAATTATTTAGAGGGAAACTACTTAATAATAAAAAACTAACCCTGCTTAACAAGGTATGCAGGGCTCACCCTGTTTTGTCTTACTGGTTACTCAATTACATTTAGATTGTGATTGTAATGTCAGAGATGCACTACAATTATGCAACATCCAAATCAGTACAAGCTTTCAGGGTGTACACCATTCAGGCAGTACTAATATGCAAAGTTTTATCAGAATGTTAATAAGACACTCTGAAGTTAAAACCATATACAGCAATGGTAAGTAAGCTTGGATAGTGAGAAAATGCAGAGAAAGTGTTATGGAATGGGAAGAGTCAGAGTTGAGGCTAAAAAAAACTTTTGTATAAAGATATAAAATTACTCAGGTCTGCATTTAGTCCATTATCTTTTGCAAATAGAATTATTCTTCAAAACATTTCCTTTCCTGAGTAGTTTTGAAGTTATTTAAGAAATTTTACATTCATGTCTTTTATAGGGTTGTCTGCTTGTGGGAAATGGCCCACACACTAGACCACAGTATGGAAGACATGAATGTTTTGAAGTTATTCTTATGTACACGACATACAACGGACTAAATGTGGACCTCTGTTTTCTAAATCTTTATCCAGCAGATTTAAATATCTGCAATAAGTATGGCCCCCACACCATTCCATAGCTCTGTATCTTGTCTTATCGTAAAACTCTGAGTTTATTTTACCATTACTGTTATGTTTTTTTGTTACAGATTCTTTAACATTCTGCTTAGTACTGCTTGTGTCTTGGAGTACAACCCAATAATTGTCCTAAAAATGTGGATCCTAGTGCAACTAAAGTATCACAGACAATATTCCGGTTTTGCAACAAGTGCACTTGTTGCAAAACCAAAATATTGTCTGGCTACATTGTGGCTACAATTGCCTTAATCTAATTGTATAATCTCCCTAAGTTTTGCAACCTACTAGTGTGAATAGTTGAGGACTGTTTTACTAGTCAAATCAATCTGTACAAAGACCGTTGCATAGATGTTTCCTTTAGTAAAATATTAGCTAAAGTGTTTTTCCAAAGAATAGAATGCAAAATACAAAAAAAAAAAAAAAGTTCTGGCCCTCTTGTGATTTGTAAGTAGTTTAGTTTAAGAGTTGGTCATTTTCATTCCTCCATTTTCCAACATAATTTTCTTTTGAACCGTTCATTCTCTCATGCGCTCTTAGGCTCGTATCTAATGTTCACTTGAGTTCCCTTGTTTTACCACTCTCCCCCTCTATCCAACGTGATGTTAATCACCATAATTCTTTACTCATGCATTCTAAAAACATATTATTATTCTTTACAAGAGTGTTTTCCAAAATGTTTTATCTCCTCCCCCCGAAGAGTCCAAAGGGAACATTCATTGGCAACCATAAGACCTCAAGTAAATACAGCAGTCACACCATATGTGCCAAATTCTGAAGATTTAAGGAGAGTTCAGGCAACATCTGTAGAAGACTCCACAACATTGCCATGTTCAAATGATCAACTCATACAACCTCATCCCCATAAGGAACTTATTGCCTGAAGAACCTGAACCATGTGCATCTGAAGAGGCTTCCGGTTCCTCTCATGACTCACAGCAAAAAATGGCCCACAGTGGAGAATACAGAGCGGGAAGAAGAGAATGAAGGAGATGCTGTACCGAATGATGATGGTGTTTCACGGTAACTAAAAAATTTTGTTCAAAATTTCTTTGCATTAACTCTAACTCATCCTTCTGCATTTTAAATGTTATGTGGGCATGAGAATATAATGCCCACAGCATGGGATTGTGGTTGCCATAGAGCAAATTTTATTATTTAGCATATAGTTTTTACATTTAACTTATATAGCTCAGTTTTAGTGCAGCCGCTTAGTTAGCATGGGCAGTTTAAATCTAGACGGGAGTCCTGTCAGGTCAGCGAGCAGGAAACTGAATTTTGAAGTGGGAAAGTCACGTGTAGGTCGGCGGGAGAAACGTGACTAGCCTGGGGTGAGGTCACGTGCCTATATAAGTCACGGGCTATATAAGAAGATGCGCGGCACTGATTTCTTCAGTCAGTCCTGGATCAGTTCGGCGAGCTCCCCTCCCTCCCTCCCTGTCGCTAGCACCATTATGTGGTTTTGTCACCCTTGCATCAAGGGGGGACTTTTAATTTGAATCTTATTTTATAATTTTATTACGCTCGAGTTTTATGACTGAGCGGATGTTTTCAAATTTTCTGGTTTTAATATTTATTGTTATTTATTCTTCTATTTATATTTATTTATTGAATATTTATTTATTTATTTATTGAATATTATACCAATAAAGGTGCCGCGGCCATTTCAATACCATAAACAATTGTTGTCTTGTTATTTTATAATAACAAATTATATTGTTTTTAGAATAGCGCAACCTACATTCCCATGTATTTTTTTTGTTTTTCAAAAGGATTCATTATACCAACTAGACCACGAAGACCAGGTTACAAATGAGAAAAGCGGGACTATATAAAAGGCTCTTTGAATGCACCAGTTCTCAAAGATTTCACATCATATTTGTGTGAAACATTGGAGATAGAGAACTAAAAACAGGAGGTATGAAACCAGTGTATCAAAATAAGAAAAAAGTTATAAGAAAAAAGTTTTAAATGCTGAAAAGTCTTTCCAGGGCTGTACCTGAGAGGGTGGGTCTACCTCCTGGAGGCAGAAAAAGCACAATTTCCAAACGGAGGCCCCTTTCCTTCACAGGCATTTCTTGTGTAGGGTTTCTTTAGGACACTGGTGAGTGAACGCAGGGTCTTTTTGGGACATAGCTTTACACATGGCTTGCACAACTGCAGGTATCCAGTTCACTGTCTGCTGAAAACTATCACAGGAGTTCAGAACAAACTGCAATCCTGTGATCTACAGGAGAAGTAGAGCCAAACGAGCTTTGGCTGTACTTCTCTATTAATATCCCGGGCAGATATCACTCTGTAAACCCTTATCCATCTGCTTCTTATGCTTCTTATATTTCTCTGTCCTAACACTGCAGTACACCTTTGATCCAATTTATAATCATGTTTTTTTCCCCCTAGGTTGAGGACGTGGCCAGATTCCTCTATTTTATGAACCCAAAATCAGTAAACCTAAATTTTGTAAAGAACATTGAAAGGATTAACAAATTTTTTAACTCCCTAAAACGTTTCCTTAAGAACCCAACCATAATCATATATTTATAGCATGTGCAACGCTTTGTCACCTATCAGTTAAAGGGTACAAATCTGTCTGTGAGAGATCCTAAACTATTTCAACAATCTACATTTTTTATGAACGTCACCGATGATCTACCATGTAATCCATATCTCGAGAGAACGTTGGTAAAAGGGAATATAAGCTTTCGTTATTCTGACTAGATTGTCATTTCTTGGCAATTTCTGCAATGCTATACCCTTCACATCAATTTCAGGTTTGAAACCCTGACAACTGCCTGTAAAACTCCAACTGAATTTCGAGAGCTTCTGGAGGTAGCAAAGCCATCGTTTCTTGAAGTTATGGGGAAAGCCCAAAATAAAGAGGTGTTGGATTTGACCGAGAAATGCAATATTCTCTATTACCTGGAAGCAGTGCTGGTCCTTTAGCATCTGCAGAGACCAGGGGTGGTTAAGAACATGACAGTAAGTAAGAATTTGACTGCAGAAGAGGTCTGCGTGTTCCCTCTTAATTTTGTACTTCTGCGTGTTTCATCTTAATTTTGTACTCCTAGGTGTATGAGTGGGAGAAGAGAGCGCGCCACCAATATGTCACTTCCGAAAACACAGTCTCGTTTACAGTCATTGGGGTTCAGCTGCACAAGACAGCCACTCATCAGGTTGCAGCATTTACTTTGACAGAACAAGAGGAAAAGGTAATGTTATAAAAAAGAAAAAAGGGGGGGTGGAGAGATGGAAAATAAAGTTGGAGTAATGATTTTTAATATTTTCTATTTTTTTTTACAGTGGTTCAGGGTATACTTTGAACAAGTAAGGCCAACCATGCTGAAAGACTCTGAGAAGAGTCAATTCTTTGTATCATCGTCCAGGCAGAAAATTTACAATGTGTCAAACGACTTACGGAGACATCAAGAGAGGCAATCTAGGAGATAAAACTATGGAATTCTGTGTAAAAATATTAAGTCCTGGGGGGCGTGGCCTGGCGCGACATGCTGTAGGCTGTGAGTAGCGGGAGCTCTGTCGGCATCGTATCCTATTTATAATATCCTGCAGCCCAACACCAGCGAAAGCTACTCTGTTCTGCACCGGGGATCCGCGGGCACCCACTGGCCATGTCACCGCCGAAAAATCCATCTACTGCAGCAGCAAAACTTGACAAATTCCGCCGACAGGCGGGGGAAGCTTCCACCCAAGATGGCGCCGCTCCTCACATGCCGGCGAGCACTGTGGCGGGAGCAGATACAGCGACAGTACTTGAAGCCATTTCAACCTGCCAAGCTACACTTACCTCTAAGATAGATGAGGTGAAGGTGGACATCTCCCACATACATCAGGATATGCGCCAGTTGCGGGAGCGGGTGACGGAGACGGAGCGCAGCATCAGTGATATGGAGGACTCTCTGCCGCCCTTACAACACTCCGCGGAAGGTCTGCAGAGTCAAGTGGCTCTCATACTGCAGAAGCAGGACGACATGGAAAACCGCCTGCGCCGCTGTAACCTGCGCTTTATAGGTCTTCCTGAGGGCTCTGAAGGTAATGATCCCACCACCTACCTTGAACAACTTCTGATCTGCACTTACAGCAGGCCGTCCACCTCCCCAGGGGGCACCTCCTAGAACCTTCATTGTAAAATTTCTAAACTTCCGTGACCATGATGCCATCCTCCGTCTGGCGAGAGAAAAAGGCAACATCCCTATGGGTAACGGTACCATAGCAATTTTCCCGGATTTATCCGCCGAAGTCCAGCGGAGGCGTAAAAGTTTACAGACTACGTGTCAAACACCTAAAATACGCCACGATGTATCCCGCCAGGCTCCGTGTGGAGGGGGAAGACCGGGTTCATTTCTTTGATGACCCTAAAGCACTAATTGCCTGGTTGGAGCGCCAGGAAGCCCGTGGATGATCCCCCCTGATGTGCTCTCCGGGGATACCGCACTGCCTGACGCCACCGCAGATGAGTACTGTGTCCTGTTCCCCCCCTTATTTATTTTATTTTTTGAAAGTGCCTTTCTCTTTTTCTCCCCTATGACTACCTGCCCTATGCTGCTATATGATTTTTCATTCCTTGCCTGCTGCACTTTGCTCCGGGGGATATGCTGCCATTCCTGTGGACTGTTAGCCTGCAGACTGTTGCCCCTCCTGCAAAACTCACCCTCCTTATTTTTTCTCTGGACTGCTGCATGGCTGCACCTTAGTTGCTCCGACGGAGGGACTGGTCCCAGCTCAGCTCGCATCTTTTGAGCACCTGATGTGTTCTGTCCTTGTCATGTCGCCCAGCGATTTTTCACCCTCAGCACCTGCATTGGACGGGTGTGCAGTCCCTGTGAGGCTCCTGTTCTACTTTCCTGCCTTTTTTTTTCCTTTTTCCCCGTCCCGCACTTATTTCTACAGGTTTTGTGTGTGGGGCCTCTCACTTTTTGTTGCCTCCAGCGCCATTTCCTTGTTGCCTCTGTTTTTGCTGGTTATATCCCCCCTTCTTTCTCAGGTTGGGCTCACAGGGACAATTTTTTGGGATTTTTTGGGATCCAATGCCCGCACAAGTTTGGGTTGGTGCAGAGCGGGGTGGGGGATGTAGTTACTGGAACTGTGCATGATTTTTTATGTTCAATGTCTACCTTTTACACAACTGTTTACTATGGTATTACTGTCATATGGCTTATGATTGCAGGTATTGTTACTGTGATATTTGTATGGTCTCCCTGCCCTTGTGTGGCCGGCCACGCCTGCCTTGGGGTTCAGCCCTGGACTCCCACTCTCCTATTTCGCAATGTGATACCCCGTTTCTATGGCGGATCTTAAATTTGTGATTTGGAATGCCCGTGGCCTCCGAGATCGGATCAAATGATCTGCGGCCTTTGCCAATCTCAAAAAGCAGAAGGCGGATATCATAGTATTGGTAGAGACCCACCTGGATGGCTGCCTGCCCCTGGCGCTTAAGCGCCCCTGGATTGGCTGGGTGTATCACTCAGCGTATAACTCCCACTCCAGGGGAGTAGCAATCTTGGTGGCAAAGTCCGTTCATTTCAGTCTTTTGGATTCTAGGGTGGACCCCCAGGGCAGGTTTATATTTTTACATGCATTGTTATTTGGGGAGCCCTGGCTACTACTAGCCTTCTATGTCCCTCCCCCCTTCTCTATTTCCCTAGTGACTGAGGGCTTATCCTATATGTCCCAAAACCCGTGGGTTCCGGCCATCTGGCTGGGGGACTAGCCTAGACAGACTACAGATGGACCCCCAGAGGGCTGGTTTGCCCACCTCCACCAGGTTCGCCCATCTGTTGGACAGCGTGGGCCTGGCGGACACGTGGCACACCCTCTACCCACATCAACGAGTATACTCATGTTTCTCCTCCACTCACCACTCCATGTCCCGCATAGACCTTATCCTGGTGTCTAGACCCCTACTTCCCAGACTGAGCGCAGCGGGCTTCTCTTCCAGATCCCTATCGGATCACAGTCCCTATTGGATCAGGATTACCATCCCCCATGATAGACCTCCCCCGGCATGGCGTCTCTGCCCCGATCTGACTGTCCTTGCTGCCGGAGGACCTGACCCTTGGCGATCACTGGGCCCGGTTTTTCCAGGACAATGAGGGCACCGCGTCCCCCTTGGCAGTTTGAGAAGCCTATAAACTTTATGTCCGTTCACACCTACAATCCCAGATCAAACGCTATAGGATGGGTTCAGAGGAGACACTCCATCGCGCTGAAGCTGAACTCCGTTCGGCCGAGGCAGACTTTCTGAGTGACCCCACTTTCTCTAAAGCTTCTCGTCTTCGACAGCTGACAAGGGAGGTCACTCAGATTGAACACGAACAGGCCAAGTCCAAAATATTTTTTCAGAAACAAAAGATATATGAGCTTGGAGAGAGGGCTGGGAGGTTATTGGCATACTTGGTGCACTGTGAAGATAGACCCCCCGTAGTTATTACTCTTCAGACTGAGAATGGTGCCACTGTATCTGACTTGCGTGAGGTGGCGGAGCGTTTCAGATCGTTCTTTAGTGCCCTTTACACGACCCAGGCCCCTGCTGACCCCACCGACATGCATGCACTATTGGACCAAGTGGACTTTCCCTTACTGACGGAGGAGCAGACGGCGCTGTTAGAGGCTCCGTTCATGGAGGAGGAGATCGCTGAGGCCGTGTCCAGGTTCCCTAGATACAAATCCCCGGGAACAGAAGGGCTCCCCATAGAGTTTTATGCCCACTACTCTGATTTTCTCGTGCCCAAACTCCTAGCATTATTTAATTCCATTTTTGAGGACTCCACGTTGCCCACCTCTATGCGGGAAGTACTGATAGTCCTGATCCCTAAACGGTGGGTACTTTCTTTCACTTGCTCTGGAGCTGCCCTGTTGTCCAGGGCTACTGGAAACAGGTGATCGACTTCCTCCATGACAAAATGGGTTCCCCAGTGCAACTAGACCCTAAACAGTATCTTCTGCGAGTCTACCCAGACGAAGATTTACCCAAAGCCTTCTCTCCTTCCTGCACACCACACTCTTCTTAGGGGGGTGTTCTCGCATCCACTTCCTGGGGATTAGTTTTCTAGCTATGTTGAGTGAGTGGGTGGCAGAGGTGAATGGCATCTTGCCTTATCACAGACTTATGTATAAGCACAGGGACAACCCCGCCAAATTTAATAAAATATGGGATCGTTGGACGCAAAGATCCGACACTTGCAACTAATCCCCGCATTGTATCACTTGAAACTTTCTTGTTCACTCTCTAGCACCGCCTGCCTTACCGGTCTGCCATGGTGGGCTACTGCCACCGTTTATGTACACTGTTTTCATGCCATGCATGTATTGTAAATGCACAGTTCTTGCACATGTTGTTGTAATTCTCTTGGTCTTTTTTGTTTTTGTTTAATAAACTCACTGTTTTGAAAAAAAAAATAAAAATATTAAGTCACTGTAAAGTTTTTTTTTTTTTTTTACTGCTATTCAGGGCCTCTTTTCAGGGGGTTTACCCTCCCTATTCTGATCTGCTAAAAAAGAGACCTGGAAGTAAGGGTAATCTCCCAAAAATATCAGATTTTTCTAAGGGCCATTTCACACAGGCTTTCCGATCAGGTCTGCCTGACAGTTTTTCAGGCGGACCTGATCAGATGCTCCATGCACCCGTATGGAGCAGCAAATGTCAGTGGTGACATGTCCGCTGACACCCGCTGCTATCCGATCCGTGAAATCCAGATGGATGGAAACCTTATTTTCCATCGGTGTGGAGATCGGATGAAACAGACAGGCGGTCTGTTTTCATCTGATCTCCCACAGAGGAGAGGGGGGAGCACAGGTCTGTCTCTGCAAAGTAAGCAGAGATGGACCTGTGTTCTGCCTGCTCAACGGGAATCAGCGGATCTATCCCCGCTGAGCAAAACTGAGTCCGCCAGGACCTTATATAGAGTAGGCTTGGCTACAACCCATCTTTCTATGCCTGAATTTTTTTATTTATCTTGCGCCACTATATGGCATTCTTTTATGTACCTGTATGGGGCGGGGTGTGGGTAGGGTATATTGGGAGGTCCACATATGTTTTGTGTCTCTATCTGTCTAGTATTGTCTGTTTACTGTACATGTTGTATAGTATTTTACTGGATGTATTCTAATTAAATTTTCAATTTTACAACTTTTGTTTGATTTCTCAATTTTACAACTTTTGTTTGATTTCTGTCTCAAGGCCATTGATCCAGCACTGATATAGCCCTTTGCTCTTTAAAAATTGTCTTTTGATTACTTTCTTTGGGTGATGGTGCAGGAATGTGATTGTGTGGACGTTAAAAACTTTTTTTCTATGATTTTTGGAGGGTTCAACACCCTTATGTGCCTTGTGCGTCCTCACAATCACCCGCTTTGGGACACAAACGTATTTTTATAAGTTACACTTGTTAGATTAGATTACTCTGATCTTTAAAATCATGAGAGTTTAGAAGTAAAAAATATTAATTATTGTTTATTGATTGGTTGCACATATCGAGCAGAGTATATTTTTTGTACTGAAGACTAATCCCTAAGTTAAATATGAATTTTTGTGGACAGGATTGGGAGGGCTTTACTTCTAGGATCCGATCTGAGGCAGTGGGTACTGCAGATGGCCAGCAGGATATTGATATTTTTCACAAAAGATCAAACAGTTATTAATGAAAAAATCCTCACTGTATTTCGATCTCTACATAGAGCAACAACTGGTTCCCTTTGGTTTGAGAATCCAAATTTTTCCAACAATACCAATAGTTAGCAATGAAATGAAAACAATATGGGAGGCGAACCTTCATCAGTGTTCTACACAGATGATGAAGACTCTTAGGAATCACTACCAGGGAGAAATTGCAGACATAGATGCACGGATACAATCTTTGAGTGCAGCACATCAAAGTATAGTATCGGATCCAACATATGCATTGAAGCAAAGGGAATTGAATGACCTGATGGAACAGCATAATAATTGGTAATAAACAAAAATAAAACATTTCTGAGAGACAGATTGGCATACGATACCGGAAAAGCCTACGGGTGGCAAAAAAATCAGGGGGGCAAATCCAGTCGTCCCTCTCGTTCTCATTATACTTTTAATAGAGGAGACATAGAACGGGAGGCAGAGGGTGAAACTGATCGGTCATCATCGGTCTCCTTGTCTTCTTTGTCCTCTAGACAGACAGAATCAGGTATATCAAATTCACCAATGAGATTTTACAATAAAAAATCAAAGGGTGGGGGGAGGGGAAGTAACAATCAGCGTACTAAGAGACCTAATATGAACAAAGGAAAATTTAGCCTCCTAGATGGCAAAAGGGGTCACAATAAGGATCCCAGCTCCCCCCACGCTCCGCATCCATCTTTTTCTTTCTCACAAATACACCTCCCTTCGGGGTTTAATTTTTCATTTGGAGGCACAGATACCCCCAAAACTCAACATCCAATAGCGGAACAAACAGAAGAACGCCATGAGAGGAAAAGGTATGGAGGGCACCCCAAGAAACTCAAATGTGTCTACTAATCAACAAAATCTATTCCCGTTAGGGGCAGTGAAGAAACAAGGGAGTTTAGAACCCCATTTAGTGAAAAAGTGAATGAGGATGAAAATGATTTAAAAATTGTGAATATCTCATCCTACAAACTTTCTAGTGATGAAATCACTGTCTTAAGTCTGGGCCTCAGCTTTTGTCCTACCCCCACCTTTGATAGGTTTGAGGCTACCAAGGACATTGTTTTGTTTGCCAGGAAATTGACATTTCATAAAATATACGATAAAACACCAACCCCTCAAGCAAGGAAGGCACAAGATATGGAACTCTGGAGGGAATTTACTATCAGGGATTTTAAAGCACTTAAGGATTTGATGAAGCTATGGGAGGAGAGTAATTCTGAAGCAAATGTGAATACGGGTGAGATCAAAGATACATCCATGGAGATAATCAGAGATCTCATTCCCGAATATAAGAATAAGTCGTCTGCTTTTCCACCTTTGCAACACAATTTGCATATTTGGTTGTTTGTCCAAAAGGCCTTACTTGGTCTTAGACACCTATCAACCAAAATCAACCCAAATAACAACCTAACATTACAGCAACAAAAAGCCCTTATCGAGTTAGAAAGAAACAACAAAATAGTGATTAAGACATCCGATAAGGGTGGTAATGTTGTAATTACGGAGAGAAATGATTACATAGAGATGTATCTTGACATCCTGAAAAACCGAGCCTGGTATAGACGCATTCCCGAGGAGATGATCCTCAGATTCCATCAGGAATATAGGGAGATTATCAAAAGGGCATATGATAATGCAATTATTACTAGAAACACTTACGATTTTCTTAATGTCAAGAATCCGGTTATGCCTACTTCTTACTCTCTGCCAAAAGTGCATAAGAATGCAAATAAACCCCCCGGTCGTCCAATTGTATCAGTGTACCACATACCCATTCACATAGGGAGGGGGTCCGGGATCTGGGGGGCCCCCTTGTTAAAGGGGGCTTCCAGATTCCGATGAGCCCCCTGCCTGCAGACCCCCACTGGCCAGGGTTGTGGGGATGAGGCCCTTGTCCTCATCAACATGGGGGCAAGGTGCTTTGGGGTGGGGGGTGCAGAGCTGCCCCTGCCCCAAAGCACCAACACCCCCCCCATGTTCAGGGCATGTGGCCTGGTATGGTCCAGGGGGGTGGGGCCGCTCGCTCGTCCCCTACCGGGCTGCGTGCTCGGATAAGGGTCTGGTATGGATTTTGGGGGGGGACCCCACGCCGTTTTTTCGGCGTGGGGCTACCCTCAAATTCCATACCAGACCCGAAGGGCCTGGGGGGGACCCCCACGCAGTTTTTTCCCATTTTTGGCGTGGAGTTCCCCCTCAAGATTCTCACAGTGCAAGTCGCGCCGCAAGTCGGATCATCATTATTTTGAACTTTGAAAATCTGAGACCTACCCGCATTCCGCCGCCGCTGAATCCCCGGACTCGCGCAGGCCGCCGCCGGCCGCGATCGGCAACAGGGTAAGCCATCCGACCCCCAGCCATCCTGAAAGCACCCGCCGGAACAGTCACAGCAACACACCACGGCCGGCACTGCTAAAAAAAACTGCACAATATACCTCCCCTAGCGCGGCCGGCCACCATATTGAATAGACGGCAACTACTCTATATATGCTTGGGGGCCTCCCGGAGACTCAAGGTCACTGACTTACAACCCCCTGCCAACCCCACAGAGCATACTTCTTCCCCGCTGCCACTCTGCAAAACTGGCCCATAAGAAAGCTCTGTCAGGAGACGCCTGTTAGAGCCGCTTCGAGCACAGGGGGGACAAAACCCTGATAATATCACACTTTACCCGGTATATCCACCATGCTTAGATCTGGCCGCAGCACATCAGCTAACCGCGTGTTATCTGACCCGAAAACGGACTTTGCTTTTAACGCTCAATCACTTTCCCGCACCCAGGCCTCAGACCCCGTGCTAGGCCTCGCCGCTAACCAAGCTTGCACCCAGATGCCATCTACATCAACATGTCCCGAGCCTTCAAGACCTCCAAAACGTGGCAGCAAACATAAAACTTACTTTGGGAGCCGCCATCACAGAGCTCACGGCCGAACTCCGTTCAGTCACCTCTAGACTGTCCGAGACTGAAAAGGCCACAGCTACACAAGGATCCGCTATCAGACAGCTTCAGAGATCCTCAGACTCACACACAGCGCATCTGATAGAAGTCAATCGCCAAATAGAGGATCTTGACAACAGGGGGAGAAGGCATAATGTCCGAGTGAGGGGGTTACCCGAGCGTGTCGAACCCCAAGATCTGGAAAATGCTTTGGCGGCCATCTTTAATGATTTACTGGAGCGCCCCGCCGACACTCCGATCGACTTTGAGAGAGTCCACAGAGCCCTTCGACCCAGGGGAGGTGAGTCAGATCCCCCGAGGGATGTAATCTCCTGCTTGGTAAGCTTCCCACTGAAGGAAGCCATCCCACGCAAGGCCAGAGCCAGAGACCAAATCCTATTTAATGGCGCGGAAATTAAACTGTTCCAGGACTTATCCGCCATTACATTACAGAACCGCCGAGCCCTGCGCCCACTGTTGGAAATCCTCCGAACCCGAGGCATAACATACAGATGGCGCTTTCCCTTCTGCCTCTGTGCTTTGTTTAGAGGTAGGAACGTTTCTCTACGAGTACCGGATGACTTACCAGCTTTCTGCTCCGCATTTGACATCCCTGAGATGGACCTACCTGAATGGTATAGTGAATTCTATGCGCCTGACCCTTGTGTCCAAATAGCTACATCAGGCACCCCGAAATCGCAGAGACAAATTCGCAAGAACAAGCGCTCTCGATATCGCTCCGACAATGCCTCTTCTAGATCGCCCAGGTCCAGAGAAGACCAAGGAGAAACTCCAAGACGCTCTCCTGCCTCCCGGAAGGAATATCAGGAGGCCTAAACCTGCATCTATTTCTGATTGAAGCCGCTCTCTGTGAGAAAATCTGACTCTGATAATTTTATAGAAAGTAGAAGAAATCCACCTGTTAACTCCTATCCAACCGATGACATCCATATGCAACAACTGAGATGGGCCCTACTACAAAAGAAAAGACGTTCATCATGCGGAACTCTTACGGATGAGACATTAAGAACTCGCTCTCTCACCCTTCCAGCTCTTGTCTTAACCCGGAGGGGCCCAGGCTCTCCTTATCCCCGATTACATCCCGTATATGTCTTACCATCCTGTAGTGACCAGCCAATCTGAACCACCGCACCTTTTCCTTTTTTTTTTAATTATATATTAGGTTGTATTGCATGCACTTTTTGGGGGGAGGGGGGGATGGGTGTGAGATATAACTTTTTGCTAGAGACCAGGCTAGAATATGCTTTGTCTATTGTTATTTAGGTCTGCAGGAAATCAACCCTAACCCAATAATACTAGGATATGACTCCAGTAGGATCTTCTATCCCCTTTCCCTAGATACTTTTCTAGTGCTGACCTTAAATCCTAGATCATCTTCTCTTTGGGTCCCCGCTGTCCTCTAGTGATTCCCCTCCTCCTCCCTATCCCCTTATGCCTGTCACTGCATTCCCCCACACCTCCTAACCTGAGATCCAAGACAGCCTCTTCGGATCACTTCTCACTTTTTATGAGTGAGACCGACACCCCAGCAGCCGCTGTAGACGAGCTCGGTGAGTGAAAGATTGAGGAGGGGCGAGGGCTCGTTTCTTCCTTTCAACTCAGGGAACGAAATGTAAGGGTCGTTGGATTTTAATCTTACAATACGCCATAGGTTGTCTTATAGTTTGTTTAGGTAGATTATACACCTATGAAAACACCCATATGAATGGCCAAGTTAGAGTTGTGAATTGGATCACACAGACATCCTACTCTCATAGAGAGCGGTTTGACAAATGTTTAAAAATGTTCTACTATTTACATTGTTTTCTGTTTCCTCTTTCGCATGCCGCAGGAATCCTACCTCTATTGTCCTCGTTCTGGGATCCTGCGGTCCGGATTTGGTGAGTTTTAGCCAGTTTGTTGTCCTCAATATTGTTCTAATTAACTACATTGGCCCTCCCCCCACTAGTGCACGGATTTCTGACTGGTCTTAGACCATTTGTCACACTAACCTCCCACCACAACGGTAACTTCTGGTTACCGCTGACCCGAAACTACATTTTGTAGTACTTTCTCCCCGCATAGATACTAGGCGGATCAATTGATACCAGCCTTCTAGCGGGGATTTGTTTTCTTTTCTATCTTACTCCCCCCCCCTTCCTCTTTTTTTTCTCCCTCACTTTAATCACCCCATTCTTTTCCATTACTACCCACCTTCTTAACTACTCTGACCTAACCACGCCCCAATTCTCCTTCCTTGCCTCATTCCCTCTGGTTACACCCAGGAGCTTGGTGTGACACGCACCTAGTCCACTTAGCTCAACCCTCAATTTACAAACCACTCCCCCCACCCCCCCACTCCTACTTTCCCTTATCCCTCTCTCTCTTCCTTCTCCCCACTCCTTCCCCTCCCTACTGTCTCCCTCTCCCCTCCCTCATTATGCCGGGCATAATTCCAGTCTCTCGGGGGTCGTCCCTCAAATTCCTCTCAATTAATGCTCAAGGACTAAATATCCCTGAGAAAAGGTCGCAAATTCTAGCAGAAGCACATAGAATGCACGCTCAGGTGCTCTTACTGCAAGAGACCCACTTTAAAGAAGGTGAGATTCCTAAACTAATGAATAAAAGGTTTCCAGTCTCTTACCACGCTCCCACAGAAGGTTCTAAGACTAGAGGGGTTTCCCTCCTCTTTTCTCGACAGGTAGACTTTCAATTAATTGACATCAAACGTGACCCAGGAGGTAGGTTTCTTCTTGTCAAGGGTCGCATAAACTCCCGCCCAATCACCATCGCTAATATCTATGCCCCCAACTGTAAACAGGTACCGTTCTTTCGCTCAATGTGCCAGGACTTACTTGACTTTGCCTCGGGCATGTTGATCCTTGGAGGGGACTTCAATGTCCCTCTTAATCCCATATTGGATTCCTTCACAGGCTCATCTGCCCTTCCATTTCAAGCCCTACGCCAAATTGTGATCCAACTACAAAAATTAACACTCCATGATTCATGGAGACTAATACACTCAGATGTTAAAGACTATAGTTTCTTCTCAGCACCGCACGGTAAATTCTCAAGAATTTACTATTTTTTCATTTCCCAAACTGACATACCTTTACTCCACTCATCCTCTATTGAACCCCGATTCCTATCAGACCACAACCCAATCACAATGACCATTCAATAACCAGATGGAGACAATAGACGTAAGCCTTGGCGAATGAACCCATCCCTTTTCAGGGACCAAGTAGTTGCAGACAGACTCCAAGAGATCTTATCCTCTTTCTTTAGGGAGAATGACACCCCTGACTCAACTCCAATAGGGCAATGGGAAGCCCATAAGTGCGTGCTGAGGGGAACTACTTTCCCTAGCAGCTAAGCAAAAGAAGGCCAGACAGGCAACATTGGAGGGTTTGTTCACGAAGTTGAGCACTCTCGAAAGAACTCACAAACGCTCTTTGGCCACTGAAGCTCTAGCTGAGCTCACTAAGGTGAGACAGGAAATAAGGGACATTCTCGAAACTCAGAGCCATCGCAGACTGGCTTTGGGCAAAAGAATATTCTTTGAACAAGGAAACAAATGTGGACGCTTGCTGGCCAAAGTAGTTCAGGCGCAGAGAAAATCTGCTAACGTCCACTGCATAAGAGATAATACGGGCACGAAACACTGCTCGAATGAAGCTATAGCCAAGCAATTTGAGTCTTTCTACCATTCACTCTACAACTTACAACCGCTGTCTCAACAACCCACATCACTTCGCTACCGTCAGGAAACCATAAGATCCTTCTTAAACACCTATAGCCCTCCACCTCTTTCGCCCTCTATCACTTCCTCAATGGAGCTGCCGTTAACTGGAGAGGAATATGACAGAGCAGTCAAGGAAATGAAGCCAGGAAAGTGCCCTGGCCCTGATGGTTTCTCCCTGCAATACTATCGCACATTCGCGGAGACTCTTAAACCCCACTTCTTACGAGCCTTTTGCACTTTGGCAGATACCCCCCATCATTCCCCTTCTTTATAAGAGGCGCACATAACAGTGATCCCTAAGGTTGGCAAGGACCCTGCTCAGGTAAGCAATTATCGTCCTATTTCACTTCTGAACGTGGACGTTAAGCTCTACGCCAAGATCCTTGCCAACCGACTCCTCCCCCACCTTTCCTCCATGGTCTCCCTAGACCAAGTTGGCTTTGTACCGGGAAGGGAGGCCAGGGACAACACCACGAGAGCTCTAAATATTCACCATTGGCTTACCAAGCGTGGCATCCCTGGTTTCTTTCTTTCACTGGATGCTGAGAAGGCGTTCGACAAAGTGGCCTGGGACTATCTTATGTCGACCCTTGAATCATTGGGCTTACTGCCCCGTATGATATCCCATATACGGGCCTTATATATTAACCAAATGGCCAGGGTCAGAGTCAATGGCCACTTGTCGGACGCCTTCAGCCTCTCCAACGGTACCAGACAGGGTTGTCCCCTATCCCCAATTCTTTTTATCCTATCATTAGAACTCTTCCTTAACATGATCCGCGCAAATTCTGACATTCGGGGAATTCAAATTAAAGGATGTACTCACAAAATAGCAGCATTCGCGGATGACATGCTGCTTTTCCTGTCCCAACCACACCTATCCCTTCCAATTTTACTTCGAGACCTGGAATTCTTTAAATCCATATCGCACTTACAAATTAACTACGCTAAATCCATGGCCCTCAATGTCTCTCTTCCCCAGATGGAGGTTGACCGCTGTGAGATGAACTTTCCGTTCAAATGGGCCCCAGAATCCATACCCTACCTGGGGATCCTCATTCCTCGCAATCTCTCCGATCTTTACAAACTAAATTATAAACCACTTCTAAACACCACCAACGCTACCCTACGTTCTTGGAGCTCGCTCCAAGTGTCGTGGTTTGGCCGTGCATCTCTCCTAAAAATGTCCATCCTACCAAAATTTCTTTACCTCTTCCAAACCATTCCGATTCACCTACCAAACTCCTTCTTCACATCCTTTAAATCATGCTCCCAAAAATTAGTTTGGAACGACAAAAGGCCACAGATTAGGTACCTACAGCTTACAGCTCCTAAAGAAAGCAGGTGTTTGGGGCTTCCTGACCTCCACACTTATTACAAGGCCTGCATTCTAAGTAGACTTGTAGATTGGAACATACATTCAACTCTGAAGACCGTAGTCGGTCTGGAAAATGCATTCTCCGAAATCCCGCTACATCTGCTCTCCTGGCTTCCAATTTCTGTGATTGAAGAAGACCTAAGGGACCATCCCCTGATTTGTCCTCCATGAAAGCTCCATTGTGCCTGGCGCAAATCTAAGAAGATTAACCTGGCATTTGGTCCCTTGACCTCTATCCGCCTGAACCCGGCCTTTGAGCCGTGAATGTCTATCTCATTCCTTCAGGATATCTGGCCTTTTGAAAACGTATTTGCCAAACACTTTTTCAACAAAGGCTCCCCCTTATCTTGGGAGGCCCTTAACCAGATCCTTCACCCCCACTCCATACCATTGTGGGCTTTCTTCCAGATTCGTAGCTTCCTTTGTGATAGTCGAGCCGCACCCAACTGGGTAAGACCATTGACCGGAATTGAGTCCCTATGTGAAAAAGGGGAACCCCGGAGGCACGTGATCTCTGCTCTGTACCGTCTCGTACTATCCCCACCCCCTCTTCTATCCTCATCATTTGTTTTGGCCTGGTCAAGAGACTTGGACCTCTCCCTTACAGAGGAGGAATGGTCTTCCTCGGTGAACGTTGCAATCCAGGAAAATGGATACAAGGTACCCTCCAGATGGTACCAAACTCCGGATAGAATACATAAATACTTCCCGACCATCACGAATAGATGCTGGAGATGCGATAAAGACCCTGGCACAATGCTCCATATTTGGTGGTCATGCCCGTCACTCCAGCCCTATTGGAGGAAAGTACACAAATTGATCAGAGAGACAAACACGAGGGAAATGGACTTCTCTCCAGCACAATACCTGTTGCACTGGACCCCTTCTCGATGCCGAAGCTATAGAAAATCACTGGCTATGCACATGGCAACTGCTGCCAAAATGTGTGTTCCATGTCATTGGAGGTCACCCACAATCCCCTCCATTAAAGAATGGTGCAACCGCCTGAACCATATTGAACAAATGGAGGAATTGATTAGCATTGCCCATGAAAAATATTCAGAATTTGCTGCAGTTTGGCAGGAATGGACAAGATTTAAACAAACAGCGACTTACAAGGCAATCATGACCTCTAATTAGAATGTCTTTTTAGTAATCCTTCTGAACGAAATTTCTGTATTGGGACACCCCCCCCCCCGAGAGACTGGAAGTTTTTGTCATCAGACCTCCTTCCCCAATTCGTTCCCATGCTTCCTTTCTTTCCCCTCACCCCCCTCCATTCCCCCTTCTGTTTCTTTTTCCCTCCCCTCTCAGCTCCTTTTCCCCTTCTCACTGAGAAGCAGTCAATCGCTTCTTAGCATCCCTCTGAGCCATACCAGCTTCACAACATCCTTAATCCGATTACTACCTGATCACACATCCCTGTGCCTCATAATATGAGTGCTTCAAACACATAGGCTCCTCAAGAAGCTCTCAACTGATATACACCAACCTGGCTAAACCTCACTGATATTACAAATATGCTTATAACTTGAATGTCTCAATGATATCTACATGCTCTTATCATATTAGAATTCCAACTTGGAAGAGTTGTACTAGCCAGTAATAGTATTATTGTTCAGGTTAAACTATTCAGAGTTGAGCCCACGATAGTGTCTCTGGAAACCACAGATATATGTTTTTGAGTATGGCTCATGAAGCACCTAATCCTTCCTTTTTGTTTTATATACCCTTGAAGTTTATATGTTTGGAAACAAAAAAGAGAACTACATTTCCTTGAAATATTATTGTCTAACTTTCTGTATCCTGTATACTTTGTTTCTCAATAAATTTTTTTATGGAAAAAAAAAATACCAATAATACAAATAAAAACAATAATGAACATAACTAATAATAACAACAACAAAATCATAGTAACAGAAAAGCATCAAAACAACAGTAATAACTCACACCTTAGCTGGGAATTGATCTTATGGTCTGGTGTGTTCTGGATCATTTCCCTGCTGACTGAGCCACTGGGTGATTCTTGTTTTCTGGGCTTGTTTGTCACTATCACTACCTACCTTTTTGATATGAGACTCTTGCTCCACCCAGTGGCCACCTGTAGTCGGTTACCTCGTCCCCTGACCTATATATACCCTCTTCCTGTTAGTGCCTTAGTATAGGTTTAGCTTCCTGTTTGGCTACTGTTTGTTTGATCGCCTTTACTGACCTTTGGCTTTTCCTGACCTTTTTTCCTCGCAGTGTGGATCACAAACCTCCTCCACAGCCTGAGCCGGTTCCTTCTGTTTCCGTACTCTTCTTGTCTGCTGCAGAACCCACAGACGTATATGCTGTGCATTTGTTCAAAGATGAACATACTAAACGCAGAACCCTAGGCCTCTGCCTCTATTGTGGGAAGCAGTGCCTATCCTATTCGGCCGGAAAACTGCCAGGCTGAATGGGTAATCGAGGAGTTCCATTAGGCCAGACAGTTTTGAATGTTCCTCAAGAGAGGCTATTAATTCCTATCTCCCTATCCTGGGAGGACCAGAGCTTTTCCACCATGGCCTTTATAGATTCTGGTGCTGGCGGTGTGTTCCTTGATGCAGCACTGGTTTAAAAAAACTTCAAATTCCTGTAGTTCCTAAGAAGTTTTCACTTTGTGTAACCACCTTAGGTGGTGACCCTCTGGGATATGGGCTTATTACCCACTAATCTAAACCTCTCTCTGTTCTATCAGGTGCATTACATCAAGAAATTTCGTCCCCGAGACATCCAGTGATTCTCGGGTTCCCGTGGCTTTGTGAACACAACCCATCTATAGACTGGTCCTCGGGTCAAATTTCCACATGGAGCAGCACTTCCTGTCTAGTTCACTCTCTCCTGAAGTGTCAGGGTTCAGCAGCAGCTAGGGAGACCAGACACATGTAGCTACACATCAAAACGGAGACTAAACAATAAATATAACCTTAAAGTGAGATTTATTATAGTGAACTACATAAACAAGCAAACACAGCAACAGTGAACATGGGAAATGCCAGCAAACAAAACCCAACCCCAAAGACAAAATAACTAAAAGAACCTAAGAACCGACTATCTACAAATATATACAATATACTGGACAAGGGGAACAGGGAATCAAGGAAGAGGGCAAACAAGGCTGGATACTAGGCAGGGAGCAGGAGCAAGGCAAAGGGGTGCAGGACAGAGCAGGATATGAATCAGGATCACAGACACTCCTTTCAGGCAGCAAGGAAGCAATCAAAATAGTGATGCGCCTGGGAAAGGGAGGAGCAGCCTTAAATAGCCACCTGGCAGCTGAACACAGTTGTAAGTGATCATAGAAGCCTGCTGGCGGACACTGGAACTGCAGGTTGTACGCAATAATGTTTACATCCATGAGGTTTCAACTGACCTTGTATTACCCTTGGCCTATGCCGAGTTTGCCTATGTGTTTTCTGAACAAGATGCTGATGAGCTTCCACCACATCGCCCCTGTGCCATAGATCTGCTCCCCGGGTCCCCCTTACCTAGGGGGAAGACCTATCCTCTAAACCTTGTGGAGTCGAAAGCTATGGAGGGATATGTCGGGACTATTGGGGGTGAGTGATTCAAATAATACTAGGTAATTAAATAATAGAAAAAAAATGGATTTTAAAAAGCCATGTATATTTCATATTATGCATAAGAGATTCTGAATGGTGCAGCCTGGCGTCCATCTTGTTTTTAGGGTGAAATAAAGTTCATTTTCAAAATGTCTCTTACAAGCTTACAAGAGAGCATAGAATTTCAACAATAGGGTCTTATAATTTCAGCAGACATTTCTATTTTCTTTTGTCATAAATAAGTTGATACCTTGACATCTCTATCAGATAAGACTTAGTCAGTGTGATACCAGATGTTAAGGGGATGGTAGTGCCAGTCTGTCTATAAGTATTTAACAATGGACAATACCCCAGTATATTCTAGCAGACATTTAAAGATGAACCATATAAGTTTTTATAGATACATTATTATATGTGAGAAGATATTAGCCATAGTTATGTCATTATATTATGTAAGGCATATACATATATATTTAGGAATGTTATATCACATTTTGGGTTTATATTCTTGCAGTACTAATCTTACTTAGAATTCTTTTTCTAATAAGTGTAAGGACATATGTATCTCGTCACTAATTACCTCATTTCAGAGAAGTTTGTGTCTAAGTGTTCAGAAGTAATAGATCTTCCAACCTAGACTAGATTTCTGACAGCCCTATGGCATGGTCAAATAATTAATGGGTCTTCACTAGCCAGAGGTCAATAAGGTCACTTGCAAATAGTAGGCCATTGTATGTTGTGACGTATGTTAAATACAAAATCTAATGAACAGTGCAATACTGCCTCCTGCAGACAAAATACCAGGTGCAATCTTGAGATAATTTGAGATATTCCCATATAAAAATATTATATTGTCTTAAAAATATAATTATTGAAATGGCATTACTTGCCAAGGTGAATGATGGAGATACAGATGGACATTTATGTATGTACTGGGAGTCTGGACAAAGTTTTATATGTGTTTTATGATTACTCTTACATATAGACACATAGAGAAATCATCATTTAATTATACCAAGTATTGGGTTAATTATCAAAAGAGGTGTGTCTCTGACCTCACCAGTTTAGGTATAGAATATCCCGACCAATTGGGATAATGTTTCATCCCTCTGGGTTTAACTTATGGTAATTTTTATAGCTCTTTGTTCTTACCATATAAAAGACCAACCCAGATGAGAGAGACGACACATTACATTGCCCAACATACAATACACTTACATCGCACACACGCTATTACATTCCTCGATAGACTCATCCAGACATACTCCATCTTGCTCCATCATTCATCTGAAACTTGAAGGGAAGCCACCATCTTAAGAAAGGCGTCCATCTTAGGACTCTGGTAACGCCCATTTAAAGCTAGCGGCCATCTTAAGTGTGGTAATTATGCCTTGCTATGTTATTTGATTTTATTCAACAATTGTTTATTCTTTCCTTATATGTTTTATATTGCATATTTAAGGGTAATGAGATTACAATCCCAGCCGTATAAGCCATGGTAGATTTTTTTCTAAAAAGCTGATTTTTGTTTTTATACATTTTTATCAATATCAAATTTAGTGCATTATTTGCAATTTTAAGTCTTCCGTTTTGCATGGCTTATTCTCATTTCATCTGCAGTGGAATGACTTTGGGCTATGTGATTCGCAGACCATTGTAGTCTGTTTATATAGAACATTTATTTATGGCTTATACTATACCTGGAGAAATGGTAATCTTGCTTTCGTTTTGCTTTCACTTTGTTTTACTTTCACTTTCATTATTGAGCTAAACATCACATTGCATTGATTATTTGAAGTTAGTATTTTTCTGTAGAGTTGTTTCTTTGTGTCACTGTTTGATCATATATTGTGATTTACATGTCTTGAGAATAAATATTTTTATATATATTCCACACTGTAGACTGTACTCACTAAGATTGGTATATGCTTTTAAAAAGAAATTAATCAATTAAAAAGAATTCACGACATTGATTTATGGAATAAGTGGAGAATCTCCTACCGCATAGATCTTTGCTTATTAACCATAAATAAATACACTGCTATATGCAGAGCAGTATAAATATTCTGACATAAGTACGAGCGCGAGATATTTGTTATTACATATTCTTACAAATACATCAAAGACAGTCTTAGGAAAGGATTTTTTCGGCCCTCTACCTCTCCCGTTGGAGCAGGCTTCTTCTTCTTAGAGAAGAAAGACAGTGGACTCAGACCCGGTATTGACTTCCGAGCACTCAATCCCATCACGATTAAGTATCGGTATCCCCTTCCTCTCATTGCTGAAATTTTTGACTGCGTTCAAGGATCTATGATCTTTACCAAGCTGGATCTTCGCTCCGCATATAATCTTATTCGAAATAAAGGCGGAAGATGAGTGGAAGACGGGGCCATTATGAGTGCCTTGTGATGCCATTTGGGCTTTGTAATGCCCCAGCCGTGTTTCAAGAATTTGTAAATGACCTATTCAGAGATCTACTCGACTCGTTCCTTGTTATCTATTTAGACGATATTCTGATCCACTCCAAAAACCTTCAGCTCCATCGTAGCCACGTGTGCACAGTTCTCCTACATCTCAGAAAGCACAAGTTGTATGCCAAACTGTCTAAGTGCTCGCTCGAAAGGACGAAAATACCTTTGTTAGGATAAATTCTCTCTCTCTTCTACGGGTTTTCAAATAGATCCTAAGAAGCTCGATGCCATCCTACAATGGCCCAGACCCTCCACCTTGAAGGAGATCCAACATTTCATCAGCTTCAGTAACTATTATCTAAAGTTCGTTAAAGACTTTTCCAAGATCCTAGTCCCCATCACGGCCCTCACTAAGAAGGGTGTTAATTGTTCTTAGTGGCCTCCGGAAGCTTCAGAAACCTTTGATCTCCTCAGATCGGCCTTCTGCTCCCATTATCCGCCATCTGCAACCTTCAGCCCAATACTTCTTGGAAGTGGATGCCTCTGAAGTGGGCGCCGGAGCAGTATTATGCCAACGAGACCACTCTACCAACAAGTTACACCCAGTCGCCTTCTTTTCTAAAAAATTTTCTGTCTACGAACACAATTACGATATTGGGAATCGTGAGCTTTTGGCCATTAAACTGGCATTTTCTGAGTGGAGGCATTTGTTAGAAGGTACAAAGCTTCCAATTGTGGTTCAAACTGATCATAAGAACTTGACGTACCTTGAGAAAGCTCAAAGATTGAATCCCAGGCCAGCCCGCTGGGCACTGTTCTTCACTCGATTCAACTTTGTTGTGACCTACATCCCGGGTACCAAAAACATCAAAGCAGACACTCTGTCTCGGCAGTTTCCTTGTGAGATTCGTCTAAATTCTCCTGATCATATTGTCCCTCCTGAACGAATCATCGCTCAACTGGTCACCGTCATCCCCTGACCTATATATACCCTCTTCCACTTCCTGCTAGTGCCTTAGTATAGGTTTAGCTTCCTGTTTGACTACTTTGTTTCATCTCCTTTGGCTATTCCTTACCTTTCTTCGGATCATCCATTTGGACTATACGGGCTCCGGTTATCGACTCAGCACACCCCTGACCTCTCTCCTGGACTTCTCTTCTTGGAACTCGGCTTTAGACCTATCTCTCCTAGCAGTGAGTCCTTTACGTTTGTTGTTTCTGAGGTTTTGCTTGCCGCACTCACATTTGTGGTCCCGATATTTCGGCTGCAGAACTCCATCCGCTCCTCCATCTGACACCAGGATAACAAGACAACCGGTCAGGAATCCAGAGGGGTAGGTGGCATTCCTGGCTGGCCTTACAATAATTAGAAGCCATAATTGCATAAAATAATAAAAACAACAAGAAAATAATACAGAAACAAGCATAATAATAATAATAATAATAATAATAATAATAATAATAATAGATATTATTAGCCATAATTGAACATATTAATAGGAAGAACACTGCCAAGAAAATAATGACACCAATATAAACATAATAATTTTAATGATTATTACTACTATTATTGCCATAATTGAACAACATAACAATAGGAAACACAACATCAAGAAAATATTGAAGTTTATGTTTAAACATAATAATAATAATAAGGTCGTAGTAATAGGGTACCCTTTTTTAGATTGCAGCGGGGGACAAGGTCTAACCTATATGTTGTAATAATTATACAACCGCGCCACATCGGACATGATGTTCCCCAGCTGGGGGACGGGGTGTGCCGCGTCGTGCAGGTGCAGAATCACTTCAAAAGGAAGTGACGTGGGTATAGCATTCTGATAAGGTATGGGAATCTGACAGAACACTGTTATTAATGCCCTAATCGTGACAAATATATCATATTTTAAAACACTATCCTTATTGTCACCTCACAGGCTTATCTCTTGCCTAACAGTGTGCGGTCTGATTAGATTCCCCGCCAGTGGGTAATACCCATATCGTGTTGAGAAATTTATCACACTTCCCAGTTTTCTCCTCATATGCTTTGCAGTTAATTTATATCTGTTGCAATGTAGTGTGTAGTGTAAGAAGATACTTTTCCAGTGTGTAAGGGATAGTTTTAGATATTGTTTACATATGGTAATTAGGGTCATTTTTATATTGTATATTGTCTACATTTGTTGATTGTTTATTAATCTGAGCAGATGGCTAATGATGGCTGAAGGGTTGTAATAGTTTACCCAAGAATGGTATTCTACATTTATAGGTATGGAGAAGAAGTATGACGAAATCTTACAATTCCTCTCAGTAGGAGAATACCCATCTGGGTATAATAAGTCGCAGAGACAATGCTTTAGAAAGGCCACTGCCAAATATACATTAAAGGGTGAGTAGCATTAACACTTTTTAAAGTAAATTTGAGAGACACCTGTTACCACCACAATTAAATGCATATTTCCAAGATAAAAATTCAAATGTATTGTTTTAAATAAACTTTTTACATTGAAAACCTATTTTCATAAGTTGTGTTGATATTATAATGTTGGAAATTACGATAGCAGGTGACTGGGGGGCATGGTCGGAAGCGGTCATAGAAGTACGTGTTCCGTGAGATCTAGCTGCACTCTCTCTCCCATTCCGCCCGAATGCTGACAGATGCCGAAGCCCAGAAATACCTCGCCCGAGGATAGATACTGAATCCTGGATACCGGAGTGTAGCGACGCTGACAAGCGGAGAGTTAGACCGCGGGATGGCTGTTGATGCCTGGTTGGAAGCGATCTTGGGAGTTCCTCTCCGGTGAGACCTCATAGATGCATGACCTCTCCTCCCCCGCTGGAATGCAGTTGGACACCGAAGCCCAGAGCTATCTCGCTCGCAGATAGACACCACGCTGATGAGTGAGGAGACAGACTACGAGTGAGGAGATAGACTAAGGGATATACAGCTACTGGCACTAGGTGGTCGGTCATTAGTACTATCTACACTGCATACCGCAGATCAACTGCCCTCTGGTTGAACTCTCATTAGTAACCCCCCCAGTGGGAATCTGGAGAAGCCGAGGGGTTGAACTTTCTTACAGGTGACCAGAATAGAGGAGTTTTGAGGACCTGCAATCCATCACTTTCCTCATCCAAAGTGACTGAAAGGAAGATAATCTTGGAGGTGAGTGGATATTATCTTATAGAGTATATAATACATTTTGAACTTTTCTGTTGAGGATATATTTACACTGGTCATCCCTGATCCCCTCTATAAAGAGTGTGAAAAAGTAAAGGAAAAAGGGGAAAGGAGGAGAGGAACTCTTGGTGTTACACTGGAGGATGATCGGCACCTCCTTTTAGGAGGAAAAACTGATTTAATAAAAGGATATAAATAACTTTATAGAGTGGCATTATGGAGAAAATAATGAAAAGGTAACATGGGAAAGTACCTGCAGAGAGCTTTTAAAGGAGCCCAATTATCAATTAAAAATGAATGACTAACTAAAAAACGGAAAGGGAGAAAGAGTACGGGAAAGGGGCCAATAAATAATAAATCGGAGGGGGAGATAAGACGTTTTCTCTTTACTAACCAAAATACATCTATGGAAGCTAAAATGGCGGAGAAGAGGGAAGACGTTCAGACAGATTTGGAGATGAGTGATACTTCTGACTCCCAAACTACTTCCCCCTCAGGAGAGATTTGCCTGGAAGATCATGTAGAATGGCAAAAGGGAGAGATGAGGCCCTCCAGAAGCCCCCAAGCCCTGATTCAGACTGCTGAACTTACAGCTATTTTGAGTGCGCTCCCTACAAAAGCTGATATTGAACAACTAATTGAGAGAGTAGAGGAAACACATCGCAAGGAGATGCAGGGAGTGAAAGGGGAGATACAAACACTCTCTGCCCGCATATCAGAAGATGAAACGGCTACGGCTTTAATTAAAAAGTGGGTAATAGCTCTAGAACACTCAAATGAGCTACAAGAGGAAAGAGAGGGAGCATTATATCTTCAGCTGGAGGACTTCGAAAATAACCTAAGGTTTTGGGGTCTACCAGAGGCGGTAAAAGGGGAGCAACTGCTGGACACCTCTAAATTAATTTTTTAAGAAAACATGGGAGAAAAATATCCAGAGCAATTGGAAGTAGATAGGATCCACAGAGCATTTGGTCCTAAGAGATTAGAAGCAGATAGACCAAGAGATGTGATCTGTAGGCTACATCGGTACTCACATAAGGAATCCGTACTATGAATGGCATGGGGATTAGGAGAATTAAATTTCGAAGGATCACCCATAAAAATCTTCCCATATATTGCTAAAGCAACATTACAAAGAAGAGCTATGTTAAAACCTCTGTTAGATCTTGCACGGAAGCAAGGCTGTACGTACAGATGGGGTTTTCCTTTTTCTATAACATTCTGCAGAAATTAATGCTATTTCACCCTACGCAGAGTACAAGAGAAACCTGTGCTCTTTGCTTTCTTGGAAGTGGAACCTATAGATATCCCTAATTGGGTTAGGCCGGTTAACAGAGACCAGGAGAAGAGTGGGATCATATGTAGGCCCCCATCAACAGGAAAGGAAAGAGGCGTAGAAAGTCTGACAGACGGAAAAACTGAAAATTAATATCGAAGACATTATCCCTATTTATACTCAGTTTCTCCTATTAGAGATCCCTTAAAATTTTTTTTTTTTTCCTGCACTGTTGAAAGAGCAAACCCGAGCATGTCATATGAGTACAAACGTACGATAATATAATGTATAAATGGTATTTCATTTTTTTTTTTTTGGGAGAAAGAAGGAGGAAAGAAAGGAAAAGGTTTTTTTTTACACTATATGTAAAACACGGGTGGGGAAGGGATCTTTTCTATTTCTGTTTCCCCTCATACATGTAAATGAATGGGTTTTATACCCTCTGTTTCACGAAGTTTATTATTTTTTTTCCACACGTACATAAATGGGTTTTATACCCTCTTTTTCACAGAGTTAAGGGTTTTTAGGGGAGGTGGGGGGAGAGGGGGGGGGGAGTAAGGTACATGCATGGAGCTGGAACTTTTGTTTTTATGTGGGTATAGGTATATGAGAGAGATAAAAAGAGAAACAAACAAGGATAGAGTTGGAAAGTAAATCTTTGTTTAGGTGTGCATAATTTATGTAAAAACACTGGAGGGATAGAGGGAGGGTTTTTTTTTTTTTACTTTTGGTTTATGTAATAGAAGGGTTTCATACCCCTCTTCTTCAGAGTTTGGAATTTTGCTGAGTTAAGCATAAAATGGGAAGGTGTATATATACAATATGTGTAAAACACTGGTTGGGTAAAGGTGTTTTTTTTTTTTTTTTCTGTCTTTTTTGGGTTTATGTAATAGAAGGCTTTCATACCCCTCTTCTTCACAGAGTTCGTTATTTTGCTGAGTTCAGCATAAAATGGGAATGTATATCTTTGTAAGTGTATATACAATATATGTAAAACACTGGTTGGGTAAAGGTGTTTTTTCCTTTTTTTTTAAGAGAGGGAAGGAAGGACTGGAGAAAAGACTTAAAATTCTAAGTAAGGAAAATAACACTATATTGGAAAGGAAATACGGGCAATATTACATAAGAAAGGAGGTATGGGTAATATAATAATATTAGGAGCGGGGGAGAGGGGGAGTGGGGAGGAGGCTCTTGACTTCTACCGGCTACTCCCCCATTTAGGTAGGCACACAAGTGGCACTAAAAGTGCCGTGTGTATAAAGGATAAAAAATCCTTCCCGTTGAAGGGACCAGGAGAGTCGGAAATATTAGTTCCGACCTCTCTGGGTACCAATCTGGTATAGGGGGGGCGGGGAATGGTAGAGTGCAAAGAGGGGGGGGGGTTTCTCTCTTTCTCCTTCCTCCCAGAGATGGAGGATATAAAACTCATCTCCCTTAATGTGAAGGGATTGAATATATCTGAGAAGAGGCAGATTTTATTGACTGAACTAAAACGATTAAAAACCAATGTTGCATTAATCCAAGAAACTCATTTTAAAACGGATAAATTACCTAACCTCAATAACAGAGTTTTTCCCTTTGTTAACCATTCAACCAATTTGCAAACTAAGTCACGAGGGGTGTCAATACTTATAGCTAGTAATGTCCCTTAGACTTATCAAGAGAGTGTAAGTGATATTAATGGTAGATCTCTATTCTTAAAGGGCAAGATAGGAGAGATACAGGTGACATTGGCTACGCTGTATGTGCCCAATACTCAACAAGATAGATTTATCTCAAAGACCTTAGCAGATCTGAGGGAGCTCTCGGAGGGCCAATTGATTTTGGGGGGAGATCTCAATATCCCCCTGATGCCTGCAGTGGATACTTCTAATGGGATATCTACACTTTCATCAGGGTTAAGTAGAAGAGTAATGAAGGCTATACATAGAGAACAGTTAATAGATATTTGGCGTCTCCAGCATCCATCCGAATATGAGTGTATACACTTTATTCAATACCACACAAAAGTTACTCTAGGATCGATCTGTTTTTGGTCCCTCATGCCCAGTTACAGGCAGTAAAACATACGGAGATAGACAACATCACTTGGTCAGATCATGCACTGATCTCAATGGCTTATAGTCTGACAACATCTACTTTGTTAAAACAACGCTTCTGGAGGCTAAATGAGAGCCTTCTGCAAAATGAGGAGGTACTAACAGATGTAAGAAAGGAACTGCAAAGCTACTTTGAGTTACACGATCAAGTGGACTGCACCATAGGTACCCTATGGGAAGCCCATAAAGCGTTGGTATGAGGAGTATCAATCAAATAAGGGGCAAGAATTAAAAGAGAAAGAAACAAGCAATTAACTACACTTTTAGAGAAATTGAAGATATTAGAAAAGAGCTATAAACAGAAAATATATCATCTTTGATGACAGAACTGGTGATAACCTGAAAACAAATAACGTATTTCCGCTTTTGCTCTATATTGTAACAAATCTAAGTGTCGCAGATATGTAATTATGAAGCAGCAAATAAGTGTGGGAAATTACTTGCAAGGACAGTACAGATTCAGAAAGCGAGATCCTATATTCCCCATGTTATATCCCTGGGAGGGGTAAAAAAATCCCTTCCGGTACAGATTACAGAGGAGTTCAAGAATTTTTATGCTGCTCTGTGCAACCTGACGGAAGAACGGAGCGCTCAGCAAGAGATAGAAAACTATCTATTACAATCAAAGCTACCTACGTTTTCTAGGGAGGACTGCCCGGCCTTGGAGACAAGTATCACACAGGAGGAAATTCAACAATCTTTAAACTCAATGAAACCGGGGAAAGCCCCGGGACCAGATGGGCTAACACAACACTACCAAACATTGTTTAGAAAAATTATATAATGGAACGGACAGAGAAGGCAGATTGGCTAGGGATACCTTAACCGCCCATATTTCATTGATATTAAAGGAAGGGAAAGACCCATCCGCATGTGGTAGCTACAGGCCAATTTCACTTTTAAAAAAAATTTGACTAAGATCCTTTCAACAAGACTAGCAAAATATATCCCAAATATAATACATCTAGATCAAGTAGGGTTCTTGGCAAACAGAGAAGCAAGAGATAACATCACGAGAGTGCTCAATCTGATGCAGGTGGCTAAGGTAACTGAAACTCCCTGCATCACATTGAGTACAGATGCAGAAAAAGCATTCGACCGGGTTAACTGGTCTTTTATGTTTTCTGTACTCAAATGCATCGGAATAGGAGACTTAATGTTATAGCTAAGGTTTACCCGACAGCTAGAGTAAAAGCTAATGGGACATTGTCAGAATTTTTCTCGATAAAGAACGGGACGAGGTAGGGATGTCCATTGTCCCCCCCCCCCCCCCCTCCTTTTTGCTTTATCATTAGAACCTTTTTTATGCAGAATCCGTTTAAACACAGATATTGGAGGAATAAAACTAGGACAAACACAGTACAAAATTGCAGCACTTGCAGATGACTTATTATTTTCATTAACAAACCCAGATATTTCACTGCCGAATCTAATGAAGGAATTTAAGCAGTTCGGTATACTTTCCAACCTTAATATAAATTATGGGAAATCAGAAGCATTGACAGTAGGGATTCCAAAGTTACATATGTCTACCTTGAAAGCTAGTTTCAAAGCTAGTTTCAAATTTAAAAAAGAAAATTGAAATTTGGCACTTTATATTTATTGTATATATTTTTCTGCACTTTAACCATGTATGTGGCACATTATTTGCATTTATCTATGTGAGTTTATGAGCTTATATATTTTTTTTCAGCACTGATGCACTTTTTCTATTAACATTTTAGAGAACTTTAGTGCACCATATATTTATTCTTATATACCTGGTAGCGCTGTTTTAATATTGTATTACATTGTTTTCTTAGTTCTTTTCTAAGTGCACAGCAGCTGCAGGCAGTATTTAAACTTAGCACGGGTTTTAATATAATTTTTTCACATTTTTTGTTCCCCTTTTGGGAATTGCACCCAGCAGCTATGGATGTTAACTTTATGAGTAAGAGGAAATTGGATGCAGATGAGTTTTTCTCACAGTCCAATGTAGGTTTCAATCTACAACAAGATTTTAACCACTTTACCACCGGAGGATTTTGCTGTCTTCCGTCCAGACCACTTTTTGTGCTTCGGCACTGTGCGATTTTAACTGACAATTGTGCGGTCATGCAATGTGGTACCCAAACGAAATTTACGTCCTTTTTTTCCCACAAACAGAGCTTTCTTTTGGTGGTATTTGATCACCTCTGCGCTTTTTATTTTTTGCGATATTAATAAAAAAAGAGCGAAAATTTTGCAAAAAAATGACATTTTCAACTTTGTCTTTTAAAAAATATCCAATATACTCAATTTATGTCATTTTTTTTGGCCAAAATATATTTAGCTACATGTCTTTGACAAAAAAAAATTCAATGAGCGTATTTTTATAGGTTTGCGCAAAAGTTATAGCGTCTACAAACTATGGTGTAAATACTGAAATTTTACGCAACTTTAATTTCTGACTGCCTATCTCAATTCATGAAGTGCTAAAATGGCAGGGCAGTACAAGACCCCCCCAAATTACCACTTTTTGGAAAGTAGACATCCTAAGGAATGTTCTGAGAGGCATGTTGAGCTCATTGAATATTTAATTTTTTTGTCACAGGTGTTTGAAAAATGACTAAAAAAAAAAAAAAAATTTTTTTTTTAACACAAAGTTGTCACTAAAAGATAAATTTCTCACACATGCCATGGGTATATGTGTAATTACACCCCAAAATATATTCTGCTGCTTCTCCTGAGTACAGGGATACCGCATATGTGAGACTTTTTGGGAGCCTAGCTGTGTACGGGACCCCGAAAATCAATCTCCATCTTTAGGTTTTCTAATGGCGTAAATTTTTGATTTTACTCCTCACTACCCATCACAGTTTCGGAGGCCCTGAAATTTCAAGATAGCACAAAACCCCCCAAATGACCCCATTTTGCAAAGTAGACACCCCAAGCTATTTGCTGAGAGGCATGGTGCGTCCATGGAATATTTTATATTTTGCCACAAGTTCCGGGAAATATATTATTATTATTTTTTTTTTTTGTTTTTTTACACAAAGTTGTCACTAAATGATATATTGCTCACACATGCCATGGGTATATGTGAAATGACACCCCAAAATACATTCTGCTGCTTCTCCTGAGTACAGAGATACCACATGTGTGAGACTTTTTTGCAGTCTAGCCGAGTACAGGTCCTCGAAAGCCAACCCCCACTTTCAAGCTTTCCAAGGGCGTAAATTGTTGATTTCACTCCTGATACCTATCACAGTTTCGGAGGCCATGAAATGCCAAGACAGCACAACCCCCCCCCCCCCCCCAAATGACCCCTTTTCAGAAAGTAGACACCCTAAGCTATTTGCAGAGAGGCATGTTGAGTGTTTTGCAGATCTCACTTTTTGTCACAAAGTTTTGGAAATTGAAAAAAGAGGAAAAAAAATGCATTTTCCTGTTTTTTCTTCATTTTCCAAAAAAAATGAGAGATGCAAAATACTCACCATGCCTCTCAGCAAATAGATTGGAGTGTCTACTTTGCAAAATGGGGTCATTTGGGGGGGTTTTGTGCCATCTTGGCGTTTCATGGCCTTCAAAAGTGTGATAGGTAGTAAGGAGTGAGATCAACAATTTACGCCCTTAGAAAGCCTGAAGGTGGGGAGTGGATTTCCGGGTCCTGTACGCGGCTAGACTGCAAAAAAGTCTCACACATGGGGTATCCTTGTACTCAGGAGAAGCAGCAGAATGTATTTTGGGGTGTCATTTCACATATACCCATGGCATGTGTGAGCATTATATCATTTACTGACAACTTTGTGTAAAAAAAAGAAAAAAATAATAATAATTTTCCTGAAACTTGTGGCAAAATATAAAATATTCCATGGACTCATCATGCCTCTCATCTAATAGCTTGGAGTGTCTACTTTGCAAAATGGGGTCATTTGGGGGGGTTTTGTGCCATTTTGGCATTTCATGGCCTTCAAAAGTGTGATAGGTAGTAAGGAGTGAGATCAACAATTTACGCCCTTAGAAAGCCAGAAGGTGCGGATTGGTTTTCCGGGTCCTGTATGCGGCTAGACTGACAAAAAGTCTCACACATGGGGTATCCCTGTACTCAGGAGAAGCAGCAGAATGTATTTTGGGGTGTCATTTCACATATACCCATGGCATGCGTGAGCAATATATTATTTAGTGACAACTTTGTGTAAAAAAACAAAAAAAAAAAAACAAATTGTCATTTTCCTGAAACTTAGGGCAAAATATAAAATACTCCATGGACTCAATATGCCTCTCAGCAAATAGCTTTGGGTGTCTACTTTCCAAAAAGGGGTCATTTGGGGGGTGTTTGAACAGTCCTGGCATTTTATGGTCAATTTTAGCAACACATCACCCACTCTTCTAACCACTTGAAAACCAAGCCTTTTCTGTGAGTTTTTGTTTACATGAAAAAATTTTTTTTCTTCACAAGAAAATTACTTTGAACCCCCAAACATTATATATTTTTTTAAAGCAGAGGCCCTACAGAACAAAATGGTGGATGTTGCAATTTTTTTTGTTACACGGTATTTGCGCACACATTTTTCAAACGCAATTTTTGCGTAAAAAAACACTTTTTTATATTTAATGCAAAAATACACTATATAATTCCAAATTGTTTGGTAAAATTTAAAAGATGATCTTATGCCGAGTTCATAGACACCTAACATGACATACTTTAAAAATTGCGCACGCCCGTGCCGCGGCAACAAACTACGTACGGTTTTAAAAGCCTTTAAAAGTCTTTACAGGTTACCACTTTGGACTTACAGAGGAGGTCTACCGCAAGAATTACTGCCCTCGACCTGGCGTTCGCGGCGATACCTCACATGCATGCTGAAATTGCGGTTTACATATGACAGTAGACCAACACTTGTGCTCGCATTTGCACGCAAGCACGGGGGGACAGGGGGGCTTGATTTTTTTTTTTTTTTTCTTTTTTTTTTTTTAATTTGCCTTCTTATGTTATTTTGACACCTTTTCTTTCATTTTTTTTTTCTTTAATCATTTTTATTGTTATCACGGTGAATTTAAATTTCCTCTATGATAGCAATCTGTAGTGACAGGTACTCTTTTTAAAAAAAATTGGGGTCTTTTAGACTCTAGATCTTTCCTCTGACCTTAACGCATCTGACCATACCAAAATTGGTGTGATAAAATACTTTCCCAATTTCCCAATGGCGCCGTTTATTTCTGGCGAAACAGAAGTCATGAAATGCTTGTAGCCTCCGGCATCTTAGGCCATAGAGATGATTGGAGCCATTCTCATCTCCAATCAGCTCTATGGTTAGATAATTGAACCACCAGCTGCACTCTCGGGTTAACCGGTGGGACAGGAGAGCCCGAGAAAAACCGTGGAAGGCAACGGAAGGCGGCAGGAGGGGGGGGGGGGGAGTCCACTCCCACTGCATGTAAAAGCAGTCTAGCGGCCAATTATCCGCTAGGATTGCTTTTACATGTAAGCCGACCGCTTGCTGTAAAAAACGATACCAAGATGATGCCTAAATCTGCAGGCATCATCCTGGTATAACCACTCAAAGTCCAGCAACGTACCAGTACATTGCTGGTCTTTGTTTGGCATATAGGTTTTGTTTTTTTTCATGCAGCCTGTGGGCTGAACGAAAAAAAAGAGAACCTATCAGAAATCAGCACAGGAATAATGCGTAGTATTACTCATCATTAACCGCCCAAACAACCACCCACTGAATTTAATGATGGGTATACACGACACTATCCACGTATACCAAAATAGGATTTTAACTGCAGTGCTGAAATCAGAAAATCACCACAGCTGCTATCAGCAAAGGTATCCATATATGCTGAGCGCAAACGCTGTTTGTGTCAGAATATATAAAATCAATGCGTGGTAGCCGACGAGTACCTGCAAGAGAAACAGGTCACAAAAGAATGAAAAAAAAAAGTACATTAAAAAAAGTACATTAGGAAGAGTAGGACATATAAAATGACTGACACAACAAAAATTTTTGGATTCTCATCATTAACCGCCCAAACAACCACCCACTGAATTTAATGATGGGTATACACGGCGCTATCCACGTATACCAAAATAAGATTTTAACTGCAGTGCTGAAATCAGAAAATCACCACAGCTGCTATCAGCAAAGGTATCCATATATGCTGAGCGCAAACACTGTTTGTGTCAGAATATATAAAATCAATGCGTGGTAGCCGACAAGTACCTGCAAGAGAAACAGGTCACAAAAGAATGAAAAACATACAAAGGACATTAAAAGTACATAGGAAGTGCAGAAGAACATAAAAAATGACTGAGACGACAACTATTTTTGGCTTTTATGTTTTTTTTTTTTTTTTCTTCAAACGTCGAGTTCCAGGTTCCAGGTTCGGGTCTCTCAAAATGACGATAGCCATCGAACATCTTTTGAGACCCTGTGTAAATGTGCCCTAAACTGTGCCGTGCTGTACCCTACGCTAATAATCCACTAGTGTGTGGTAGCGACGGAAACAGTCACCGTGGCAAAGACCAGGTCGGACAGGACAGTCGGGACAATAATTCCGGGTGTCACGCCTAAATCCGCGCTTGCTGCAGACACGGCATCTTTTTTGGGGGTATCGTTTGGTAGGGGTACTCGGGAGGTATTGCGGAAAATGCCTCTCATGCAGCCGCCTCACTGCATCTGGTTGGGGAAGTTGGGCAGGAGCACCAGCTGAATACAGAAGGGCTCTGATTATCTCTTCTTGGAATTGAAAGAAGGATAATGTTCCAGCAGACGCTTTGTATAAGACAAAAGCGTTGTAAACAGCCAATTGAAATAGGTATACAGACACTTTTTTGTACCAGCGTCTGGCCTTAGGGGCAATTAAGTACGGTCCCATCATCTGGTCGTTGAAGTCCACCCCTCCCATTTTACGGTTATAGTCGTGGACACAGAGGGGTTTCTCAACAACAACACCGGTGACCGTAGTAATTTGGACTGCCGTGTCTGGGTGAATGGAGGACAGCACGTAAACGTTTCTTTTATCCCTCCACTTCACTGCAAGCAATTCATCGCACCTCAAGCAGGCTCTCTACCCCGAGCTCAGTGGGGCATTCACTAGCCGTTGGGGGAAGCCCCGGCGATTAGATCGCACGGTGCCACAAGCGCCAATTTGCAATTGATAGAGGTGTCTAAAAAGTGGCACGCTTGAATAGAAATTGTCCACGTACAAGTGGTACCCCTTTCCGAATAAGGGTGACACCAAGTCCCAAACTATCTTGCCGCTGCTCCCTATGTAGCCTGGGCAGTCGGGGGGCTCCACAGTGCTATCTTTTCCCTCATAGACACGGAAATTAACTGTATAGCCTGTGGCCCTGTCACAAAGCTTATACAACTTGACCCCGTATCTGGCACGCTTGCTGGGGAGGTACTGTTTGATAGCAAGGCGACCAGTAAACTTAATCAGGGACTCGTCAACGCAGACATCTTGTTGGGGGGTAAACAAGGCTGCGAACCGCTGATTGAAGTGGTCTATGAGGGGCCGAATTTTGTGGAGCCGATCATATTCAGGGTCTCCCCGAGGACGACAGAGTTCATTGTCGTTGAAATGCATGAACCGAAATATTTGTTCGTATCGAGTCCTGGACATAGCAGCAGAGAACACGTACATTTGATGAATTGCGTCCGTGGACCAATATAACCGCAATTCATTCTTTCTTGTAATGCCCGTGTTGAAGGAAAGGCCCAGATAGGTTTTAAACTCCTGAATCGTAATAGGATTCCAGGCGAATGGTCTGGCAAGGGGTGAATTTGGGTTGGCGGCGATGAATTGTTGAGCGTACAAATTTGATTGGTCCACAATAGATCTGAAAAGATCTTCAGTGAAAAACAGCTCAAAAAAGTTTATGGGATTAAAACCAGCTGTTTCCACTTGGATTCCGGGTTGGGCGGTGAATGGGGGAAGTACTGGCGCTGTGGAATCTGTGGGCTGCCAATTAGGATATGCCAGCGCTTCAGGGAGGACACTATGGGCTCTACGGGCCTGTCTTCGGATACGCGGTGGCTGCGGGCCACTACTCGTGCTAGCCACCGCACCAGCTTCAACTGCACTCAGGTGACTCGCCACGTCACCAGGTGATACTGCAGCGCTGGTTGAAGGTCCAGGATGTACTAGGCCGCTCGTGCTTGCCAGTTCACGAGAAGTGTGAGCGGCACTAGTACTGGCACTCTGCTGCATACGAGAAACCCCCAGTTCTTGCAAGTCAACAACTCCAGAATGGGGTCGGGTACGCCTGACCCTAGCAGGGACCCCTCTGTCGGAGCTATCTGTCAGGGAGCCGCTGCTGTCATCTGGTTCGTATATTGACCCTGATTCTGCCGGTGAGGCTTCCCCATCGCTCTCACTTGACATGGTCATTATACTGTATATAGCATCATCACTGAACGAACGTTTTGTCATTTTGGTAGCTAAATTTACTCGTACAGTGATGCGACTACTAGGTAATAAAAGCACCTGGTTGTCGAGGACTATTTGGTCGCTACAAAGAAAAACTGCTAGTGCTAACAGAGATCAGGCCTGACTCTGCTAACGCAGCGGTTTTGTGTGATGTGTTTTTTGGAAGTGTCAGTAATCTATTGATTACTACACTTGCCTGGGTAAGGTGGTCTGGGCAAGGGGGCTAAACGCAGGTGCTAGCAGGAATCAGTGCTGATTGTGCAAACACTGTGTTTGGGGAACACTAAATTATGAGGACGCTAGTATATTTCTGATCAGATCAGATATTGATCTGTTCAAACACTATACTAGTAATGGTGGTGTGTGTGTGTTAGTGTACTTGACTCTAACTGACGCTAAGTAACGGTGGTGTAGTGGGACCCTGACGCTAACTAGCTAGCCTAAGTTGTGTCACCCGTGACGCTAATACAGTGATCGGTAATCACTGTATATAGTGAACACTGTGACAGGGAAGTGAAGGGGTTAAACTGGGGGAGATCAAGGGGTTAAACCTTTATAGAGGATAGATGGCGGGTGGCCTAAACCTATTCGGGCCTAGCGCAAGCGCAAATTAGGGTCACAAGTGACACTAAATACAGTGATCAGTAGTTATCTGATATACTGTATATATTAGTGCACTGTTTTATATGGAGTGAAGGGGTTAACTGGGGAAGATCAAGGGGTTAAAAGTTTTTTAGGGGATAGGTGGCGGGTGCCCTAACCCTGTCTGGGCTTAGCGCAAGCGCAAATTAGGGTCGCTAGTGACACTAAATACAGTGATCAGTATTTACCTATATACTGTATTTAGTGCACAGAGTAATAGGTAGTGAAGGGGTTAACTGGGGCTGATCAAGGGGTTAAAACTTTATTAGGGGATAGGTGGCGGGTACCCTAACCCTATTTGGGCCTAACGCAGGCGCAAACTACGCTCACAAGTGACACTTATACAGTGATCAGTAAAATATCTGTATACCACTGTATATAGTGTTCACTGTGAGGGGTTTTGGGGGTGATCAGGGGGTGATCAGAGGTGATGAAGGGGTTAAATGTACCTATGTGAGGTGTGTCAGTGTAGTGTTGGTGGAAACTCACGTTTTTACTGTGTCTCTGTCTCTCTCCTGGAACCGAAAGGACTCCAGAAGGGACAGTGACATCACTTCCCCTGTCTGTGTTTACATTACACAGACAGGGGACAGATTGCCATTGGTGGGGACCGATCTCCAGACACTGACCAAAAATCATTGGTCAGTATCTGGTGATTGATCGGTTCCCTACCGAATGCGCTCGGTAGCGGGACCCGCGGCGCGCGGGAGCGCGCTCTGGGAGCCGAGACGCGCATGACGTTAATACTACGTGGCTGGACGGGATCGTGCCGCCCTGCCGCAGTAGTATTACCGCGCGCGGTCGGCAAATGGTTAAGCAACTTAGAGCTTTCATAGATAAACAGATTAGAGCCTGGTGGGATGTCTTCACCCTAAATAAATAGAGGTTTCATAGATAAACAGATTAGAGCCTGGTGGGATGTCTTCACTCTTAATAAATATATTAAGGATGGCATGACCCCCAGACGCTTGAGATGGGATGTGGCCCCCAATGATGGCCTTGTAGACCAAGTATTGGAAGATGAGTGGTTCAGTTTTTTTCCAACATACTGAGAAAAAAAAACTTTTGGAACTACTCATAACAAGGAGAGAAAAGGAACTGAAAATCCTGGAGGCCAACATCAATGGTATTAAAGCCAAGTTTGTTGATCTAGAGGATAATGATGAGTACAAGGAGAAAATGAAACAACTTCAGGACTTTTCTGATAAAGTAGTTAGAGAAACTCAAAAGAAGAAAATGAAAAAGTATATGAGGGATACCAATGATTATAAAAACAAACAAGTATACAAATGGCAAGATACCCCATCAGCCCAAGAAGGGACCTCTAGGGCCTCCACTATTGAAAGAGAACATCCCTTCCCAGAGAATGTGAATTTCCAAACACCAAGGAATAGTGGTCCTTCTGGAAATAGGGTAACAAGAAGAGACGAGGAAGAATTCTCGGTCTTTATCCCATACGAGATTGCAATCTCAGACCCCCAATATGAGATTCCTACAATAGGTTTGAACCTCTGAGGAATAACACACCCCAATATTACCAACCCTACACCCAAAACCAAGGTTACCAAACAAGGGGTTCACAGGGTGGACCATGAGGATACCATAATGGTGGGAATGAAGGTTACAGAGGAGGTAGAGGACATTATCAGGGTCCCTACCAGAACTACAGGGGGGATTTTCATGGGAGAGGTGCAGGGAGAGCCCCCTGGAGGGGAAGGCGCAATCCCAGAGGAAGAGGGACCAGCAGCAACAACTACTCCCAACAGGTTCAGAGAGAGGAGTGGAGGCCATGGTACCCTACAGCACCACTCCAAGTGCAAGAGAGAGACGTGGAAAGAGGAAGACCAAAGGATGTAGAGGAGGAAAGGGGAAAAAGAAAGAAAGAAATCTAACTAAAGGCATTTTCAATCTCAGTGATACCACCTTTTCTGAGGAGCTCAAGGTTTTAGCATTAGGTTTAAAATATGCACCTGACAAGAATCTGAACAAATTTGATACATATATTGATTTACAGAAATTTGTTCAAAAAATATCAAAAAGCACTTTGCAAAAAATCAGACTACGAATAAAACTGCAATAGAGGAATATACCTCAACAATTTAATTTTTAATCCGAAGCCCACCAACAACCAGTTTTTAGATGTTTTTAAAGTTTTAGTAGAGAATGATCTTGAGAATCTTAAGGCCCATCCTTCTAGAAAGAAACAGGATATTGAAAGAGGCAAACAATTGGAAAAAAAGAAAAATATTGTTATCAGACCAGCTGATAAAGGGGGGGGGGTCTAGTCGTTTTAAATAAACAGGACTATCTGGATGAACTGGATAGATTGGTCAATGACACTGACACCTATGAGAAATTAAAGGGTAACCCCAGTAACAAATATAAGGCCAAACTTACTAGATTAATTAAAAATGCTAACAGAGAGGAAATTTTAAATAAGAAAGAGAGCAGATATCTGATACCGGATGCACCCAGGATACTGGTGATTTACCAGTTGCCAAAAATTCATAAGTGCTTAAATAAACCCCCAGGGAGACCTATAATTAGCAGGGTTGACTCCTTGTTTTCCAGAGTCGGCGAATATTTGGACTGCTTTTTTCAACCCTTGGCACAACAAGAAAAATCCTATTTAAGGGATAGTAAGCACCTTATGGGAATAATTAGTGGCATGGAAATAGATGAAGAGGATCTATTAGTAAGTATAGATGTGAACTCACTCTATACAAACATCCAAGAAGATCATGCCATAGAAGCAGCAAAATGGGCCCTCGATTCAACCAAAATTAAGAGAAAACAAAAGGAGTTCCTGCTGCAAGCACTCGATCTAGCAATGAGTCACAATTTTTTCTGGCACAGTAAAAGGTTTTTCAGACAGAAGAGAGGAGTGGCTATGGGGGCTAAGTATGCCCCCTCTATAGCCAACATCTTCATGAGAAAATGGGAGGAAGAAACCATTCTTGCTAACAGACCGGTACCACTCAAAATATATTATAGGTACATTGATGACATCATCATTGTATGGAAGGGCTCTCACGATTCTCTTGCTGATTTCCTAACCTATATCAGTGGAAACCGTTATGGTATATCTTTCTCAGAAACAGTAGGAACCGATTCTATCAATTTTTTTGGATTTACAGATCTTCAAGCAAGATGGAAAGCTCCTTACCCGCACACATTTTAAGGATGTAGATAGAAATGGGTATATCCCGACTGGAAGTTGCCATCATCCTAAATGGTTGAGTTCCGTCCCCAAAAGTCAACTACTGAGGGTAAGAAGAAATTGTGATCTGGAAGAGGACTTTAACCAACAAGCAGATATGCTGATAGGACGGTTCAAGGAGAAGGGATACAAATCTAAGGAACTTCATAAGATTAAAGAAAACATAAGAAAGATTGATCAGAAAAAATTTTTGAAAGACAAGGAATCCATTTCTAACAATACGGATGGTTATGGTTTGGCTTTTATGACGGGGTTTACAAGCCAACACAAAGAACTGGAACGCATAATAAGGAGACATTGGCCTTTGCTTTTAAAAGAGAATATTTTAAAAAAAATTTTACCTACCTACAAGTTTTTATACACCAAACCGAAAACATTGGGAATTGAAATTGGCACACAATGTAGTCAATCCCCCTGAAAAAACGTGCACTTTTCTGGATCAGACTGGTTTTTATAGTTGTGGAAAATGCGTAATTTGTAAGACTTCTAGGTACCGCAAAAGGAAAACTTTGGAATTCAAATCGCAGGTGGATGGCAAACAATATACAATCAATAAATTCATTACTTGTGCATCTACCCATGTTTCCTATCTGCTGTCATGCCCTTGTGGGTATCAGTATGTGGGTGGAACCACAAGGGAACTACGGGTTAGACTACGGGAACATGTCAGTAATATAAAAAAAAAAGGTTTCGCCAACACAGTGTGTCTAATCATTTTAGATTGATGCACAACTGTGATCCTAGGGGCATCACCTTTTGCGGCATATACAAAGTTGAAGCCCACTGGAGGGGAGGGAACCTTAAGAGAGCAATTCTTAAGAATTAAGAAGAACCCCGCCCCTTCCTTTGGCGTCCGCATGGCGTTGGCGGGGACTCGCCCAGGTCTGGGGAGATAAAAACCCGATGGGTCATCGGGATCCTATTTCTATATGCGCTGCCTGCACTTTGGTTTCACTCATCATTCTTTTGACATCCTCTTTGTAAGTTACTACCATCTGAGCACTTATTTTCATTTTCAACTCACATTGGTTCTTCTTCTTTATTCCCTTGTACACTTTCTTTTTCTATCCTGAAAGCAGGTTCCTTTTTTTTTTGCACCTTTTTCCCATTCCACTTATTTGCCTATATGGCTTACTTGGCACTATGGTGTTTCTTATTGGGATCCCATGGTATTCATCTTTTTCATTTTGAACCCTCTCACACCAATTACCCTAATTTGGACCTTGTCCTTTAACAGTATATTTTTTATACGTTATTTACACTAAACAATGTTGTTTTTGAACAGATCATTGGGTCACTTCATGTGTGAGATTATTGTCAACCCTATTTTCTTTATGGGGTTAATTTGGTTCCTCCCCCTTGTTCCATCTTGGACCTTTTGTGAACAGATCATTGGGTCACTTCATGTGTGAGATTATTGTCAACCCTATTTTCTTTATGGGGTCCATCTGGTTCCTCCCCCTTGTTCCATCTTGGACCTTTTGTGAACAGATCATTGGGTCACTTCATGTGTGAGATTATTGTCAACCCTATTTTCTTTATGGGGTCCATCTGGTTCCTCCCCCTTGTTCCATCTTGGACCTTTTGTGGCGCACACCCGCCTCAGCCCCGGATCAGACGTATATCCATTCTGGTGCATCCAGCAATGAGAAATGTTTTTTCCTTTATATCCTTCAAAATCCCAGAATATCCTTGGAGATTCTCTGGTTGATTAATTGATACAATCGTGTTTTTGTAAGTATTCAAACTTCTCAGATTTTGGCTGTTCTCAAGTTGAGTTTTCAGGTATATTTGTTTTTCATCATTTATCTGTGCCAATTAATTTTTACTTATAGGTATTTTACAAAGCTCCTGAAGAGTGGATGCAAATTCCACGAAACGCGTAGAGCTATAAAATGACAGATCACGATATGGATTCATGGAATGTATATGAAAAAAATTTCAAATGTTTGTTTATGTGGATTGTTTGCTTTTTTCCTCGGATTTAGAGCATTCATGTAACGTGTATTTTGTATGTACATGGGATCTCAATATAGTATAATACATTACATATTCGTCATTGATGTTGTATGCATTACACACGTGCATGTTCATTATTTTTCTCCATGGTATCCATCCGTGTTGTTTTTAGTCCCAATTAATTCATTTGACCGACATGTTTTGATTATGACAATTGTTGCTTGACTTTTCCGTCATGTAGCCATTGACAAATAAATCAACATTTGGCACCAATTGCTCTTTTGTTCTTTTGATTTAATAACAGCTAATGTTTCACCTCATTCAAAGTCCCACTGGCCCCCCTTTTTTCTTTCACAATTTCAGGGATGGAGGTTTTAGCTGTGGTGCTGCAGATCTATTTTCTTAATTTGCTAAAAATTTGTGTTTTGCCTAAATACCTATACCTTATGCGTGCACTACCGATCAAAATAACAAATAATTTTTTTAGGACTGTCCATACTCTGTGTACTAAATATATATGGGCACAAAAAAAACACGTATAGCACGTAGTACCCTTATTTTACCTAAACGAATGGGCGGTATTGCATTTCCGGATGTACGCAAGTATTATTATACTATACACTTGAGCAGAGTTTTGGACTGGTGGCACCATTCAGAGACAAAACTCTGGACACAAATAGAGCAGGCACAAACTACTGTAACCTTGAAGAGAGCGCTCTGGTGTTACCGAACCATACCTAGAACTCTGAAATTACATCCTGTAATAGGGAATACACTACGTATAGGTTTTCAGCAGAGCATTCAACAAAATCTGACAGCATTAGGCTCACCCCTATTTCAAATACTAGGAAACCCCCAATGTATCCCAGGCCTAGAGGGGCAGGGTTTTATGAGATTAAGAGAAACAGGGCAAGAACAAGCATCAGCATTCCTGCTAGAGAAAAAATGGCCCTCAGTCATAAGGTTAATGGATGAAGCGGGACCATTTAATCTCCCCTTCTGGCAGGCAAGTCAGATAAACCATTTTTTAGCTTCAATACCAAACCCAGAGTGTTTTGCTAGATCTCTGACAAAGTTTGAGAAATGTTGTGAGGTGCCTGGGGACCTACCACGCACTTTATCAACCTCATATAAACTGCTAACTACACCGGCGGAACAACCAAGGTTATCATGGGTTGAGAAATGGAAAAATGATTTGAACAGAGATTTTACACAAGAACAGATACAGAGGATCTTTAAGTTTGTTTTTAAACCAGCAAGATGCACGAAAACTCATGAAACAAACTTTAAGATACTCACTAGGTGGTATAATCCCCCGGATAAGCTACATAAATGGTACCCACAAGAGACGGATGGATGCTGGAGATGTGGAAAGGAAAGGGGCACACTCTTCCATATCTTTTGGACTTGCTCAGAGATAAGGCCTTTTTGGTCAGGAGTAGGTTCCATAATTCAGACTTTTACAAATTATAAGATCGAGGAAGACCCGGCCCTTCTCCTCCACGTTTCTGAGATTCCGATTAGAGACTATGAGAGATCTATTATCCCCCATTCGTTAGATGCCGCCAAAGCCTGTATCCCACTATATTGGAAAAAACACTAGCCCCGTCAGTGTCAGATTGGGTACGGAAGGTGGAAAATATTAATAAAATGGAGGACCTAATTTGGACCTCACATCATAAACAGGAAAAATATAAAAGTATATGGGGTAGATGGAATCTGTTTATTGCCTCAGAAGAGGGAAAATAACTCTTGACAAATGAGATTGGATGAAGGTAGGAAGAGAGGGGGGGGGATTGGGACCTCCATCTCTGGTGAGGGGGGGGTTCCCCTCCCCCCCTTTTTTGGGGGGGGGGTTGTTTTGTTTGTTTATTTATTTATTTTTTTTAGGAATAGAAGGAGATGTCAAATTGAAAACGAGGAGGGGAACAGTATTATAGGAAGATAAGAGGAAAGGAGATGTCTTAGAATATAAATATGAAAAAAATTGTATAACTAATATGAATATGGAGTATTCTTGATAGACTGTGAGATATGATATCGTAAGATATGGACATCTTAAAAAGATTCCTATATACCATATGAATTATGTACCCTTGACGTACTGTTTATGCTGTATATATTTGTTTTTTGGGAAAAAAAATTAATAAAGTAATATTTGAAAAAAAATGTTGGAAATTACAGCAACTTAGTTTTGTGTGTCATGTACAGTCCCATTTCTGCATTCATTTATGTAAAAGGAAATGTAAGTTGTGGAAACTTAATAAAATGGACTTGGTAACTTTGTTCTACCTTAAGTGGAGTAGCAAGTCTCCTCCCCCACCAACTTAATACAGAACAAGTCGAGGCATGTTGGAAGGAGGATCTGCTGTACAGAGATATAAAAGACATTTTTAACCACTTAAGCCCCGGAAGATTTTACCCCCATTCCGACCAGGGGGTATTTTGCGATTCGGCACTGCGTGACTTTAACGGACAATTGCGCGGTCGTGCGACGCTGTACCTAAACGAATTTGGCGTCCTTTTTTTCCCACAAACAGAGCTTTCTTTTGGTGGTATTTGATCACCTGTGCGATTTTTTGATCACGCGCTATAAACAAAAAAAGAGCGTCAATTTTGCAAAAATAACAATATTTTTCACATTTTTTTATATGAAATTCCCCCAAAAAAATGTAAAAATCAAAATTTTTTAACTTTTTCGGCCAATTTGTTTTATGCTACCTATGTTTGGTAAAAAAAATCGCAAAAAGCGTATTTTGATTGGTTTGCGCAAAAGTTATCGCGTTTACTAACAAAGGGAAAGATTTTTGTCTTTTTTGTTGTTTTTCTTTTTAACGCGTAATGGCAGCGATCTGCGATTTTTTTTGCGGTACTGCGACATTGCGGCGGACAGATCGGACCCTTGACTGACATTTTTGACACTTTTGGGGTTACCAGTGACATTTCTACAGTAATCAGTGCTATATATATGCACTGTTACTGTAAAAATACACTGGTAGTGAAGGGGTTAACTTTATTTGGGAGGGAGGGGCTGTGTGTGTCCCTAGGGGCGTGCTTTCTACTGTGATTGGCTGTGGCTTCAGCTGTAAGGACACTGATCAACGGATCTACATAGTAGATCCATGTGATCAGTGTCTTTGCAGCGAGGAGAATGACAGGCAGCTTGTTTACACAAGCTGCCTGACATTCTCCCTCTCCCCCGCCGATCGCCGAGTGGCCGGCGGACATCGGGTCCGCTGGTCACACGCGCGGGGGGGTCCGTGACCACGCGGGAGCGCGCCTCCGGGGGCGCGCGCTCGCTCCCTAGACCCTCACAAGCAAGCAACGTAGCCCTACGTTAGTTTGCCTGTGAGGGGCTGACCGCCGACGTAGATAGTCGTGCGGCGGTCGGCAAGTGGTTAAAGGTGAGAATTCTACTATTTGGAATTCCTTATAGCCTAGCTACAGAACTAATGGTTAAAAGGCAACACCAACTAACAAACTGCTGGTTGTATTTAGCCATGTGAACTAACCCTTACCTCATGTCAGTGGATAGGATTGATGGTGTGTCATTTTTTAAATCTGCTAAGATGGAAAAAAGTGTTTTTTTTTTGGGTCAGGGGAGTCAGTGTATTAATGATTTTAGCTTCTATGGCAAACTACACTCAAGACTTCATTGTTTGTTGAACATTTGCTGTTCACAACCATGATTTCAAATTTAGACAAAGGGGGTTATTTACTAAAGGCAAATCCACTTTGCACTGAAAGTGCAGTCGCTGTAGATCTGAGGGGGACATGCAAGGGAAATAAAAAACAGCATGTTAGCTTGCACATGATTGGATATATAAAATGAGCCCAGCCTAGCTTCACCTTATTCACCTTATTCACTAAACTGATTTTGCATTCACTTGATCAGTGTGTATCCAGTTTTGTGGGGTTGATTTACTGGAGAGGGCAGCATCTGGTGCAGCTGTGCATGGCAGCCAATCAGCTTCTAACTTAAGCTTGTTCAATTAAGCTTTGATAAAAAAAAAAAAAAAATGGAAGCTGATTGGTTTCTATAAGGAGCTGCACCTGATTTTGCAACATGCTGGTTGTACTCAGGTCGATCGAAAGATTGCCTTTGGTACATTCTGCCTGCCCATAGATTGATTATTTGACTCTCAACCAATTACTGCTAAACTGGACAAGATTTGAACTATGGCTGGCTTTATACATACTTTTTTTATTATTTTTTTTTTTATTTGCATATAAATTTTACAAAAGAAATTCCACGAGTGGGATTACATATACACACACATAGTTTTATAAAGGAAAAGAGAAACAAAAAAAAAAAAAGCAATATTCAATAACTATGAACTTATAATACTTTTCCCCTTTTCTACCCCTTACCCCCCCCCCAGAACTCCCTCCCCTTTCTGCCCCTAGCTTTCTTCCTCCTATATTTCCCCGAATCAGTAATGTTTAGTCATTTATTTCAGTATATTAAATTGATTTTTTAAATTCTATCCATTTTCCTTTCATGTTTATTGGAATCTCCTCTTGCGAATTACAGAAATATTCCATATTAAAGGTATTATTTATCTTATTGCACCATTCCTTTAATTTTGGGCTATCTACTTCTCTTCATTTTTTTGCTATTATTCCCTTTGCTGTGTTTAATAAGGTTGGGACCAAAGTCATTTTATATTTTTTTAATGACGTTGTTGTTTTGTGAAATAAACATACCCATGGGTCATTTGGTATTGTTATTCCTGTGATTTCCCCGGTCAATTGTCGGACTTTTGTCCAAAATTCTCTTATTTTTGGACAATCCCAGAATATGTGGTACATTGTTCCGGTATTACCGCATTCCCGCCAACATTTGTCTGTCTTGTCTGGTTGGTATTTATTTATTAATTCTGGTGTAATATACCATCTTGACAAACATTTGTAATTTAGTTCTATTGTACTCACATCTATGGCAACGGATCCTACCGCCTTCAGTACAACATCCGATTCCTGTTTTAACTTAATTTCTCGATGACCTTGAGATTTTTTTCTGATCTAATCGGCTGTGGTAGTGACTTTACAAAATGGCTCAGCTGGAGATATTTCCATTCATCTAATTTCATATTTTTATTATTTTTTTTTAAATTTTGAAGTGTTTTAATGTGACCTTTGTGAAGTATATCCTTTAATTGAGTGTTTCCTATCCATTTTCCAAATTTTTCCTCGCTCCCTGGTGGGAAGTGTTTAGTGCCATTTAGTGATATCATTGGTGAATTGTATTCCCATTTCAATTGTTTATTAATCCTATCCCATATTTTATAGACTACCTTTGTTAATTCATGTTCTCCTTGTGATTCCCTATATTTTGGTGGTATCCAAATTGTTTTGTGTAAGGGAATATTATTTTGTGCACATTCTATCTCCACCCATCTTTTGTCCAATCAATCATTTGTGTGATAATTACCGCCTTATAATACCTTTCTATATCTGGGGTTGCTAATCCCCCTTGTGTTTTACCTCTTGTGAGAATTTTATATTGCACTCTGGGTTTTTTCCGCTGCCATATGTATTTTGTTAATAAAGTTTTTATTACCCTAAAAAAAGTTGCGGGAATGTTTATTGGTAATAGAGAAAAGGTATACAAGATCTTTGGTAACATAAACATCTTGACGACGTTTATTCTTCCGACCCATGAAATTTGATTATTTGATTTCCTTCTTATGTCTATTTTTATTTCATTCAATAAAAGGTATATAATTAGCTTGATATAGTTTTCCGGTTTGTGGTGTTATATATATATCCCTAAATATTTCAGTTTTCCTTTTGCCCAGGTATATGGGAAGTATGTTCTTAATATTTGCTCTTCCTGAGTATTTAACCTGATATTAAGAATTTCTGATTTTATTGGGTTTATTTTGAAATTTGATAGCTTTCCGTACTCTTAACTCTTTTTGAATGTTTGGAAGTGTAATCCTAGGGTTCGTAATAAAAAATAATAAATCGTCCGCATATGCTGCAGTTTTATGTTCATCATGATTTACCTTCACTCCTTTTATATCTTTATTTTGTCTAATTTTTGCTAATAAAGGTTCTAAGGTTAATATGAACAGTAGGGGTGACAGGGGACACCCTTGTCTTGTCCCATTGCCCATCTCGAACCTTTCTGACAGGCCTCCGTTTATTTTGATTTTTGCTGTTGGTTTTTTATATAGTGCCTCTATCCATTGCCTCATTCTTAGTCCGATCCCTAAATTTTTTATTGTCTCCTTCATGAAGTCCCAGTCCTCCCTATCGAAAGCCTTCTCGGCATCAATCAACAATAGGATGGAGGGGACTTCATGATCTAAATACCCTAGGATCAAAAACAGATCAAAAGAATAACAACATGAGACGGAAGGGAAAGAAGAGAGGGGAGGGAAAGGAAAACTCCCCCCTGTCAAAAAGGAAATGGGATTTTAAAGGTAGATTGGTTCTCCAACCCGACAGAATGTTGTTAGAGGAATCTCAGTCAACCCTGCCCCTCCGCTGGCGGACCAGAGCAGGACCGACTAAAAAGGCTGAAAATGAGAGATGAACAATTAAAAATAGTAACTTACAATGTAAGAGGATTAAATTCCCCTATAAAAAGATATAAGATCCTGGAAGAACTAAGAAGAGAAGCAGCAAATATAGTCTTCCTGCAGGAAACGCATATCTCCCTCCATTCAAATGTAAAACTATATTCCAAATATTTTTCCAAATTGGTACTATGGGGACACACCAGTAGACCGTGCGAGAGGGGTAGCAATGGGACTGGCGAGAAATACAGAATTTTCCCTAGAAGAAATCAAAGCTGACCCGTTGGGCTGATATATCTTTCTTAAAGGACAAATAAGGGGGATGGACCTAACGTTAATCAATATTTATAACCCAAATAAAAATCCGAGTGAATATCTAGGGAGGATTCTGTATGACTTAGAAATGTTCAAAAAAGGATATCTGGTAGTGGCGGGAGATATGAATTTCTGTATGGACCCAAGTCTTGACAGTACCTCGAGTGTAAGGACATTGGGAGAGCGAAAACTCAGAAAAATTAAGAAAAAATTACATCAGATTCAATTAGTAGACGCATGGAGGATTCAACATCCAAAAAAAAGAGATTACACCTACTACTCCTCTGTCCACTCGATGTACTCAAGACTGGACTATCTCTTTATAGACCATCGTTTATTGGAATATCTGGAAGGTACAGAGATAGGTACGATCACTTTATCTGATCATGCCCCTCTGACTTTAATAATTAAAACACCAACTTATCAAAAAAAGATGGGAATATGGAGGTTAAATGAAGATTTAATCCAAGATGAAGAAATAGGAAATAGAAAAGAAAAGGAACTAGAATTATATTTCCAAGAAAATGAACTACCAGAAACATCATCAGTTACAATCTGGGAGGCACATAAAGCCTATATCAGAGGAATATTGATATCCATAGCCTCAAAAAAAAAGGAGAGGACCAATCAAATTAACAAACTAATAACAGAAATACATAAACTAGAACAAAAGCATAAAAAAGAACTTACAAAAGAAACAGGAAAAGATCTCATATTTAAAAGAGATAAACTAAAAGACCTTTTAGAAGAAGAAACCAGATGTCATTTTAATAAAATAGCGAGATATAGATATACATTTGGGAATAAACCAGGAAGATCCCTAGCTAGATTATTAATGAAGAAAAAAATCAAAAAATTACATAGAAACAGTTAAAAATAGTAGAAATGAAATAACCAATTCAACTACAGAAATAGCTAAAGCTTTCCATAGTTTTTATGATACTTTATACAATGTTCGAAAGGAAGAAACCCAAAAAACAAGACAGGAAAGAATAATAAACATTCAAGAGAATAAAATGGAGATTATTGTAATATTTTTTTATCACACCGTATTTGCGCAGCGGTCTTCCAAACGCAATTTTTTTGGAAAAAAATCACTTTTTTTAATTTTGAATTAAAAAATAAGAATCCAGTAAAGTTAGCCCAATTTTTTTCCATAATGTGAAAGATAATGTTACGCCGAGTAAATAGATACCCAACATGTCATGCTTCAAAATTGCACACGCTCACGGAATGGCGACGAACTTTGGTACTTCAAAATCCCCATAGGCGACATTTTAAAAATTTCTACAGGTTGCCATCTTAGAGTTAAATAGGAGGTCTAGGGCTCAAATTATTGCTCTTGCTCTAACGATCGCGGCGATACCTCACATGTGTGGTTTGAACACCGTTTACATATGTGGGCGGGGTTTCCGTGTGCGTTCGCTTCTGCACGCGAGCTAACGGGGACAGCATGCTTTATTTTTTATTTTATTTTTTTTTTTACTATTTATTTTATTTTTTATTTTTTATTTTTACACCGTTTTTAAAAAAAAAAAAATTAAACCTTTTTTTTTTCTAATACAAGGAATGTAAACATTCCTTGTAATAGAAATAGGCATGACAGGACCTCTTTTTTGTGAGATCTGGGGTCAAAAAGTCCTCAGATCTCACAAGTACACTAATAAAGATGGAAAGGAAAAAAAAAATGACAAAAAAAAAAAAAAAAGGGACCTTTAAGCCGGTTGCTCGGCAACGATGTTTGCCGTCGCTCCGGTCCTCCAAGACAATAGAGTCGAGTGAGGGCAAGCTTGCCCTCACTCGTCATCCTGTCTATGAGGATCCGGGACCCGATCGTTTTCCCCGCTGCCGGCGGGTCCGGTAAGCGGGGAAAAGGACCGGGACGCGGCGGGAGGGGGGGGGCACCCCTTCCGCCATCCCGGAGGGTGATCTCGCGGCGAATCCGCCGCTGAGACCACCCTTATCGGAAAGCCCATCGCCTGCAGTTTAAAAAAATACCAGGGTTATGGCAGCTATCTGCTGCCATAACACCGGTATTTAGCTTTAAACTCAGGACGTCAATTTACTATGGGCCGGTATTGAAGTGGTTAAGGAAGCAAATTTACCTAAAATCTCAGAAGATAAATTGGAACTTTTAGAAGCCCCAATTGTCAAAAACGAGATAAGAGAAGTGTTAAAAACTATCCAAAATGGAAAAAGTAAAAGATTCAAAGAAATATTAATACAAAAAATGCAAATATATATGAATAAAGTTGGAAAGGAAGATCTAAGGGAAGAATCCCTGATGGCCCATATCACTGTAATACCGAAAAGAAGGGAAAGATCAAACCCTATGCTCCAGCTATAGGCCAATTGCTTTGTTAAATGCAGATACAAAGATATTTGCAAAAATTTTAGCAACAAGATAAAAAGGCCTATAGAAATTATGGATTCATCCGGATCAAACCGGATTCGTGCCAGGCAGAGAAGGGAGAGAAGGGAAAGACAATGTAAACCGAACTTTGCTACTTTTACAAAAAAAATAAAATCATGAAATCATGGCTTTATACTTACAATAGAATAACTGGTGTTTCATTTGAACAACTTGTCATTTTGAGTGACAGTCTAAAACAGGGGTCTTCAAACTATGGCCCTCCAGTTCTGAATGTCAGAGTTTTACATGGGATGTGTAGTTCCGCAAGAGCTGGAGGGCCGTAGTTTGAAGATCCCTGGTCTAAAAAGTCAGCAGTAATTATCCAATTCATTATCTTTAACAAACTAACTTTGTTTTAATTCATCTTACAAGGACTTGGAAATGTTTGAAGCAGAGCTAGACATGCAAATGATGAAGATTGTTATCATCGGCAACTGGCCCACCTCAGGATATGACCACAAGACAGCAACCATTCTGGTTGAGGGAACCAAAATCCTGAAGAAATATAACATCCCAATATGCTGTGCTATGCTGATGGGCATAATATATGCTCTGAATATCTGCTATCCCAAAGGAACTTAAATACAAGTTTTTCAGAAACTATTTCTTGAACTTGATGGACTGAAAGCCTGTTAGACCACGGGGTTGATTCACTAAAGCTAGAGAGTGCAAAAGCTGGTGCAGCTCTGCATAGAAACCAATCAGCTTCCAGGTTTTTTTTGTCAACACTTAAATGAACAAGCTTAAGTTAAAAGCAGATTGGCTACCATACACAAGATTTTGCACTTTCCAGTTTCAGTAAATAACCCCAATTGACTCTGTGAATGAGATGGGTAATAGATGGCTTCTGTTCATTTTCTCCACCTGTAGTGAACTCCTTAGATGTGCTTTGTCCTTTTTGGGGCTTAATCATAGTGGCCTCTATAATTAAGCACCAACAAAGGTGAAATGCGTCTAAGGAGTTCTCTACTTGGAAGTGCACAGTGGATTTGCCTTTAGTAAATAACCCCCTGTGTTTGCAGTAAACAGGGGGGTTTATTTACTAAAGGCAAATCCACTTTGCAATGCAAGTGCATTTGGAAGTGCAGTTGCTGTAGATCTGAGGGGGGACATGCAAGGACAATTTAAAAAAAAAAACAGCATTTTCACTTGCTCATGATTGGATGATAAAATCAGAAGAGCTTCCCCTCTTTTCAGATCTTCCCCCTCAGTTCTACAGTGACTGCACTTCCAATTCAAAGTTGATTTGACTTTAGTAAATAAACCCCATAATCTGATTGTTTATGGTCTTCTTTCTTTGGAGTTGGAGGACTGTTTTCCTCTCTCCCCTTCAACCTATGGCCACTATTGTGGCGTTATTCCGATTTGTCCCTTATCTGCTTCCTCTTCCTACTTACCCTTACGTTCCCCCTTGCATTTATGTATATGATGTTGGGCTCTGTACATTTCCCTTTGATATGTATGATGGTATTTTTCCATCCTGCTTTGTAAAACCCAAACATCGTTTTATTATGACTTGCCTTTTTGCCTTTTTATGGGAATGTATATATTGATAATATTTTATTGTTTGTATACTGATAAAACAAAATAAAGATAAAAAAAAGAATTATGTACTTTTGGGGCCAGTTCACACCAGAAGGTGGTGCAGGAAACACACATTCCATGAGCGTTTCCCACATCATGTTCAAAATGCACTGCAGCTGTGTTCTGCAGTGGGTGTCAATATTAAGCTAATTACACCCCAAATGCAGATCACAAACGCAGTGTGTTTGCCCGCACTGGATCGCATGGTACAGAAGTACCATGTGATTTGGTTGCAGTGAGTTTTCCAATTGTAGAGCATACACTACTTTTAGTTGGCTACTACTACGCCCACGTCACTTCCGGCTACTGGAACGCACGCCGGAACGCATACCGGCCATCGCATTGCTTCCTGGTTTTGAGCCGCATATTCTGAGTTTTACATGTAAGTGACTACTTTTTTGATTAAACAAAGTTTGTACATACTGAACCATGAGTTTCCCTACTTCCTTGTGCCCCATTTGAGACCACCACATCCACCAAGAGGACATACAATGGACGTACCATCCGGCTCCTCCAGGATAGTGGAATGGATCCTCATATATATCCTAGTGGGATTCACATAGGGAACGGCTGTGGGAAGAATAGGAACCATTCCAAAGACCATTTACCCGAGCAAGACCCCAAGGGGTCATCTGGTAAGTGGGTGCATAACTCGGTGACGGATTCCCCCCAGTGTTTGATCCTGCATGTGGACATTCCTTTGCACTGAGCACGCAGCACTTTGGAATTACAGTATTTTGATTTATTGCACATTTGCACCAGCACCTTATAATTGAACTATTTATTATCAAGCACGGACACTTTAAGCTTAGCACTTTGAATAACCAGTTGGGAGTTCACTCTTTATATGGATTTTTTGAGTGCATTGTTATAATTTATATGAATTGTTTATTTATAATTTGTACTCGATGGTGTGTATTAAGACACTTTAATATCTTTGAGCGCTGTCTCCCCTTCCCAAATTCACTACTTTTAGTGCAGTGCAATTTCAGCCCATCCAAAATGAATGGGCTGAAATCAGGCCACACAGAACTGCAGGTGAATCGCATGTGAAGATACAGCGCATTCCTATGCAATTCCCGGTGTGAGACGGCCCTAAGTTTATATTTGGCACTGTGGTTTAAAATATATTAGGCCTGTTATGGTACAAATCCTTATGTTTGAAACATATTTTCTGTTTATGTTAACTTCAATATTTATGTTAAAAAAACACAACTGTTTTGAGTAATAAAGTTATTTGTTTAACAATTGTGGTGTTGAATGAATTCATTTGTAAATGCTAAAAACAAAGCTAAACACCAATACAGAAAGTAGCTTTGGACCAGCTTGATTTAAGCTGCTTATTAACCTAAAGAAAGTGTGCTCATAATTGCAATTAAGTACACATATCTTGAAAATTTCTTGTAGAAACCGGAAAAAAATAATTGGAGCAACTTTATATTTTTGAGTACTCAACCTAAAAACATGTGTTTATAATGCCAGTAATTAGGTGGGTGGTAAAAAAAATGCATTTCTATCTAGCAGACAGTGGATGGTTTCCTGTACATTTTAACGGCCACTGATTACTTCTCAAAGTGGATAGAGTCTTTTCCTTTTCAAGACCAAAACTACTGCCAAGGTGGGACGTCATCTTTGATCCCTGATATAGCGACACGGTTGCCAAAAAAAGGATCTTTTCATACCAGGGCAGAGAATTTGTCAATCGAGTATGTTTACTTTCCATGTGCCATACATGTACAAATGATTTAGTAACCTTTTTTTTTAAATGAGAATTATATATAACAACTGGATGTGGAGTGTTCTAGGAATAGAAAGAAGTGGCATATCATCCACAGACAAACGGGCTGGATGAGAAAACAAATGATAAGAGGTACGTTTCATTCAAGTTTAGTTTTCATATAGGGTTTTATTAGACCTTTGCTCCACAGGTTTCACTTTAACTTATGTTATTCTTACATTGCGCTTGTTTCTATTAGTGGGCAGAGCTATAAATTTCACGTTACTTTGTAGAGTTTTGTAAATGTGTAAATGTGTCTTTTTCTTTTTTTCATTCTAGAGCTCTCTCTAAATTGGTAAATGAAAAGCAGAATTGGGATGTTTATTTGGAAGCTACATTATTGTCTTTCAGATCAAAGGTCCAAACCACAACCAAATTTCTCTTTGTTCTGATGTATGGGAGATTCAATCCATCTATCCACAGGGTCTGTAAATACCGGGGACTCCTCCACCGGAAACACAGTAGACTTGTTTAGTCTGGAAACCGGATGATCCACGTCCGCGAAGGAGTGGAGCCTTTTAAAGTGCTTAGGCACCACTAACATTTGTTTGATGTACCCCCACTGTTCATTGACAATGTTGTCAAAAATTTCCAGTCAAGGAAAAACCTTGAGCAACTTCTGGGATTTGCGGGTGCCAAAAGACACCTCCGTCCCCTGACACTGTAGAATAATCCGCCATTTTTAAGGTTTCCCAAACAGACACTATAAGTGCCTCCACCACCGCACTTTCCCGCGCAGCTGCTGACGAGGATACATCCTCCTTGCCATCAGACTGTGAGGATGGCATGCGTCCACGGTGGCCAAATCTACCTCAGAATCTGAGGATACTAAAGAGACAGGGGAGGGCATAGGGCCCTTTCTATTTGTGGCATTTTTTTTTAAAACTAAATCCACTTTTGACACCAGGTTTTCCAAAACTGTTGTAAATGTTTTAACTCGTAAGCAACAAGTGTCAGAAAAAGGCTTTGAAATGAAGGGGTTAAAATACCCAGTGGTGGGGCATAGCTTAAGATCACATGACCACCGTAGCTGGCTGTCATGTCATCCGAAAATCCGTTGTCTGCAAAGCGCTATTGACTGCAATCCACGCAAAAATGCGGCCTCTCTGCACTAAGGCCCAGGCGCCGAAAAGCCACATATTTATGTGCGACTGGTGGGAAGGGGTTAACCTGTTTTATTGATTTTTCTAAATTTTACACAAGAAAAAAAAAAAGGAAAAACACAATAGAGAAATTGTATATCACAAATAATGCACTTTTCACCACAGGTACATTACAAGAAATACAAAGAATGTAGGTGCATTCAGAAAAAAAGGAAAAAGAGATAAGCACACTTTAGACAAATAGAGGGTGTGTACCAAGTTAATGTAATCACCTGTAAGGGCGGGCACATAGGCGTAAGCACAATACGTTAATTGCTCTAAAAAATACAATATAGATAAAAAATCAAGTATATAAAGAGCCTCTGCCAATATCTTGAATGGCACGAGTATCAATTCTGCCATCTATGTAGCAAGTTAAAAAGACGAAGGTGCAAATATGCAAAATCATCATTTTTTGCTAGAAAATTACTTAGAACCCCAAAACATTTTTTTTTAAAGTAGGGCTCCGGAGAATTAAATCGCGGGTGTTGCAGTTTTTTATATCGCACGGTATTTGCGCAGCTGTTTTTCAATTGCTCATTTATTTGGGGGGGGGGGGGATAATCGTTTTAATGCACAAAAACACAGTAGAATACCTAAATGATTTTAAGCCACGTAAATAGACACCTAACATATCAAGCTTTAAAATTGAGCAAACAAATAGAACGACACATTCAATTATCCATAGAGGATGCTTTAAAAACCTTTACAGTTCATCAGTTTAGTGTTACACAGGATGCTTACTGCTAAAATTATTGCATATAATATTCTTGCTACAATGTTTGAGGCAATACCTCACGTGTGATGTGCGGTGGGAACGCAATTGATATATGTGTGTGTGACCTACATATGCGTTTGCCGTTGGGAGGACAGGGGTGATTTCCATTTTTTTCTATTTTAAAACTTTTTTTTTTTGTTTACTTTTATGGCTACTAACAAGGGATGAACAATATCCCCTTGTGATAGCTGGAGCAGTGCCAGGTCCTCTTTATAGAGATCTGGGGATGTTCCCATCCTCAATCATCCCTATGGTTAGCTGGAACAGGAGAATCTGCTTTTCCCCTTCCGCTGCCAGTAAAAGCGATCCAGCGGCTAATTAGCTATCACTAAATTAGCCACTAGGATCGCTTTTACATTAAAGAGCATTGCTGGCTAAAAAAATAGATACTGGGATGATACCTGTAGCTGCAGGTCCTATCTCGATATAACCACTTCAATCTGGCTACGTACGTGTACATCACGGTGGCTGAAGTAGTTAAATGATCTCCTATTTTCAGGTTTACCTATGAGACAGCCACCTATCACAACTAAAATCACCTATCACAATTGAAATCTGTTAAAAATTAGACACTTGCCCTAGTCATTTAAGGTTTAATATTCTAATAGAAAAGGTTAAATGACAGAAATGCTGAAATCAATCCATTATTATTACAGGCATGGATTCACCAATTTCCCATCGCACACGATCAAGAACTGCTCTATGACAGCAACAGGAGAACGCCAGGTCCAACAGGAGTCGATCTCCAAGGGAGCGCATCATTGCAGAGGACCAGCCAGACCACCGGCCAGGGACTATCAAGAGCTGCCCACATGTGCAATCTGCTTAAGTGAAATGGAAGCAGGAAAGAACACTACAATCCTACAGTGCTCCCACGTATTTCATTCAAGCTGCATTGGAACATGGAGGGAGCAAAGCAATTCATGCCCCCTTTGCAGAGCAGTGACTAATGTTCTTCAACAGGATGGATTTAGAAGGCAGCACCAGAGGCTCGATTTATGGGAGATATCCCTCCGCCATGTAGCAGACATCAACAACTTTGGGGTTTACTTTAACCTTGAGGAATTTGGAAATTCAGATTTGGTCTTATATTTTCTGTTTATTTAGATCCCTGAAATCAGAAGACATCTGGTGAAACATTAATAAACAGGGAGACAGCACCACCAACTTCTTCGCCTTTATAGGTTTGTGGTGTAGTAAGTATAGTGTAGATTACAATAAATACATATATTTATTTACATGACTGTAGATTAGGACAGAAAGGTGGGAGGCAGGACGGGGCTGCATAGAAAGAGCTGCGAGCCTGGCGGGCTCACAGAGAGAAAGCTGGGAGCCTGGAGGGGTAATAGACAGAGAGATGCGAACCTGGCGGGGCCGCAGAGAGAGGTGCAAGCCTGGCAGGGCCGCAGAGAGAGAGCTGCGAGCCCAGTAGGGCCACAGAGAAAGGCCCGAGCCTGGCGAGGCTGCAAAGAGACAGAGAGAGAGCTGTGAGGCCAAAGAGACAGAGAGAGAGCAGTGTGCCCGGTGAGGCCAAATGAACAGAGCGAGCTGCGGGGCCGCACAGAGAGAAAGCTGCGAACCCGTCAGGGCCGCACAGAGAGAAAGCTGCGAACCCGTCGGGGGGCCCCACAGAGAGAAAGCTGCGAGCCCGGTAGGGCCAAAGAGATATAGAGTGGGCTGTAAGGCCGGTGAGGCCAAAGAGAAAGAGAGAGAGCTGTGAGCCTGGTGAGGCCAAAGAGACAGAGCTGTGAAGCCAAAGAGACAGAGAGAGAGCCGTGTGCCCGGTGAGGCCAAAGAGACAGAGAAATAGAGCTGCGAGCCCATTGGGGCCGCACAGAGAGAGAGCTGCGAGCCCATTGGGGCCGCACAGAGAGAAAGCTGCGAGCCCATTGGGGCCGCACAGAGAGAAAGCTGCGAGCCCCATGGGGCCGCACAGAGAGAAAGCTGCGAGCGTGGCAGGGCCAAAAAGGAGCAAACCCGGTGGGGTCACAGAGGGAGGGGTGCGAGCTCAAAGGGGCCACAGAGAGAGCTGCGAGCCCGGCAGTGCCGCAGAGAGGTGCAAACCCAGTGAGGCTGCAGAGATAGGGGTGCAAGCCTAGAGGGGCTGCAGAGAGAGGGGTGCGAGCCTGGCGGGGCCGCAGAGAGAGGGATGCGAGCCTGATAGGGCCAGAGAGAGCTGTGAGCCTGGCGTGGCCGCAGAGAAAGAGCTGTGAGCCTGGCAGGGCAAAAGAGAGAGATCTGAGCCCAGTGGGGGTGCAAAGAGTAAGAGAGGGGGGAGCCCGGCGTAGCCACAGAGAGATGCGAGCCCAGAGAGGGCCCCAGAGAGGGTTTTTACATTAAAAATCTATATTTGTATATACTGTATGTTATAGTAGTGCTGATTAGGACAGGGTGGAGGGGAGTAGGTTAGTGTAATGTAGTGTAGTGTAGAGTAGTGTAGGTCTGGCCAGAGAGGGATTACTTTGACGCAGTTGGCCAGCTTAAACATGTGTTGCAATGCATTACAATACATGTGAACTAAAAATCCCTGTTTTTATGTAAAGTTTGCTAGAAGGGCGTATAGCAATGTGGAGAGGGTTCATTCAGTATTTTAACCACTTGCCGACTGCCGCCCGACTATATACGGCGGCGGTCAGCCCCTCCCAGGCAAAGTGACGTACCCGAAGAAGCCAAAGCGTGTGACCGGCGGACCCGATGTCCAACAGTCACTCGCAATCGTCGGGTGGAGAGGGAGAAAGGCAGGCGGCTAATGTAAACAAAGCCGCCTGTCATTCTTCCCTGTGTAAAAGCACAGATCACTCGGTCCTGCTATGTAGGACCGTTGATCTGTGCAGTTACACACAAAGCCACATCCAATCACAGTAAGAAACACGCCCCTAGGGACACACTTAACCCCTCCCTCTCCAATAAAGTTAACCCCTTCCCTCCCAGTGTCATTTTTACAGTAACAGTGCATATGTATAGCACTGATTACTGTAGTAATGTCACTGGTACCCCCAAAAGTGTCAAAAATGTCAGTCAAGGGTTCGATCTGTCCGCCGCAATGTCGCAGTCCCACAAAAAAAAAATCGCATTACTCATTAAAAAAAAATACAATAAAAATGACAAAAATCTTTCCCTTAGTTAGCAATAACTTTTGCGTAAACCAATCAAAATACGCTTTTTGCGATTTTTTTTTTTTTACCAAACATGTAGCAGAAAACAAATTGGCCTAAAATGTTAAAAAATTTTGATTTTTAAATTTTTGGGGGGGGAATTTCATATAAAAAATGTGAAAAATATTGTTATTTTTGCAAAATTGTTGCTCTTTTTTTGTTTATAGCGCATGATCAAAAAAATCGCACAGGTGATCAAATACCACCAAAAGAAAGCTCTGTTTAAGGTAAAAAAAGGACGTCAATTTCATTTGTGTAAAGCGTCGCACGACCGCACAATTGTCCGTTAAAGTCACGCAGTGCCGAAACGCAAAATAGGCCCCAGTCAGGAAGGGGGTAAAATCTTCCGGGGCTTAAGTGGTTAAGCACCTTTAGCGAGAACTTGCTTTCACCTTAGAAAAGTAAAAAAAAGGGAGAGCGTTCCCAATGCCGCATCCTAGTAGAGTGTATACTAACAAATGTATAAAGAATTGTCTTTATTTAAACATGTAAAAAAATCACAATACACACCCAAAAGGGGCAACTATTAAAATACATATCAGACTTGATTTATATAGGAAATATCACCATGAACACCTATACACCTATAATTGCTGGTCAACCAGCTGGTGACCAGCAATTAAGACAATATCTGCATCGATTGCTACAAATGTATAGGTGTTCACAGTGATATTTCCTATAATATCACTCATGTGTGACATGTATTTTAATGGTTTCCCCTTTTCGGCGTGTATTGTGATTTTTTACATGTTTAAATAATTACAATTGTTTATACAATGTCTGTCTCATGTTAGTGCCATTAAAGTCCATCATAACAGGACTATGGCTTGCAAATTTTGTTAGTTGCATTCACCTTAGTAAGGTATTTTTACTGAAAATTTGTAAATGCTTGTGTCAATCTTGTGTGCCTTGTTGCTACAACATTGCTAGAGTGATCCCTGGCATTACTGCTTGCACTTACAAATCCCTACACACGTGTACTCCCTCTTCCTGGTCACAGTCGCTCTGAGCTCAGTGCTCCTCTGACTGGGACCCCAAACACACGGGTGTGTGGAAGCAATCAGGCGGCAGCATATCTACCTGACAAGCAGGCTCCTGCCTGTCAGATGGAAGCATTTAGTTTTACACGCAATCCTGGTGGCTGGGAATGTGTGTAAAACCCCCTGTATCTATGTGTGCAAATCAATGCAAACAAAACAATGTAAATAGAGGGGATTACATTCAATAGGAGATCACATTTGTAAAATGAAGGTTATAAAAAAAAAGGGAAGTTTGTTTATTATAAGACACAATCCATTTGGCTTTAAATTAGAACCTGAAAAACACTTTGTAGGGATAAATAGCACTTTAGGACTTCTGCAGACTGGACGCTTTGGCCAAATCTCCTTAACGTCTATTTTTGGCGATTGGAAGAAAACCGTGCATCCAGGGCCAATCACTCCAATGACTCCATGAGAAATGAAAGGTAGACATCTCCTGTAGCTAATCGCAGGCACTCCCATGTAATCGCTCATGGGACAGAGAGTCTGCATCTAGGGCTGGTCACTTGCAGGTAATTGCTACTTGAGAGAGGGATGGAGGAGATGTGAAAGGGGTGGGGATGTGTGAAGAAGGATCGGTCAGATACCAGGCAGTGCCATCTTAAGAGCATTAAAGGCCCCGGGCAATGCAGTGCACTGGGGCCCCGCCTATACAATCACCCACAAAATGCAAATTATCGATAAGGTGGTTATTTTTTGGTACAGCAGTGCCAGGCTAATGACAGCTTCCAAGTTGGGCGGCTGGGTCCGGTGAACAGACACACGGACGGGAGTCAGACTCTACTGTCCTGTGTGCTCTGAGGAAGAGGCTCCGCCTCGAAACGCGTAAGCCTATACAGCCTTGGGGGGCGATCGGATCCTGACCACGCTGCTGAGGATTTTATACTTTGTTTGATGTGTTTTTATCAAGAACTCGTTTGTGAGTATTTTTAATCTACTTCTTTTAATAAACCTGCTCAAAAGGATAATGCACTAGGCCGGTGCGCCCTTGTGTCCGTCTGTTGTTTTAGCGTTTCCAGACCTCCCTGGTCTTGTAAAGGGGCTGCAAGGCTGAAGCATTCCAGAGTTGCCGTGTCTATAGTTTGCAAGTTTATAGCCAAGCTGGATAGAGGACTGCACCACTCAGAGCGCAGGGGACAGGTGTTTTGCACCAACGGTTTATGTGACTGTCCTGTGTGCGCCTGTTCCCGTGGAGGCAGACAGGCATTCCTGCAGTTGTGGGCTCCCCCTCCATGGCCCAAGTGGCCTGACAGCAGCGCACCTGCTAAGTTTGGCGGCACAATGCACACGGAAAAAAAGGCTTGGCTGGGGCATGCCCATTCGGTAAGATGGCCCTGATACCAGGGTGGAATAGGTGTGTAAATGTTTATTGGACAGATGGAAATATAAATAATGTAGTGACAGGTGAGGACGGAGTAAGATGGAAGACTGGTGAAGGCGTAAGAAGGCAAGTGGGTAGACAGATCTGAACCTAGTGGAGAGAAATTGGTTAGAAATATGCCCGATGTACATGTTAGTGTATAATGAACAGATGGGGTGATGCAGGAGACAGAGTCCCTGTACATGGGACAAAGGACAAAAAGAAAAAATTTGGGAAAGTCACGTCCAGACTGGGACTTTTGGGAGGAATGAAACATGGAATGGAACACAGACAGTTTGTGTCCAGAACAGTGGGGATATGTGGTTATTGGAGAACAGCCGCAGCATGTCATTGATTTGTACAGGTGGCTGGCTCTCTGCCCCGTGCAAATGAGTCCTAAGCAAAATTAATCTAATTTTTGTTAAGAGGCCTGTCTGAGAAGCTGCTACTCCTATCTGGCAGACACAGTGCTATACAAAACAAAGTCCAGCTTCGCAGTACAGTAAGTATTCACATGTACCCAGAGACTGACTTCTTAAAGTGACCCTGTCACCACAGTCACTTGTATACAAAAGCCTACCTGCCAAAAAAAAAAATTAATACAGTTGGCATTTCTTTAAATGCTGCCACTTCGCTGCAAGTATCACAGATCTCCGAGTGCAAAAAATATCAGTCTCCCCTGCTATGCACAGTGGTTTCTCCCAAATAGGGGTGTCCCTTCAGTACCGACATAGTAGCTGGTGGAGAAACCACAGCACGCGGGGGGTGGAATTCTTGTAGTAGCGATCAGAGAGGCTTTTCAAATAATTTCACTCTTTTAGAAGTTGGGTTATCAGAAACAAATGTTGTTTCCCCTTGCTGCCTCTGACTTCAATCATTTCTGGGCCAATACTCTGAAGCAAAAGAAAAGAAACCTTCAGATTAAAGGAAAAGTTCACCTTGAGAAACACGTTACATGTTCCACCCGTTTTTTAGGGTGGAACACACATGTAACATGTTTCCGCTCCTACAAAACCCTAAACCCTCCTACCCCCAACCTATAACAGCAGGCTGGGGATCTTTTCTCTGTCACTATTTAGAAAGAGGGTGGCCATGTAGGTTCCTCCCACATGGTCACGTCATTCATTCACAGAGTTCTGTGAATAAATTAACTACTAGTAAAAAGAAGTTTTGAGGGTGAACACTTGTAGTTCTCAATGAACTGCGAGTGTCTACAGGGTCCTGGCATTGCACCCACAATCTGCTAATCAAGGGTGCAATGCTTTACCTGAGATAGGACTGGATGCATGCCACCCTCCCCACCCCCCATGACATCAGACGATGTCTAAAATGGAGCGCCTGGACCTTTGCCCGGCAATAGGAAAAGGGAAAGTTTAACCCTTTCGCTTTTTTACAGGTAAAGGGTTATGAGAGGGGAGGGGGACCATTTTACAGGTAAAGGGTTATGAGAGGGGGGGGACCATGCTCAGACTTCCCAGTAGGGCATATTGGGGCAAATGTCCCCTTGGAGTAACCCTTTATCTTGCAAATTGAAATGGAATGAATCCGCCTGAGAATATTGTTGTTCTTGGAGATTTTCTCCACAAATTCTAAACAGGACAATTTGAAATTCGTTTTCACGATGAGAATTGCTTTTAGACCCGGTTCACACTACTCCGACTTGGGACACGACTTGTGCGACCTCAAGTCGCTTGTCATTACAAATTCCATGTAAATGAATGAGAGCCATCTTAATATGCACTACTGAAGTTGCTCCGACTTCAGAAATGGTTCCTGTACTACTTCAAGGCGACCTCTAGCCGACTTGTGCACATAGACTTCAATGGGAGTCACCTCTAAGTCGGATCATTATCTATTTTCAAGCGACTGTGATCAGACTTTCCAGGAAGAAGAAAAACATTACCCAGGCATTCCCCACAGACAAAGCCACCTATCATTTAAGTCTCTTCAAATCAACGCTAAAAAGTCGCTCCTTAATGGGGCGACTTTCTGGTCGCGGTAGTGTGAACCGGCTCTTATAGTTTCAAGTTAGACCTGACTTGTTTTCCAAGAGTCTTTCAGGACCGCACCTTGAGAGATGGTTCCTCCCTCTCACCAACAGGAAGCACTCATTCCACTAAATTTTAAAAGGAGGCTTCTCCCCACAGTTCCTCAGTTTTAGAAGAGTACCTCCGGCCTATGCTGGAACACATAATCAAAATATGGTTAATAACAGCAAAAAATACAATAGGGCGGGCTTCCGCAGTCCTGAAAGGCTCTTGGAAAACAAGTTACCAGTAAGTCTAAAGCCTAGTACACACGCAACGAATTTCCGCCGACCAGTCGTCCATCTTTTGTCCAGAGTGGTGTTTTGTTGGTTGGAATGTGCCTAGACTGCACACGAATTTTCCCGCCCGACAAAATTCTATTTAGGAAGTGTCATGTGTTGGTTTGCTTTGTTTGTGTTCTTTCTTCTCTGAGCATGCCCAGTCTTGCTCATAAGATTTTTCCCTGTCGAAATCTGTACTGACTGCACGAAAATCGGACGTGTTTGGACGGAGGACAAAAATTTTATAGCCTGCACACCAGATTTTTTTCGGCCGAAAAAACGGAGTCGGTTGTCGGAAGCGTCATACTAACAAGCCGAAAATCGGCAGATTGGTCGTCGGACTAAAATTCCCACCCGAATTTCGACTCGTGTGTACGGGCCTTTACTTGAATTTTCCCTAAACGTCTTTCAGGACAGCACCTTGAGAGGATTATCGAGACTTACTAATTTAGGGAGGGACAACAGCCTGAAGGCCCTTTTTGCCAAAAGCCCCGTCCCCTGCCGAAAAAAGGTCCAACCTATAATGGCGTACAAATGTTAGATAGCTTGACCACGTAGCCGCCTTACAAATTTGGTCTGGAGTGGCACCAGCTTTCTCTGCCCATGTAGTGGCAAGAGCTCTAGTAGAGTGAGCTCTAATCCTCAGTGTGAGAGATAATTTTATTTGGGAGTAACAGTGAAGATTGAATCCATATGAAATTGTTTGTATAGAACTGACTTGTTCAATGGTTTCAGTTTGAGAATGAGGCGAAAATCCCCGGATGGCTTCCTTATCAGAAAAATATGGGAATAGAATCCCTGATGTTGTTCCCCTGATGGTACCTGACTCACAACTCCCTGTTGCATCAGGTCCTTCATAGCCAGGGCTTTGTTGTGTCTTTTGGAAGGTTTGTGACAAAATACCTTTCTGGAGGAGGATCCAAAAATTTTATCTGGTAGCCTTGGGACAGCATAGCCAAAATAAATATGGATTTTGTGTCATAGCTGTCCAGTGGGGGAGGAATTCTTTCAGTCTTCCTCCCACCAGCATTGTGTTTTGTTGGTTGACGCAGGAGGATGGAAAAGGACGCTTCCTTTCCCCTTAGACCTTTGCACTGACCAACTTTTCCTTTTCTCTTGGGGCCTGCTATCCTGCTGAGCCCCTTGAGGTTGAAAAAGACGTTCGGGTGGCTGCTTTTTCTTCTTAATAGGGAATGACCTCTTTGGTCCTGAGTTAGACTCAGTATTGGACAGGACAGCTGACAAAGAGGAGATCCCCTAAAAACAGAATTCCGCAGAGCTTGCTCTGGGATGCCGTATCCCCAGGCCAAGTTTTCAACCACAGAGCTCTTCTGGCTGAGTTTGCTAGAGCTGATGACCTTGCCGTCATCCTAACAGATTCTGCTGATGCATCCGCAATGTAGGCTATGGCCGTAGACAGAGTAGAAAATGAATCAAGAATTTCTTGTTTCTGCAAATCTGCTTTGAGCTGGTTAACCCAGTACTCCTGGTTTCTGGATACACAAGTAATTGCCATAGCTGGTTTGAGATTGCCCATTATGGATTGCCAAGCTTTTTTTAAGTTGCTGATCCATTCTTCTGTCCATGGGGTCTTTTTTGTATTCCTATGTCCTTGAATGCTAAATCAGTAGACCTGGAAACTAGGGAGAAGGCTGCATCCAGTTTTGGTACTTTATTCCAAAGTGCCTCTGGGTTCTCTTTAAAAAGGGATTTCTCTCTGGATCTGCCCACTCTTTTTTAATGGCTTCCGAGATGGTTGAATGCATCGGGAAGGTGTGACATTTAAGTTTGCCCAGACCTGCATACATTTTATCATGCAGAGACAATTCTTTCTCCTCTTCCAAGCCTTAAGTAATATAAACTGCTTTTAACAAACCATCCACTTGTTCCAAAGACAGTTTATATTTTGAGGGTATATTTTCTACCCCTTCCTCCTCTGAATCCTCTATGGGTCCACCTTCACACCTCAGATCACCCTAATTCCTGCACCTTCACACCTCAGATGAGCCTCAATTCATGCATCTTCACACCTCAGATCACCCCAATTCCTGAACATTAACCTCTCAGATAACCCCAATTCCTGCACCCTCACACCTAACACCAGTCCTAATTCCTGCACCTTCACACCTCAGATCAGCCCAATTCCTAAAAATTCACACCTCATATCACCCCAATTCCTACACCTTCACACCTCAGATCACCCAAATTCCTACAACTTCACACCTCAGATCACCCCAATTCCTGCACATTCACACCTCAGATCACCCCAATTCCTACACCTTCACACCTCATATCAGCCAATTCCTGCACCTACACACCTCATATCAGCCCCAAATCCTGCACCTTCACACCTCAGATCACCCCAATTCCTGCACCATCACAGCTCATATAACCCCAATTCATGCACCTTCACACCTCATATCACCCCAATTCCTGCAACTTCACACCTCAGATCACCCCAATTCCTGCACCTTCACACCTCAGATCAGCCCCAATTCATGCATCTTCACACCTCAGATCACCCCAATTCCTGCACATTAACCTCTCAGATAACCCCAATTCCTGCACCCTCACACCTAACACCAGTCCCAATTCCTGCACCTTCACACCTCATATCACCCCAATTCCTGCACCTCAACACCTCAGATAACCCCAATTCCTGCAACTTCACACCTCAGATAACCCCAATTCCTGCACCTTCACACCTCAGATCAGCCCCAATTCCTGCATCTTCCCACCTCAGATCACCCCAATTCCTGCAACTTCACATCTCAGATCACCCCAATTCCTACACCTTCACACCTCATATCAGCCAATTCCTGCACCTACACACCTCATATCAGCCCCAAATCCTGCACCTTCACACCTCAGATCACCCCAATTCCTGCACCTCCACACCTCAAATCAGTCTTAATTCCTGCACCTTCACAGCTCAGATCACTCCGAATCCTGCACCTACACACCTTAGATCACCCAAATTCCTGCAACTTCACACCTCAGATCACCACAATTCCTGCACCTTCACACCTCAGATCACCCCAATTCCTGCACCTACACACCTCGTATTATCACCCCAATTCCTGCACCTGCCCACCTAACACACCAGTGCCAATTCCTGCACCTACACACCTCAGATCAGCCCCAATTCCTGCACCTTCACACCTCATATCACTCCAATTCCTGCACCTACACACCCCAATTATATCACCCCAATTCCTCCATATTTATACCTCAGATCACCCCAATTCCTGCACCTTCACACCTCAGATCACCCCAGTTCCTACCTCTTTACCTCATATCACCCCAATTCCTGCACCTTCACACCTCAGATCACCCCAATTCCTGCATATTTATACCTCAGATCACCCCAATTCCTGCACCTTGTGGTAATCCACAAGGCCTGTGCATCAATGGCATCTATGGAATCAATCTTCCATTGGGGAGGGGTGATTTTGACACAATTTTAGTCCAAAAAGAGAAAATGTGGATTTACCGGGTGGGAACCCTTTTTCCTAAGGGGTTAAATACTGAATGTAACCTGTCAGCATTCTTGGAAGCCTAGGTGGTTGACCACCAATCCTTCCCCTCCCTTCCCTCTCCTTTTATAAGTAACTACAGCATGAAGAAAAATAAGGGAGGAAATAGAAGTACAAACATGATTGATAGCTTTGAATGTATCTTGCCATCCTATGCCTTGTGACATTTGTAATTATTGCACTCTTTGTTTATTTGACTTTTGTGAATAATATCTATGAGTAGTTTGTGATGCGTGCTATGCACCAAGCATATCTAAAGACCTCCAGATGGAGGCCTTCCTCGATACGTCCACGATATATGTCCTTCAGACCCAATAGGATTGTGAGAGGCAGGAATATACAACTGCAGAGATCTGTTCACGTACAAGAGAGTAGAACGGCAGAGGATCTCCAGACCTGAATCCCCAAGTACACCATTCCTACTAACAATCGCTATTCTAGGCCAGGACCCTACCCCCCAAGGGACGAGAGAAGGGATAGAGGGTTCCATGACGACCAGAGGGGATTTTTTTCAGGGTGGTCCACGAGGGAGGCCACCACCACCCATGTGCCAAGGTTGGTATCGACCACCGAGACGACAAGGATGGAGAGGACCCCGAGGATACAACAACCAATGGAGTCAGGACCATACTCAAGACAGAGGACCCCCACAAAACAGAGGAGCAGGGGGCTATGTGGGAAATTGGAGAGGATACAATCAAGAAGGCAATATGAGACAGAACTTCCGGAACACACTTTGGGAAGGAGAAAACGGACAAGAGGCAAGAGGAGGGAGGAAGAAAAAGAAGGCGAGAATACTAGGACAGGGAATCTTTAATCTGAGCGGTGTGGAGTTCACGAAAGAAGAACTCCATGCCCTGGATTTAGGCCTTAAATATGCTCCCATCAAAGATTTAGATAAATTTGAGGTATATGTTGACCTACGAAAATTTATGAGGAAACTGAATATAAAAAAATGTATTTACTTGGAAAGGGGCTCATCCACCCAACCATACTTCAGAATTCCAACATACGGCCGAGAAATAATTCTCTTTTTAATCCCAAGGTTCCCGGTAACTAATGCATGGGAGCTTTTAAAAAAATGGTAGAAGAGGACATACAGAAACTGGAAATTAATTCAAAAACTAACAAAAATATATGGAAATCCATATGGAGTCTGGAGAAATTGTTATTCGTCCAGCAGACAAAGGTGGAGGCCTTGTCATTTTAAAGAAACAGGAATACGAACAAGAAATGGAAAATCTGTTAAAAATAGAAGCCACCTATAAGAAGCTCCGTGGTAATCCCAAAAACCAATATAAAAAGAAGCTTAAAGCATTTGTGGCTAAAGGGAAAGATGTGGGTATTTTAACCAACAAAGAAGCTAAGTATCTTGTTCCAGACTCCTCCAAGACACCGGTAATTTATTATTTACCAAAAATCCAGAGAGACACCCCCCCCCCCCCGGTAGACCCATTGTGAGTGGAGTGGATTCACTTTTTAACAGATTAGGTAAGTATCTGGACAAATTTCCACAACCGCTGGTACGAAAGGGTAAATCCTAGAGATAGTACAGAACTGATAAAAGAACTTAAGAAGATTAAAATCTCTGGCAATTGTATTTTAGCCACCATTGATGCTAATTCTTTATACACTAGCATCAAACAGCGTGATGGCCTGGAAGGTGTATCGAAAACCCTTCATGATAATACTGACCTGAAACAAATTCAAATCCAGTGTATATTGGAAGGTCTGGAATTAGCCATGGGGAACAATCATTTTTGGTATAACCAAGACTTTTATGTCCAAACTAAGGGTGTGGCCATGGGGGCACGCTATGCCCCAAGTGTGGCTTATTTATTCATGTATAAGGTAGAGGATGAATTAATTTATGCGAGGGACATCCCTTACCTTAAGTTCTATAAACGGTACATAGATGATATCATCATTCTATGGGAAGGGCCGGAAAACTCCCTACAAGACTTCTTTCAGAAGCTTAACACTAACCAATATGGGATTAAGTTTACAGGAGACTGGAGTTATGAGCATGTTAATTACCTTGATCTTCAAATTTTTAAAGAACATAATGATTTACGCACGAGAACCTTCTTCAAAGCCACAGAAAGGAATGGGTATATACCAATCTCCAGCTGCCATCACCCAAAATGAAACCAAACCAAAGGGACAATTTGTGAGATTGAGAAGGAATTGTGACAACATGGAAGATTTCGAACAACAAGCAGCTACCTTGACTCACATATTTAAAGAGAAAGGGTATGAGAAGAAGCATTTGGAGACAATAAAAAAATAAAGTAAAGGGTATGGAGAGAGAGGAACTACTGACAAAACAAACAAAAGTAAAACAGACCCACACAGACTTAGCCTTTATAACTGGTTTTCACAAACAGTTTAAGGCAACAGAACAGATTTTTAAGAAATATTGGCCAATATTAAAATCTGATAGAACTCTCTCAAAAATTCTCCCGAATAAACCAAAATGTATATAAATGAAGGCCCCTACCCTGAGAAACCATTTGGTCCACAATGTAGTGAACCCTCTTAAAAATGTTAAGTTCCCTAACACCAAAGGCTTTTTTTTAAATAAAACCGTTGCCTACAGTGTAAAACTAACAAAACTCAACCTAGGAAAGTTACCAACTTCAAGTCCAGGTCGAATAATGAGGAGTTCCAGATTAAAGAACTTCTCACCTGCACTATCACTCATGTCACATACGTGATCGAGTGCCCATGCCAGTTGCAGTATGTAGGCAGGACTACCAGACCCCTGTTTGTGAGAATCCGGGAACACATTATTAACATCAGGAAGGGGTTCCCTAAGCACAGCCTCTCCAGACACTTCCTGGAAATTCACCTCAAAGATCCTAAAGGGCTGACTTTCTATGGCATTGATACCATCAAAAGCCATTGGAAAGGGGACAACAAGAGGATCAAAGTGTCCCAGAACCAAACCAGTTGGATCTACAAATTAGACACTCTACAACCGAGAGGATTAAACATCGATCTCAACTGTTTTGTCTCCAATTTTTAGCTTTAGATCATCTCCCTTCTTAGATTCACTTTATTACAGTGGTCTGCCCACTAACATTTATCCTTTTATCATTTATGAGTTAAGGCTCATGACATATTTTGTCATCTAATGGTACCCTTTAACAATCTCATGCTTGGGCTATCAAATCCATGTATTAGTCTCTTTATCTAGGATATGTCCTCCTCAGGACACAGATGAGTATGATATACACCCAGTTTCCCCATTTATCTATGTAACACGAACTTACCTCATCATCTATCATCCTAAGAAGAGTCCATGTATTTTTAGATGTCTCTTACCGGGGCACATATGGTTATGATATATAGGCGGCCTCCCCACTCACCTACTAACACCCTTATTCTTATGGGTTTAGACTAGTTTTCATATTCAAGTACCACCTCTTTTTAATAAAATAGATGTATATATTTTTTATATACATTTATGCATATTTTTTTTTTTTTTTCCATTTATGCAGATTCAATTATACAGTACATTTTTTATTTGGAAATTTTGTTTTTAATCCATCTATTTATTTATTTCTTCTATTTCATAAACACTAGTATTTTTATTTACACATATGATATTTATTTTTACACACATAATATACTCAGTCCTATCTAGGAGACTATTTCCTCACTCCTCTCTTGGTCTTATTCAAAGTATGTCAATATTAAACTAATATTTTTAACAATTTATTTTTAATTTTTGCTATTTATTTTAATTTGCATTAATGTGATTGCTAATATTATACATTGCTGGGTAACCTATCTACGACAGATATTATATATTCTTTACATACACCTAATAGCGTTTAGAATTGGCTTTTTATAGTTGCATTACGAATAGTGTTGAGCGAACCCGGACTGTATTGTTCGGGTTCGTACCGGACTTTTGGGTATTCGGTACCCGGACCCGAACATTTCACTGTATGTTTGGGTACTGTCCGTTGTTCGGTAACATTATTTGATGTTTTGGCACGGTTTTAATGGCGCGGTTTCAACAGGTGCAAGGCAGCCAATCAGTAAGCGTTTAACTAGTGTGCCCTAGAATGGCATCAACTGGTTGCGTTACATCGATGATGTTTTGATGATCTGGGATAGCGATTTGGCTAAACTAGATCAGTTTCTTATAGGCTTAAAAACTATCTCCTTCAACTTAAAATTTACAGCGAATTGGGACTTAAACTCAATTACATTTTTAGATATCCAAATTTATAAAGATCCAGATGGATATAGATAGAGGCAATTCTGTACTACATGCTAGCAGTTTTCACCCGAAGCCGCTTATCAACTCTATTCCTTTTAGCCAATATCTAAGAATTAAAAGAAACTGTTCAAGCGATGCAGATTTCAAAAAAGAAGCTGATAATTTACGGAATAGATTGCTCGATCGAGGATATTCAAAGTCTTGTCTAAGAAAAGCATATAATAAAGCTAAGGGTAAAAAAAGACAGGACCTTCTGTTTCGAACACAAAATAAAAAAGAAGAGGCAAACCCACTCCCACGCATCATCACACGTTTTTCAAATCAACAAAGAGAAGTTCAACGAATTGTGAAAAAATACTGGCATCTTCTAAAGATGGACCCCAGTGTCAGTCCATTTATTTCTGAAAGACCATGTTTCACTTTCAAACGGGCAACATCAATCAAGGATGTCCTAGTTGCAAGTGAATTTAAGATGGGACTATCAAAAGAACCTGTGCAAATATCGAGGCACATTTAAATGTGGAGGATGCCAGTATTGCCAGTTCATGAACTTTTCCAAACAAGTTTTGTTACCAAATCGACATTTTGCTAATTGCAAAACGAAAGGAGTGATATATATGCTAATATGTGAATGTTCTGCATTCTACATAGGGAAAACAAAACTTGAGTTTTGGCAAAGGGCCTATAAGCACATCCATTCGATGAAAACCAAAAACCCAGAGCTCCCACTAGGAAGACATGTTATCCAAGTACATGATGGTAGATTCCCGAGAATCACCTTTCTAATCTTGGATAGGGTACATATAGGAATTAGGGGCGGGGATTGGAACAAAACCCTTCTCCAAAAAGAAGAGAGATGGATCCATAGATTACGGACCACATTTCCCCCCGGTTTAAATGAGATGATCTTGTACAAACCTTTTCTTGATGGTTTTGTTTCAGGTAAATCTGAATGGGGAATGACATAATACATCTAAAAATATAATTACCATCATCTCCCCAAAAAATCCCCCATCCCCTGATATTGAAATCAAGAAATCCCATCTCATTACAAAACAAATATCTATGTCTAATTCTATTCTTGATGTCCAGGCGCATGGACATCACTACAGATAATACTTGAATATAACAACAGTATTTATATCGGTTTTCAAGGATCTGTTCAAAACATCATCTATGGGGTTCTAATATTAAGATATAGATATCTAAATCAATCAAAGACACAAGGTACAAATAGTATGTCCTTCGAGATAAATGCTTTATCTTTCATTTTTAGTGAGGGTCCCATTGTATTCAACAATGGTTGAACAAAAGAAAATCACTATAAAAATAAAAAAGATCCCCATAGCCTTGGATATTCTTTAATATCTATCAAGTGCATCTGCACGTGTATTTTCAGTCTCTCTCTTTTTTAGGAGACTGTAAATTGCTGTCTATGCGCTTGCTAATGACATCAATATGGTAGCTCCTTTGTAAATTGATGTGTTTGTGGGCACCGACATGATATTGTGATAACAATGTATTAAGTAAAAATAGGTGATGTCAATGTTGAAAATAATATTATATATTTGCACCCCATTTTGTAAGTATCATTATAATTTTGATAAATTAATCGGATCGTAATCTAACAATCTGCCTTGAAATGTCTGTATAAGAATACCGAAGTTGTTATGTGCCATTTTTATGCAATTTTTTTATTTCTCTTCCTTTGTATATATCTGTACTATAGATAGAGAGGCTCCGCATGCATCATGGGATTTGTATGCGTCGGATACCTCTGGCCGCACTTCTGTCACCCGTCAATGAGCGCACGGTGAGGTAAGGGGGCGGAGTCATGTCTAGTCGGGAAGGGCGGACTTCCATCACACCACCCGGCGCACGTAGGCCGCTCACTCGAGCACATTCAGTGCCTGGAGATGAGTGGCTTTATGGGACTAAGTGATTGGCTGTGTCCATCACTTCCCGATTCCGTGCGTCGGCGGGAGGGGGATGCCGATCGGGACTCCATGCGCGCCGGGCGTGGGGTTGCCATGACGACGGCCCAGATGTTTCTTCCGGACCTGTCATGGCTTGACAACCCCATTGGTTGGCGCGCCTATGTGGGGCCGCCCTCGGCACCGCCCACCCGGGGGGCCCACAAGCGATACACCCGATTCTGATCTCTAATCAACCAACCAATATAAATAGACTGGCATTCTTGGTAAATTCTAAGACACTCCATTCAGGAGGATAACCCACACGCTTGATAGCTGCAGATCTCTGAGAGGTAAAGAAGTCTCTACATTCTTGTGAAAATCTTGATGTTAATACCTGATTTCTGGAATAGACCATATGATTGACTTCTATGTTCTATATTCATACATAGATGGTATTTCTTATCTGTCTCCCATCGGACTGACTATTATAAAGTGTTGGCCCTCCATGCCTGATCACCTGCTACTTTAAAGAATTATGAGCTGAGATCAGACCACAGAAATATCGCTCTTTTTTGGACCCCATGTGGTGCTGTAGGAGGTCTTAGTCCTCCCCTTCATTACTTTCCCTCCCCCCCCCGTACATTCACACTCGCTGTTGTGCTGCCCTACACCTGTCCATCAGTGGTGTGTGGGGGAAGGTGACTTTTTCGTGTGGGCTTTGCAGAGTGATTCCGGTCATGCAGTGATGCATGTGGAGCTGATCATCTAAGTTTTTAAATAAAGGCGACCCTAGGTTTGAAATTGTGACGCAAGACATGGTATATGTATCCAAAATATCTAACCAATATTTTGCTCTGTATACAAGACTACATATAATGAATTTTAGGACCAGACTTCCAGGTTCCTTCGTGTTATTGTCACAAAATCATCTGAACCATATTCAGTCGCCCATGTTTTAACTTTTTGTACATTTGGAATATTGTCGTATTTTTCAATTGTGTTTCACTTTCTGTATTATGTGTTTAATAAAATTTTGACAATTTTATATACGAGTTGGCATCCGTTATAGTCCCAAAAATAGGGGGTTTCCTCTTGTTGTGTTTACTCTAAGTAAAGGGACGAGGGTGCCCCAACTCATTTCTCTCCTTAATACACGCCCAGCTCCCACACCTTTTCCTGGTTCAGTAAAAGAGGAATGTCCTAGTCTGAATTGATTCCCAGATTCAATAAACTTTTTCTAACATTGCCTCCCCCTGATATATTAGTGGTACACTTAGGTGGTAACGATGTAGGAAAATCAAAAACATTAGACTTAATTTTTCAGATCAGGGACGATTTGCAGCAGGTAAAGTTGAGGTTTCCCAACACAGTCATAATTTTCTCTGAAATTGTAGAGATTTATCTGGTTATCCAGGCCTTATTTGAGACCTTTGCAAAAAGTCAGGAAAAGGATTAATAGCGCTTTAGAAAAATTATTTAAGATTGCCGTTCTTTCTTATAGGCACACAGACCTAGAAGGTGGTATCCATGGTCTATATCGAGATGCCGGCATCCACCTTTCTAGTATTGGTTTGGACATATTCAATGCCAATATTGGTACATGAATTAAATTGGCCGCGTTGCGGGGTGGTGACAGGTCTCGCCTGTCTTTTGGATGGTATTGTTTATCAAGATATATTTATTGTACAACCCCAGTTGTTTATGACTGGGTTGTGGTTTTTAATGTTATTTATATTTGGTATATTTATTATTATTTGTTAAACCAGTAATAAACGGCCGCAGCCTTAATATTTCCAAGCTGTTTGTCTGATATGCCTTATTTTTAGTAGTGTTGAATTTATTAAATATTTAAGGTATCATATACAGTTCACTCCTTCCTGCCATTCCATATAATTTTAGACAAAGGAAGGACAATTGGTAAGTAGATGGAAATAAAAGCACCTGCAGTGGTGAAAAATCATAGTAGTAGGTGAGGAGAAAAGTGCATGGTGTGAGAAAAGAAAGAAAATGAGCATGCCTAAGGACCCATATTGCAGTAAGTGTATTTTGTTGGATGAATACTTTTCATGCTCCAAAGGTTTTGTATAGTTTTTGCAAAATGTGTTTTTCTGCACTCTATAAATGTGTTTTTTCTTTTCATGCCACTGTGTAGCTGTATGTTCTAGTGATTTGATGGTAGTTTAAATAGAAAGACAGGTTTATGCAAACAATAACTATAAAAAGTATGTTGGGTATGTATTATGCTTAATACTAAGGTGTCTACAACTTATTTTGCTTGACTGTTGGATATTGTAAGCTCTATATCTATTCATCATATGTTGTATCCTTGCACTGTAATTTGAATAAAAAGAAAAGAGGTTTAATTAACCTCTTTTATTTATGGGATAGTGACAGGTACAGCTCCCATAGTATAGATAAAATAGAGGACCAGGCTGTTACTAGGGAAAAGGGTCTGTGACCTCTTCTTTGAGGTAATTGGTTCCTATTCCCGCTGTAAGCTGCCCCCGTATCTAGGGAGATTAGGGAACTTACCTGTTCTATCCCGCTTTTCCCGCCTCTAGCCAGGATTGGTCCAGAACTCCCCCCTCAGTGTTATTTAAGGGGGCTCTCCCTGACTGGACATCAGATCGTCTCATCAAGCTGAAGCCGTGCGGTTCCTCCGGTTGTTCCATCTTCTGAAGCCGTGGATATGAGCCTGCTGCATCGCCTAATAGAACGTGCAGGAGAAGGAGGAGGAGAAGAGTGGGTTAAGAGATGCCTGGCTTTACCTTCATCTCCTTGTCAAGGGGAGCCGCCGGGAGCTATACCTGCAGTGACCTCCGCGCATGAGCTGTCTGCCGGAAGAGGAAGTCGCAGACCGGATGACGCGAACGTCGGCGAAGGAAGACCACCATCGCCACCGGAACCGGGGGAGCGCCCGTCGGGGGGAAGTGGGCAGGCCACGCCGTAGGTTTTCCCCCCCCTACAGGTTCCAGGCACAATCCCAGGAGGGCCTCGCAAGCCTCACCGGGCAGGCGAGAGACCGGCGGTGCGACAACTCAAGACAGCGGACGGCGGGCCGGGTCCCAGGCAGCCGCAACACAGGCATCTCAAGCACTGAATCAGCAATTTCATCAAAGGGCAGGTGAGGAAGCACTTCACTTACTTGGCAGTGCCCCTGAGCTCTTCAAACCTGATGTTAGCAGTATGTCCCAGCATAGAGTAAATCCAGAAAGTGGGGCTGACAGGAGAGTTGATTATGCCTTGCCTCACACTTCAGCGATCACCAATTTATTTAAAGGTTTTTTAAAGGATTTTCAGTCTTTGAACCAGAGGCTTCAAGTAAAGTCTTCAGTTGATTCTGCCATGCAAAATACAGCAGCTAGCTCTCCTTCACCACTTAATGTTTGGGCGCCATCTAGTGGTTGTTTAGAAATAGGCACCCAGACATCCACTGTAAACACTGAGGTTTCAAATTCCTTCCTTTTGGCCAAGTCTCAGAACTTACCTGAGGTTTGCTAAAAAGAGCCTTTAACATACGAATTGACTCCGTTGGGGTTTCACCTATCTGAAACAGTGAAGGAGAAAATTTGGCATGGTAGTTTTATAGATATGCTTTCTATTTTACCCTCAGCTAAGGACTTTGCGTCCAAAAGTGATAAAAAAGATGAGGATGAAAGGAAGTGACCCGTCACAAAATCGTTCAATAACTGGCTGCAGTCCTTTTTTATATATTCAGCGGTTATGTGTGAAAAGTTCCCTAATAAAAGCATAGGCCTTTTCCAACATCTTGATATTATCCTGGAGGCCTATAAGAATTTTGGCGGTACGGCGTGGTTTAACTACAACGTAGCTTTTCGCCAAAAGTTGGCTGTACAATCTACTTTAAAATGGGGGGTAAAGGACGTTAGCTTGAGCTTGATCTTTTTCTTTCCCAAAGGTCAATCTTTAACAGATAGAATTTCACAGGTGGTCAGCAGCCCCAACCTTCGTCATCCAATTTCAATTTCAGGAAGGGGGTGTGCTTCAATGTTAATAAATCACAGTGCAAGTGGCCGGGGTCCTGCAAATACAAGCACGAGTGTGCCTTTTGCTCAGGATCCCACCCTATCACGAAGTGTTTTAAAAAAAATGCAGAGTGGACAAACTCCCGGGAATCTACCAAAAGGCTACAACCCCAGTGAAGCTCAGCGAAATGCTCCCGTGGCTTCAACTTTACCCCGACAGAGCGGAGGCCACCCTTCTAACTGAAGGTTTTAGCGAACATTTTCCATTGCCAAAATTTTCTGGCCCTGGTTGCAAGATAATTTAAAATCTGTGTTCAGCTTAGAAGAAATAGTGGTTGATAAAATAAACAAAGAATTACAATTAGGTAGATTTGCTGGTCCTTTTGCCCACCCCCCCATTCCAAAACTTCAGAATATCCCCTTTAGGAATTGTTCAAAAAGAAGGAACCGAACACCTACAGGCTCATCCATTGTAATTTCCTTTTGGGGAATCACTCAATGATGAGATAAGTGAGGATTTAGCGTCCGTCCAATACGCTTCATTTGATTATGCTATGTTCAAATTGAGACGGTTGGGCAAAAGTGTATTGATGGCTAAAACGGACATTAAATCTGCCTTTCGCCTACTGCCAGTGCATCCCGATTGCTTCAATTCTTTAGGTTTTTTCTTTTTGGGTAATTATTTTTTTCGATAGGTGTCTCCCTATGGGTTGCTCGCTATCATGTTTTTATTTTGAATGTTTCTCAACATTTTTAGAATGGGTTATTTCTTCCAAGTGCGAATCTGATAATATTGTACACTATTTAGATGACTTTTTATTTCTAGGTAAAGAGGGATCTTCGGATTGTTTACGCTTATTAAACACGTTTTTTGATATGTGTGAACAATTCGGCATTCCCTTGGCACATGAGAAGACGGCTTGGCCTTCAACATGCGTGCAGTTCTTAGGCATCACCATCAATTCCGTGGAGATGGAGTTCAGGCTGCCACAGGAGAAGGTATCTAAACTGAAACTGTCTGCTGATGATGATCCGCAGACAAAAGGTATGTTTAAAAGAGATCCAGTCTCTCCTGGGCTTGCTCGCCTTCACTTCTAGAATTATCCCTCTAGGCAAATTGTTTTCCAGGAAATTGTACTCTGCCATTTCGGGTCTAAAGTCTCCCACAGCTCACATTAGATTATCGCACAACATGAAAGAGGACATGTTAGTATGGATTACATTTTTGATCTATTTTAATGGCAGAAGTATTTGGCAAGAAGACTTTATTCTTGACAAAGATTTCTGCCTCTTCACTGATTCAGCTGGATAAGTGGGCTTTGCCACTATTTGGTGCACCCATTGGTGCGCTGATTACTGGTGTGAAAGGTGGGTGCAACTAGGATATACCCGCAATAGCGTGCTACTAGAGCTATTCCCTATAGTGGTAGCCCTGGAGATCTTGGGTCACCAATTTAGGAATAGACGCATTTTAGTTAGGACCGACAATAGGGGAGTTATGTTCGCTATAAATTGCTTGTCCTCCAAGTCGCCCCCTGTCATCACTTTATTGAGGTACCTTGTATCCAGATGTTTAAAGTTGAACATCTGGATCAAGACTACCTTAGTCGCAGGCAAAGATAATGTTTTGCCAGACTCTTTGTCTCGTCTACAGATGGAGCGATTTTTTTCAGCTATTTCCGGAAGCAGATCGGACGAGTGTTCGGTACCCTGCCTATCTGTGGAACATAATCTGAATTTAATTTCCTGCAATATATTGAGTCCATTAGCCCCTACTACTATTGCCGGATATCAATCAGCTTGGTCGCTTTGGTTGTCTCATTTAAATTTTTTGAAGGAACCCCATGAGAGCTTTCTGAACATTTAGTGGTATTATTTTTGAATTCCTTGTTTCAGAGACAGTATTCCTGGTCTCACATAAATAGGATTTTAGCTGGGGTGTCATTTTTTGCTAAATTGAGAAATCTTCCTCCTTGCTCATCTTTTTTCACCGTACGGCAAGCTGTAAAGGGTTACCGGAGGAATCATTTTCATCTTGAATCTAGAAGGCCCATTACTTTCAACATACTAGCAATGCTTTGCACAGTTCACAGTCAGTATGTTACTCTATTTATGAGTCGGTCCTGTTTAAGGCGGCTTTTTCCTTGATGTTTTTCGCTGCTCTCGGATATCTGAGCTAATAACGGATGGCAGATTACGCGATTCTGGGCTGTTGCATTCTGATGTTTTGTTATATGAAGACACTGTTAGTATTTTGTTACGTTATTCAAAAACTGATCAGTTGGGTATTGGCAAATGGATACATTTGAACAAGTTTAAAGAATCCACAATATGCCCTGTTCGCTTGTTAAAAGAGTTCATGCTCATGCGTTCTACAGGTTCTGGACCGTTATTTATACATCAGACAGGTTAACCTGCTATCCAAATATAAGTTCAATGCGGTGCTTAAGAAGTGCTTAAATGTTTTGAAGCTAGACCAAGCTAAACTGACATCTCATTCTTTTAGGATCGGCGCAGCTACTGAAGCTGCAAGATTAGGTCTAGATGATGAGGTATTAAAGAAACTTGGTAGATGGAAGTCTAACGTTTATCTTTCATACATTCGCCCTAATTATTTTTTTTGACATTTTAGGGCGCAGGGTTGCAGTGTGGATCGTTGGCCACTCCTTCGTGCATTGGGCACGTGCAAGAGCTAGGAGGAGAATATACACCGAAAACATTGGTCTGGATCCTCATCAGTTCGAGGTTAAATGGTTTAGCAAAAGGGGCATGCTATGGTCTGAATTTTGTTTTGAGGTTTTTAGGTTGCTTCAATTCCTTTCCCCTCCTGATGTACTTATAGTGCATCTTTGGCGGAAATGACGTAGGTAAGGTAAAAACACTGGACCTAATTTATAAAATTAGAGATGATTTGCGGCTTCTTAAATTGTCTTATCCTCTAATGGCATTAGTTTTCTCAGAAATAGTCCCTAGGCTGGCGTGGTTTAAAATTTGTTATTTAAAACCATTAGAAAAGATTAGGAAGAGAATCAATAGGGCGTTGGAGAAATTGCTGCGTAACGCAGGGATCTCCTCATGTAGACACTTAGAACTTGAGGGAGGTATTAGCAGTCTTTACAGAAATGATGACAGGGGGCGTGGCGACCACGCACTGACATGGCCGCAGTCTGAGCGAGCTTCCGCTCTGAGCCCAGGGATCACAGCTTCTTACCGGAGACCCGCCGCACTCTCGAGGCACTCACGACTATCCCCGCATAACGGACACCTTCCTGCCTCAGCCGGGATGAGCAAAACCCGTCCAGCCGCGATGCAGGTGAAGAAATTGCCGGAGTACTTCCCGGCGCTGACTCACGCTGGTCTCCACCAAAATAGCGGCGAGAGGCCGCCTTCTCCACCTCACACCGATCCTCCGCTGCCCAGCAGCCAGCCACTGATGCTCCTAGGCGACATGGATGCCGCCGCTAGCGAGGTACACAGCTCTCCTTCCACATGTATAGACTCTGGGGCAAGCACTCCATCTACACGGAGTCCCCTGAAATCTAAACTTAGAAGAGAAACAGATATCCGCAGGGATGTGATGGAAGCTGGTTCCCGGTCTAAGGTACCTTTTGCTACATATAACCCACAAAATGACCCCATCGCTCAGTTCCCGACCACAGGCCAGCTAATATCAGACATCACCATGAAGGAAATGATGATGTCTCTTAAAGCCTCTCTACATGCTGATCTTTTTACTGCGGTCCACCAATGTAAGGCTGACATACATGATTTGGGTCAAAGGGTACATGTGACTGTAAGTAAACTATCAGAAGTTGCTGTCTCATATAATGTGCTTGTAGACTCACACAACTCTCATAAAGATGACATCCTCATGATCAAGAATAAATTGGCTGACCTGGAAGACCGGTCACGCCGAAATAATATAAAGATCAGAGGCGTCCCTGAGACTGTCACACCGCAACAACTACCCCATTACGTCCATTCACTTTTTAAAGACCTGGTTCCATCCTTCCCGGCGGCAGGTCTGACAATAGATAGAGTCCACAGGATCCCTAAACCATCCTTTTTGCCCCAGGAAGTGCTTAGAGACGTTATTCTGAGAGTTCTTGGAGGCGTTCAGGAGGAAAGACAGTATTCCACCTCATGCACAGTCCTTGCAGCTACTACCGGACTATTCGAAGCACACTTTGCAGCAGAGGAGGGATCTGTCCACCATTACTAAGCCCTCAGAAATCACAGTGTGATCTATAAATGGAAATACCCGGCAAAATTGAGTGTGACTTACAATGATTCCACACATCTTATCTCCTCGCTGGATCATGGCTTAAAGCTTCTGAAAGAATGGGGTATTGTCCCCCACGATCCACCTGATCCTCCTCGTCCTGATAACCACGCCCAAACGATGGATCCCAGACACCTCACGCCCGACTGGCAGGTTGCTCGGCCCAAACGGTCCAACAACAGGAGGAAAAATCACAATCAATGGGTCTCTCTATCACCTATTTCGTGACCTACTTCCCTGGGCTCACCATTAGGTACCTACCCCCAATTTGATCAGGCAGCATGCGCTGCACGGACTCTGACAGGTACACCTTTTTTACCCTTTATCCCTTACTCCCTTTTGTTTTATTTTTTACGAGTTTATTGTGCCTCCTTTTTTGTGGCACGCTCTCAGAAACATCTTCACACGACCTTTACGATCGACAAGTACTTTGTTTAGTCATGCCGGTTACCATTGGCAATCCGACACTTCTTCTGATATCCCACTCTCAGTTTCATCAGCTCTTACTCATTACTTCCCGTGGCTACCAGTTGTTTGCTCACGTGATTACCTATGTCTATATCCTTGATGTCGCTTAATGTGCGGGGTCTCAACCACCCCGCAAAGAGACGCTCGCTTTGGAAGGAGGCTCTACAACGCTCGGCGGACATTGTAGCTGCACAAGAGACACATTTCCACAAGGACAAAACACCTTTGTGTACTCACAACGATTTTCCCCACATCTTTTTAGCCTCTAGGGCAGAGAAAAAAGGGGGTGTCGTCCTAGCCTTTAACAGCAAATTGTCCTTTGAGCTGGTAGACTCTATCCTTGATCCCAACGGTCTGTATATTGTGATAGTATGTAAACTGAATAAGGCTTTATTTACTGTGGTTAATGCATATGCGCCCAACTCGCACCAATCGAGATTTCTTACTCGTTTATTCAAGCTGATCTTGCGGGTGCGACAGGGCTGTCTTGGTTTGTGGGGACTTGAATGTGACACTGGATGCTTTGTTAGACTCATCAACCCCTGGCAGGCGGGAACCCTACCATTTACGTGGGGTCCTGCAGGCTGAGGGGTTGTATGACGCCTGGAGATGTCAGCACGCTGACGAACGTACTTATTCATTTTATTCAGCTAGACATAACTCCTATTCTATGCTGGACTACATCTTGGTGGACAGACTGTCCCTACAAAAAGTCATGAAAACTGACATTCACGATATCCTATGGTCAGATCATGCAACTGTTACTTTGACTTTAGCGGTCGGCCCGACTGCGGGCCAAACACGGATATGGAGATGCGACAACTCTGTCCTCCGGGATGTATCCAGCAGGGAACTTCTAGAAAAGGAACTTCAGGGGTACGTTGAAAGGAATCGTGCGCACGACACGAACCCATTTGTTAACTGGAATGCTCATAAAGCATTCATGAGGGGACTGCTGCTGCAAGCTATGGCTCGAAAGAGGAAGGCTCGTTCAGCTAAACTAGACTCCCTCCTCACGGAAATTAGAGAGAAAGATGGTCTTAATCAATTGAATCCGTCCTCGGTACTGGCGGCCCAGCTCTCCGAGCTGCGTCGTCAGCTCCGTGAATTCTTTTGCCAGGAACATTACTCTTACATGCGACGTCTGCGGCTTAATTATTACGCCAACCACAATAGGGCCGGCGACTAAAAATTCGGAGGACCAAATCCACCATTCCCCATCTCTTTCACCACACAAGCTAAGATAGAGCATCCCCAACTCATAGCGGACACTTTCGCAGAATACTATGGTTCTCTGTATAATCATAGAGAGGACCCCTCTACCCCCCAACCCTCAGAACCATTAATCAAAGAATTTTTACATTCCCTCAAATTACCACAACTGTCGGAAACTCAACTGGCGTTCCTTAACGCAGACTTTACTGATACTGAAATACACTCTGTTGTTTGTTCTCTCCCGTCTGACAAGTCCCCTGGCCCAGACGGGCTGACGAACGAGTATTACAAAACCTTCTTGCCAACCATTGTTCCCCACCTAAAATCCCTCTTTACAGAAGCCGCAGCCACGGGGTCCCTCCCTTGAGAAATGCTCACCGCCCATATTGTTACTCTGCCCAAGCCGGGTAAAACCCCCGATTCGCCTCCTAATTTTCGCCCAATTTCCCTCCTAAATACTGATATTAAAATATACGCCAAGCTTTTAGCTAAACGACTGTTCGAAGTAATCCCCAGCCTCATCAAACCCGACCAGACGGGATTCACCAAAGGTCGTCAGGCCCCAGATGCCACCAGGCGCCTATTAAACATCCTCCACCATGTTCGACTCTCCAAAGCCCAGACCCTTTTGCTTTCTATCGACGCCGAAAAGGCGTTCGATAGAATCCATTGGGGTTACATGACGGCCACCTTAAACAAATTTGGCTTCCACGGACCGATAGTCTCCACGATCCTAGCTCTATACTCTACTCCCTCTGCAAGGGTTTTCACATCAGGCTTCCTATCCAAGGAATTCCAGATTAGGAACGGCACGAGGCAGGGTTGTCCCTTGTCCCCGGCTATATTCAACTTGATGATGGAACCCCTGGCAGAGGCTATACGAACGAATCCCCTCATCTCTGGAGTGACCGTAAACCGCATCCCACACGTAATAAATTTGTTTGCAGACAACGTTATCTTAATAATCACCAAACCTTTAATATCTCTCCCCATCATCCACGACATCCTCAACCGTTTCAGTTCCCTTTCTTATTACAAAGTGAACTTCCATAAATCCCTGATACTCGACCTCGGGATCAACCCTCATACTAAGCGCCACTTGCAGCAGCAGTTCCCATACACCTGGGCAGCTCACTCTATACCTTATCTGGGCATCCAAATAGCGGCAGACCCTACCAAGATTGTGGAAATAAATTTCAAACCTCTGATAGTCAAAATCCGCCAAAGTTTATCTCGTATGGCAAAAATAGAACAATCTTGGCTGGGCAGAATAGCATCTTTCAAAATGATGGAACTGCCCAAGATAATGTATCTGTTCAGAACCCTTCCTCTGCCTATCCACCATAAATACTTTAAAGAAATTACGTCCATTTTGAAACAATATGTTTGGCTGGGTAAGAGACCAAGGTGTTCACAGGGTCACCTAATGCAGCATAAGAGAGCGGGAGGAGTGGGTTGGCCAGTGTTAGAAGACTATTATGTATCCTCGCACAGGCTAAAAAATGGTTTCTAGAAGCACCGGAGGCGATGTGGGTAGGGCTGGAGACCTCATTATCTCGGTCTGCATCCCTGCACCTTCTGCTTCTGGCGGACTCGTGGCGACCAATTGATATACAATCATTTTCCCCCACGACCCAATCCACCGTCCTAGATTGGAGGAAATTGCTGTCATCTGCTAGTCCAAACCCCGCAGTTGCACCTCTCCGTATCCCGCTTCAAACCTTGGAAGTATTAATACCCTACTTAAAGACTAACGCATGGAGTTCCCTGGGCATCCGGTGGGTGGACGAGCTACTCTCATCGGGTACCACTAGGTCTTGGGCAGAGATCTCCTCCCACTACAGCCTGCCAAAATCAATGTCTTACTCTTACTTGCAAATCCAACGATTTCTCCATAAATTCCCACTGCCGGTTATAAACTTAGCTGCACCTCTACGCGCCTTCTTTACGGCCTCAGAGTTAAAGGAGAAAGGCATTTCCCTGATATACAATTCCCTAGCAGGTAAAATACTATTCACAAAAACCCCCCCAATGCTCAAATGGGAGAAAGACCTCGAGATGCAATTCTCAGCCCAAATATGGTCCAAATCCTTCCAAATAGTATCTGCCGCAACTCACTGCACGAACCACTGGGACCTGGCTCAGAAAATTATCTCACGCTGGTATAGGACTCCAGTCCTGCTGTCAAAATTTATAACGTCTTATTCGCCCTTGTGCTGGAGAGGTTGCGGTCAACCTGCCAATATATATCACGTATTTTGGTCATGTGTGGGCATCTCTAGCTACTGGAAGCAAATTTTTGCTACCATGTCCATTATCACGGGTAATCTCTGGTCCCCTGATCCAGCCCTAGCCATACTTCACCTGGGAATCCATGAATACCCAAAGGAACACCGCACGATCGTGACCCATATCCTGTTATCCGCAAAACTCATAATTGCCAGACACTGGAAGAGCAGTTTAGCACCCAACCAAACAGAGGTACTAGCCCAAGTCAACCTTAACTATCAGTACGAAAGGTTGTTGGCGTTAAGGGTTAAAGATTCTATGACTAGTTTTGATTCTCAATGGGCAGCATGGTCAGCATGGTATCCGAATCACTCTGTCACAGGTTCATCTAGACGTTGTTGATGTTACTATTACTGTACCTACACGAGTTTTAACGCTACCACTCTCACCCCTGTTAAACAATGTTGTATTGACATATTTCCTTGGCAATGTTCAAGTGCGAATTGTTAACATTTCATTTACCACATTGCAATGTTTGTTTTATGTTATTTTGTTTGCTAAAACCTCAATAAAAATTACTTTAAAAAAAAAAAAAAAAAAGAAATGATGACACCCATTTGTCTGATATCGGGTTGGATATCTTTAATGCCCATTTAGGAACTTGTGCCGAACGGGCCACGCTGAGGGGTTGTGACAGGCTGGCGTAAGCCGCCTGTCTTTTGGATAATTATTTTGAAAGTATTATTTATTTATTGCAACCTGCGTCGTAGTGGCTGGGTTGTTGTATTGATTTTATATTGATGTTTTTAAAGTTATGGTGTTTTAATAAACAAATAATAAATGGCTGCGGCCTCTTTAATGTTCCAACCTTAAAAGGAGTGTGGTGTCATCATTTTTAGTTTAAGTATATTTATAGTTTAGGAAATCCTGTCTACAATCCCATAAAAAGAAAAGGGGTTTAATTAACCTCTTTTATTTATGGGATAGTGACAGGTACAGCTCCCATAGTATAGATAAAATGGAGGGCCAGGCTGTTACTAGGGAAAAGGGTCTGTGACCTCTTCTTTGAGGTAATTGGTTCCTATTCCCACTGTAAGCTGCCCCCCGTATCTAGGGAGATTAGGGAACTTACCTGTTCTATCCCGCTTTTCCCGCCTCTAGCCTTTAGCCAGGATTGGTCCAGAACTCCCCCTCAGCGTTATTTAAGGGGGCTCTCCTTAACTGGACATCAGATCGCCTCATCAAGCTGAAGCCGTGCGGTTCCCCCCCTGCCCCCCATTTTGTCACGGCCAGTATATTATTTGTAGGGTCACCTTTGCATGCTGCAAAGGGGGACGATAGTTACATGATGGTTAATGTTATTAATTTTATTCAAGTGTGAACTTTGGATAATTATTTTGAAAGTATTATTTATTTCTTGCAACCTGGGTCGTAGTGGCTGGGTTGTTGTACTGATTTTATATTGATGTTTTTAAAGTTATGGTGTTTTAATAAACAAATAATAAACGGCCGCGGCCTCTTTAAGGTCTCTTACACATGATACTCCTGTTTGAGCATCTACTTTTTCAGCCGCAATTTTTGTCTTAATAAAAAGCGCGCATTTGCGTTCGCGTAAATTCACGCCTCTGAATATGCAATTTTTTTTTCCAGATCAACAGTATGATCGTGTGCGTTTATTTGATCGCATTTGCGCGCAAATGCACGCATTAGGTGTAAATTACTGTCCAAAACTGCAGGTTTCTCTATTTTGTTCTTACTGAAGAATATGTGGCGCTCATTTACGTGGCTTTGCACATAGGCACATTACAATGAATGGGCTCTATTTTAGCTCATAAAAAAAAAAAGCTGTACTGAGCATTTTTAAGCTGCAGTGTGCAAGGGGCCTAATATTCCAACCTTAAAAGGAGTGTGTGTCATCATTTTTAGTTTAAGTTTATTTCTAGTTTAGGAAATCCTGTCTACTATCCTATAAAGAATACTTGATTTGGGGGTTTTGGGGGGGGGGGGGGTGGGGGGACGGGACATTTCACCTGCCTGCTCGAGTGATTACTGATGTTTTATACATGTTCAATAAAGCTTATTCATTTGTACACAGCTCCTATTTTTTTCTTTTCTTTTCTTCATATTTGTCAGGATGTAATTCAAATATCTTTTGTGTCTTTTGAATGTAATCCATTTCTTGTATTTTTGGTGTGTGTGCAATGCCAGTACAGTATGAACATGTGTATGGCTTCGTCCCTATACTCCAGCGGCGTGTGTATCCAAATTGTAAGGAATATTTTAAAAAGTGTATGTATAGATTTGGCAAAAAAATATATATAAATAAAGGAATAATACAAAATTCCTGTTCAGCCTCTGTGGATGAATGTAAACAAAAAAAAACAATTCCCTAAAAAAAAAATGATTACTAAATAAAAAATTGCTACAGTGCTGTATTCATGCATGACTGACTCACCTTTTAAGTTGGCCTAGGTCAGTGATAGTGAACCTTGGCAACATAGGTGTTTTTTAACAACATTTCCCATGATGCTCCCCTACACTGCAGAGTACATGAGCATTATGGGAAATGGGGGGTTAAGGATTACCATCACTGGCCTAGGTAAAACATTTCCACGAACTTTTAGTTGTCTGTGTGCACCATTTTTAAAATAAATCAAAAGCCCTTTAACCTCCCTGGCGGTATGATTCATTTGGATTTTAGGTGCTGAAAGCGGTTCCATTATTTTGCATGTAATTCTTAAGAATGAGAAGCCCAAACCAACTATTTACATATTATTTTTTTTTTTTACTGTGCGTTCTTCTTTATAACATCTTGGGTATGATAAAGTTTGAAACAAAAAAAAAAGTTAAAGTATGTACCGTATTTTCCGGCGTATAAGACAACTGGAAATCTTCTCTAAAGTCAGGGGTCGTCTTATATGCCGGATATCGTCTTATACGCCGAATCAGAATATGCGGTGGAGGGGGGGGGGGCTCTCAAAAACATCCGTGGTATGCCCGGGGTATGGAGAGAGCGGCAATGTGACCAGATGCATCGGGAAAAACATGCCTTTCAGCCGTCTGACCCGCCAGCCCGCTCGCTCGCCCGCCCGCTCTGGTATCCTACCTTCTTATCAGCGTCCATCCCTGCGTCTCGCTCCTGAGGCCTGAAGCGGTGTAGGTGCGCATGCGCGATAAGATCCGGCGGCGGGGATACCAACTCTGACAGGGAGTCCTGTGTCATAGACTACGGTACAAGCAGGGCAGGGGCAAGACAGGTGAAAGAGGCGGGTTTATCTGGTCACATCTATTATTACCAGATAAAGGGGTGTAAATTAAGTGGAAGAAAATAAATAAAATGATGTTTCCCAACTGTATATACGGTACAATATGGGCACTGGAAGAGGGGTAGTCTTATACGGCGAGTATATATCAAAATCTATATTTTAACTGGAAAAGTTGGGGGTCGTCTTATACGCCCAGTCATCTTATACGCCGGCAAATACGGTATGTATGTATAAATACATATTACTATTAAAATTGTGTATTCCTCTAATACTGAGGACTTCAAGAAGACATTCATTTTTTTTTTTTTCCTTACGAAAAGAAAAATTATGTTATGCTAACCCTTTCTGTGCAATAATTTTGAACATAGAGGAGAGGCCACTTCACTACTCTGAAAATCCACCATTGGACCGGTCTGCTCCCTCTTCCCCTTTACCAAGCAAGGCAACAATTTGTTTCCAGTGCTCCTGATCAGGTCTATGTGCATACATGGACACCCACATAGCGGTTTATCAGTACACCAACCATTCTCTAACAAAAATAGAAAGATAGAGGAATGATGCTATGCAGCTAATGGAACACAGGATCAGTGAAAAGGTTCACACTGTGTGTGGTGTGTGTGTGTTTCACATGAAAGCAATTGTAAAAGTATACATTTTATTTTTAAATAATAAAAAGGTCTTACCTTCTGTGTGTAATAGTTTTGCAAAGAGCATCAATCTTCTCTTCTGGGGTCCTCTGCCAGGGCTTCAGATTCACCCTTCTCTCCGAGTGGCCACATGCCAATCCGCTTGCTAAAGGGGCATTTGTGTGGTCTCGATCACAAGCCAGAATGACAAATAGTCTGGTGCTGAAAAGTAGATGTAACATGTGTGAACTGTCATTTTACATTCCTCTAAATGTGTAATTTAGGTCTATCCGTATAGCTATGATGAGCGGCATATGAAATGAACATTTTTTAGTACCGTAGGTCTGTAGGGTACTGTCTGAAGTAAGGGTTTCTAAAACTTTATATTTCCAACTATTGCATGTTAGATGTTATAATTTATTTATTTTTTTTTTTTTTTGGGAGGATAGATTAGAGTCATACACATTTTTAGGAATCAATAGTATTAGACACATAGGAAAAATTTTAATATACAGTATCGTTTTTTTTTTTTTTTTTCTCATAGTATGAAGAGTACGATATCGAAGGAACAGTTGAAGAGGAATTAATACATGAGGGGCTAAGAATGAAAAGTAAAATTATTGATATTGTCCAAAAAAATGTTGACAATGCAATAGAAAAAAATCAAAAAAGGAAGAGAAAAACGGATACTGCTGTATTGCTGAAAAATGGGGATAAGGTTTTAGTGGCAAACATAAGATGTAGACAAAGGAAAGGGGACAAATTGCAGCCAAGTTATGAAGGACCCTTTAAATTTGTGAAGGTTTGTGGAAAGCTGGCAACAGTTGAAAGCAATGTGCATATCATAGGCGTGCACACACTAATCAAGCCTCAAACTTGAGGCTCTATCACCTCCGTGCTGCACTGCCTTGCCGTGCATTTGTTTCCCTGCTGATCCAACGTTCCAATCCTCCTACACTGTGCGAGCGATATCGCCGCACAGTGTAGGAGGACGGACATGCTCCTCCTCCAGACCTCCCCTGTATCATGCGCGGCGCGTTCCGTGATGTCACACGGAGGCAGAGTCACGGCAACTCAAGGGTGAGGCACGGCCGGGTTACTGCGCAATACCAGCGGCATTACTCTCGGTATCCCGCTCTCCCAGAACGGCTTACGGCAGCCAATATCTGCTAGAGGTGATTTTTTTCATTTTTAAATCATCAATTTGTAATAAATTGTGTAATTTATTGGTTGTATAATTATTATTATTATTATAGTGTATGCTAGCACTACCATCTTTCTTTCTATGGATTCTCTAGTTAGTCACCCTAATGTTTTAGTTTAGCAGCTTTAATGAAAACAGCTATTGTTTATTTATTTTATATATATTTTTCAGATTTTAATCTTTTTCTCAGCCATGTACAGTACGTTTATTTCTTCCTCCTTCATGCTGCTGCATTTTTAATTTAATTTACTAATTTGTTCAGCCTTAGTCAGACCCATCTGGACTGTGTCACATATTAAAGGGGCAAATGGCTACCTACTGATAGTTTAGATTCACATGCAGATTGTTCTGATTTATTGTTTTAAACTTTTTAAAACTTTTTATACTACATATTGTTCACACAGAGCACCTGACCTGGGCTGTTTACTGAGTGCAATTCACATAGAGATCATGAGCAAATGAGCAATGCCAATGTGTTGTTACTTAGACTTTACCCTGCCTGACTACTATTAACTAATGTATGCCCATAACTGTGTGTCCCTACAAAGAGAGTACTGCCCCCTATTTGAGCATTCCTTATGGTGAGAGCACTGCCATCTAGTGGTGCACTCCCTATGGTGAGAACACTTTTATATTATATGGTCATTGTTTCATTGTTTAACAGACTAGAGTACAGGACAAATAAGTGGAATGGAATTTATCAGTAAGTGTACTGAGGGCCGGTGCAAGGTTTTGGGCTACACCGGCAAAGATAGATTTAGTTGGCACGCCCAAAATACATCTTCAACTTTCGTTTCTTAAACCCCCTCTTGAATTTCGTACCATTTTTATGTTTCTTAGTCCCTCCTTTGTGTTGTACAACCCTCATTACTGTATCTTATCCCTGATTTTCACCTTTGCGTGTATCTAGGGTATCTAGCGCCGGGGCGTTGGTCTCCTCAGAGAACGGTGTCCATCACCTGTCTCTTTCCACCCTGAGCCTGTTGGTGTCTTCAGACTTTTTGGACTCTCAAGCTATCCAACTTTTGTGGTTAGATTTCCTTCAGATTTACCTTTTCTATGTAGTGCAAGGGCCTGCCAGATTGCATACAAATTGAAAGTGTTTAGGTTTGACCTCATATTATATGGTTTTGGTAAGTCTAAAGGAAAAAGTCTTCAGAAAATCTTATAGCGTGTATGGCCCATTAGTCTCAGATCACGCCTCTCGACGACCTGTACTATCTGGAGGTAAACTGGAAGGATAGATAAACTCTGTATTGCACTGACACATGTATACGGTTACTCTGTGCCATTATAGGGCCATCACATTGCCATGTCTGTACCATTGCTATGCATTCAATGTGCAATGTCCAATCATTGTGCCATGTCTAATTAATCTGTGTGCCATATCTAACCAATCAATGTACTATATGTAAACATTGTGCCATGTCTAATTTGTCACTGTGCCAGTACTATGCTCTGTATGTGTGGCAGTAAGTTGTCGCAGCATTCAGTGATCATGTAATGGCACACTGGAAGGACATAGCTCATATCTGTGCAGCTGGTCATCATACAGAATAATCATACAATTCTATAAGGGGAGCTATTACTTGTTTGAGGGGCGTAGAGGGTGGGTGGTTACAGTACAATCTGTTCAGTGATAGTCATTCACTGCCCATTAAAAACCACAGTCACACTCCACATCAAGAAGGGCACTGTAGTGCTTAGCAGGCCAAGGGGAAGTGATCTTCACTGGCAGCTTTAACACTTAGAGGACTTGTCTTATACAGTTACCTGTCTCCCCAACCCATGCCCATGCAGTCCTGGTAGAACTTAGGCAGCCTGTTGCTGCTTTTTCTATCAGGTCTTCCCTCTAGCCTATCCTGCTAGCGACTCTGTTCCATTTTTATATATAGATTATCATTGTGTACTTTATAGGTATAATATAGGTTATGTTTGTCTTCATAGGTTATGAACTCTTGATGTATTTGCCTCATTGGGAATGTCCAGAGTGATGCATAAATTTAAGTTAATTCAATAAATTGAAGTCGGTCTGTTTAAATCTTAATCAAGATTTATCGACATATTGAAACACAGTCTGTTATCCTGAAAACAGTAATTGTGAGATACAGCATTTTGAAATATGGATCGTTTTGTAATCAAGAAACCAAAAAAAGTCAATACCTCCGACTCGGTGGCTAACACTGTGCCTGAGTATGGTGCTGATAAAAGTACAGAAGAAGATATTATTTCTGTTGGTTCCGATCAGTGCAGGTTACTCTCAGAAGATGTACCAATTTATGACCCAGTGTGTAGCAGTGTATTACAAGCGTCTAGTCTTGATGAAGCGGAGGATGTTATTTTTTTTAGTTGAGAACAGAGCACTTTATATTCAAAGCCGTCAGACATAGAAACTGATGAACCAGAACCAATGTGTAGTTCCAGTGAGTTCCAAGCAGCAGGTCATGACCAAACAGAAGATACTACAACTTTTAGTCCAGGTCTTTCAAGTGAGAGTTTATGTTCAACAAAGCAGTCAAACATAGCAGCTGATGATCCAGTCTGTAGCATTCCCAAGAACAGATTTGAATGCCAGAGTCGATTAGCTAGAGGCCCTTATCACCCAAAACGTAGCTTGTTTCCTAGAACTAAAATAGGTAGTACGCAAATAAATTTTCAGAGTGATTGGTATGTAAAATACAGGTGGCTCGAATACAGTCAAGCAAAGGATGCAGCATTTTGTTTCTACTGCCGTTGCTTTCCTTCTAATGATGCAACACAAAAAGGTCACGCTGATCCAGCCTTTATTGAAAAGGGATTCAGAAACTGGCACAGGGCTAACAAATGTTTTAAAACTCACCAACTAACAAAATTACATCTGGTCAGCACTTCTGCATGGTCAAGCTTTAGTGAAGGAAAATCTATTGATGTGTTACTAGATGAGAACAAGAAGGCTTATCTATCAAAAAAGAAGAGGAAAGGTGTCAGAACAGAGATCTTATGAAGCGACTGATTGACATTGTTCGGTGTTTGGCAACAGGTGGTAGACCATTTAGAGGTCACAATGAAAAAAACGATAGCCATGAGAGAGGTTTGTTTCTAAATATTGTCAATCTACTAAAAAAATATGATCCTGTCATGCAAAGACATTTTCAAGACTCCCCTCGAAATGCTACATATCTGAGTAACCGCACCCAGAATGATTTAATTATGGCCTTACATAACATCGTGCAACAAAAAATTGTGTCTGCAATAAATGGAAAAATGATCTCAATAATTGCAGATGATACTGCTGACTGTGGACACCATGAACAAATGTCTGTTGTAGTGCGATACTTTAATAACAAACAGCAAAGTCCAGTTGAGCATTTTGTTTCAATTCAAAGGCTCTTAAAAGTTGATGCTCAGTCAATTTTTGACCAAATCAGTAATGTTCTTGAAATTATTAAAACCGACTGGTCATCTGTGATCTCTGTGTGTTTTGATGGAGCATCTACTATGTCTGGATGCACTGCAGGTGTTCAGATGAAATGTAAAGAAAAAAACTGTGAGATACTCTATGTACACTGCTATGCACATTGTTTAAATCTTGTCCTTGTTGATGCATGCACCTCAAGTAGGCAAAACAGAACAGTATTTGACTTCTTTGGCATTATCCAGACTCTTTATGCCTTCATGGAGGGAAGTCCTGTGAGACATGCTGTAATGGAGAAGATTTCTCAATAAGTAGGAACTCAGTTGAAAACTCTAAAGTCACTATCAAACACAAGGTGGGCATGCAGAGCAGAAGCAGTGGCTGCAGTAAAAGAAAGCTTTTCAGTAATTTTACAGGCTTTAAATGAGATCATTGAATCAAGTCGCTTAGCTGATGCTAAAATAAAAGCAAGGGGCCTTATTTGTGAATTAAGTTTGTTCAAATTTATCTTTGCTCTGCACATGATGCACCCTATTCTCCAAATGGTGGTAAAAGTTAGCAAGACTCTGCAAGCATCAAAACTCAACTTGCTTACTGCAATGGCAGTGGTGAGAAGCCTGTGCAACGCCTTGGTTTCCATGAGAAGTGACCCAGATTATTTTCAGTCTATTTTCCATGACTGTGAAAAAAAGTGTGCCGAAATTAACATTGCCATTTCACCAGTTAGCATGAGAAAAACATCTGTCCTTATTGATGAGGTAGCACAGTCTCAGTATCATTATCAAACAAAAGAGGAGCAGGAGAGGATAACTTCATTTTACCCACTACTGGATTCATTGATAACTGGTATTGACCAGCGATTTGAACAGGAGTCGTGTGATATTGTAACTGCTAAGCTTGGAGATTGCTAAATAGAAATTCTTGCCAACAAATTTAAGGTGTCAGTGGATGAATTGGAAGCAGAAGCCACACTGCTAAGGGAGTATGATGGACCTACTCCGAAAGGTTGCACCACAAATACCATCAAAGAGTGGCTTGATTGGTTTAAAGAATCAGATAGATCCAACACATTTGATGCTTTTTATAAGTGTGTTCAGTGCTTTACAGTGTTACCTGTGACAAGCTGTTCATGTGAAAGAGCCTTTTCAAAACTGACATATAAAAACCAAACTGAGGAGTACAATGTCCCAAGAACGCCTTGATGCACTCATGATCTTATACATTGAGCAAGAATTGGCTTGGTCAGCTACTTATAACGAGGTCATTGAAGAATTTAAGTCCATAACACCTTCTGTGAGACGTCTTCTTTAGAGCAAACAGATGAGGAAACCATAATAGTCTCTAGGGGTCCTGACAACCTGACTGATGCCAATTTTGTTGAAGGAACATTTTGATTTAGTTTTTGTTGCAAAAATTTCCATGTACCATGCACTTTGTGTATAAATGTTTAATTTGATTTGTTACAGTTACAACAGCTTATTTAAATATGTTTACGTTTAACATTTTAAAATGTTTGTTTACATTGCTAAATGCTTATTTAATTAAAAAAAAAAGTTTTAATACAGTTTTTCATTTTGTTTGTATTGATATTTATATTACTGCAGATCTGTTTATGTATGTGCGCATGCAAGCAAGAGTATATTTGTGTGTGTGTGTGTGTGTGTGTGTGTGTGTGTGTGTGTGTGTGTGTGTATGTATGTATGTATGTATATATATATATATATATATATATATATATATATATATATATATATATATATACACACGCGCGGCGTGAGTTTGTGCAATAGGCTGCGCACGCCTATGGTGCATATTGAACATGTTAAAAAACTTAAAGAAAAAACAAAAGGTACCCAAAAGGCAACCGAAGAAAAGATGGAGACGACACTAACAAACTCTCAAAAACATATTAATGTAGAGAGTACAATCACAATATTACCAGCAGATAGGAACCTAATTGAAGGTAATTACATAATATATATGTAAATATTCTATTTATTAGTGACAATATTTATTGATTGATAACACAGCCAATAAATTTGTAAAATCCTTCAGATATAGAAAAAGCTTGGAAAAACAACATTGGACACATACTCCGGTCAAAAATTGGACCATATAAAATTTTTGATGACGACATCCAGAGACTGCAGCCAGGAATGGAGCTTGAAAGTGAGGTATTGTATAAACTTGAACAATTGTTTAAAAATGTTAAAGGCGTTACTAAATCCAGGAGCCAGTATTCACTATATTTTGTCTCACACAGTAAACATAACATGGACATGCATTTTAGTAAATGGAAACTGCAAAATACCTTTTCACCATCTGCATTATTTCGCAGTTTTGTGATTTTGATCAGTGTCTGGTTTAAGCTTGTAGGAGAAGTTTTTAATCTCCTCTGACTGTCCTATCAGGCTGTGTGAACCCTAACTTTGTTTGGACAGTGCCAATTGGCCCTGTGCTGACCACATGTACCCTCCCAAAAAAAAAAAAACAATACACACTGAACTAAGCATGTGCAAAGGGACCTAATGCTAACAGCAGATAGATTGGTGACTGTGGAAGCAAAGGAGAATCAGAGAAGACAGGATCAGACAGCCTTTTTACAGGATGACCACTTCTATTCCATGGTGCATATAACACGCATGCTTTACTTTTGATACTGTGGGTTTAAGAACACTTTAACTGTGATAATAAGAATTATTTTGCAGGATGAAGCTCCATATTTGCACTTTATTCTCATAACTTCGATTAACATATTGGCAAGTGTTCTAATTTAATCTACTGTTTAAATTAATATTGAGTACCAATGTTGTATTTCAGATAATAAATGCCTATCTGACTATACTGGACAGGCGCACAGAGGAAAAAAACCAAAGAAAAAATTTAAATTATTGATACATTTAGAATGACCAAAATGTGGGAAGGAGAAGCATACAAACCATTTCGGGTAACAATAAATAAATAAATAATTCATATTCTCCAATATAACACCTTTAAGTTTAGATTTAGTAACTTGTTAGAAAATCACAATATGTGTTGACTAATTGCAATTTATGTAATTCCAGGATATTTCCGAATTCAGCATGTTGATCGGCTCAGTAAATCAAAATCATCACTGGACACTAATTGTGAGTGCTCGTTATAAGTGCATCCTAAAGAAAAATCTATTTTAATATGATGCACTTTACTTTTTCTTTAATTTACACTTATTGTTGTAGTTTGTGTTTTTCGGTTATAATAATGAGCATAACAAACACAATAAATGTTAATTTTCAAATAGATTGTTGAAATTAGCACTGCAAGTTCATGCTTAAAGTGTTACTAAGCCCAGATCCAACATTTACTATACAGAACATGGAACATGGAAAAGCTGATGTCTGTTGACTTATTGGCCCAGGGCAGCAAAACTAAGTTCACTACTGTCACACCCAGGAAATGTATAGCCCAAAAAATGTACACATACTTCTCCTTTAATATTTGACATTATTCTCCTTTTTTTTTTTTAAATTAACAAATGTAAAGTTCAGTGAAGACAGATGTGACTACCAACAGAATCGTATATGTGCCCACATGGGGATGGCTGACATTTACTTTAGAAATGGACATCGGGAAGAGAAAAAAAAAAATGACTTTTTTTTTTGGAATTATTAACAGGTAATGTACCCAAGAGAACAAAGGTCTCTCTACCTTAACTCCTTGGGTGAAAAGGAACTGGATATGCAGCATTGCAGTGATGTGGCAAGGTAAGTAAAAAAAAAAAAAAAAAGGTCATTAATATTTCAATACAAAGTTGACTTTAAAAATAAAGCTAAAACTAAGCAGAAAGCTAAGTAGCCTAAAACCAGGAAAAAAAGGTTTCTGAACCAGTGGGGATGTGCCCACCTTTCACGTGCACAAACAAACTCAGATCCTCCCAGAACAAGACCAGTCTGGCAATACCACAATCCAGCAGTCTTCATTTGTGGACTGATCCTAATATTATAAAGCACGGAGCAGGCTCCATAAAACAAGAACAACTCACCGTTGGAACATGGGAAGGGGGAATGGCAAACATTAGTTTCAGGTGGATAGAAGGATAAGGTGAGTATAAGCTTTCTCCTCACCCATACACCAAATGCTAAGCCCCACTGCATGTGAAAACCTTTTAAAAACTTTATTTTTACTTTTGTTACGTACTATTTCTCCCTTTTGTGGTTATTATAACTATTTCAGCTTTCACTGTACTCATCAACAATGCCGGACTATGCCGGACTATGCTTGTCACCAACTCCTACATTCTTACAAATCATTATCAGAGCATCTATGAATAGAAGACAGTTGGGTGATTGATAGCTCCGCACTCTTCATTCAGACATAGTGTTTGCAATTGGATAACAATTAGTAATGGGGTGTTAGAAAGAAGTAAAGGGGCATAAAGGATGGAGCATAGTCTGCCACTCTTATGAGCTAGTTTTCAAGCTACCTTAGTTCTCTGAAGACATGCCGCAACTAAAGATTATACAAGTAGTGTTGAGGGTAATAAGCGGAGAAATACATTTGATTGATATCAAACTATATTCTAGTAATGTCCCATCCATATGCTAACTTGTTTAGCAAGAGTAAACTTAGTCTTTATTGTGAAAAAGTGATTCATTTTTTTTTTTATCATATTAGAGTTTGTTTCAGAAAACATAATATCAATGTTTCAAGAGTTACATGTGAGACAAGATTCCACCCAAACCAATAAGACAGTGTGTCTTGTGGAGTATTTGTGTGTAAGGTACTACATTTCATAATAGAATAAAAAGTAATGCTGTTTAAATGGAACAATGAGACTGTGAAAATATAAAAAAAAAGTAAAATGTAAAAATGTATATTTGTTGTTATCTTACAATTGTATATAAATATTTTTTAACCATTATGATCAACAACTTTATTTAATTCAGTTTGCAGGGCTGATCATAGCCCAAAAAAAGATAGCGTTTGATAATTCGTTTACTTACATTAATGAAAATAGTTTTGCGATAGCCAAAACTATTCTTCAAGAAAGTGGTATGTAATAGTTGTTAGTGTGAATTATAATTTGTATATAAAGGTCTTTTCTCCTGTCACTTGAAGGGAGTGTCTTGTCACTCCAGGCCACTCCCACTCAAACAGTTCCCTCACAGCAAGTAAAGTATGCTTTTATTTTGAGGGTAATGCACCGAGTGTGTAAATGCAACCATAACAGCTAAATTAGCCGATTGATTGTTTTTACAAGCGGCAGTTTGGGAAGTCCTTCTCGGCCTTTTGGCTAAGATCAAGTGTAGTATATGTTCTTATCAGTTGGTATGGACCTTGATGGTTAGTATCGGCAGGGGCTGAAATGAACCAGGGTGCTCCAGGAGAATCTGGGGGACTGGGAAGTAGGCACTGTCAGAGAAAGCCGGATGGGTCCGTTGCCTTCTGATTTCAATGGGATCTGCCCCTATCAGTGTGAAGGGAGCGTGAAAGCCGATCGCCCCTTGAGACCGGTTAGTATTTCTCCTGGATGTAATTGGTAAGGAATAGGGATGGCAGTGGGGGGGGGGGGTTTCCTCCTGGGTTGAATCTGGCCTTGCAAAAGGCTTGTCCCCAGTTGAAGGCAAGCTCTCCCTAAGCTGTCTACGTTCCAAGCCTCCTGGTAGGGATGGGCTACACCGGGTCTGGCAGGGGGCCGAGACAGAAAAAAGCCCGTGGTGTACGTGCCCCTGGGGTGGCAGCCCAGGGGTGCCTTAATTCTCACTGGTGAGGGGTAGCTCGTCTTGAGTGTTTCGGCACCTTGGTCACTGCACCATACAAACTTTTTTTCACACCTGCCTCTTGGGCCAGGTCTTTTGTCTTAGACCAGAGGAATTTTTTACTGCGGCCGAAAGGCCTGCCTTTGCATCTCACATTGGCACTTTAGCACTTCTCCACTTCCCTTCCCCCACCTTTTTGTTTGTGTGTGTTTTCTTTGGCGTGTGTCACTTCACTGTCACTCCTTTTCCATGCACGACAAGTACGGTGTGGGTCCTCGGGCCTGCCTTGAACATCTTGGGAGGGGGTGGATATGGCTTTCTGGCTTAGTTCGCCCTCTCTCATGGGGTCTCCCTTCGGGGGAGCCCCACCTAGTACTTGGGGTGGGCTGTTTTGGCAGTCCCCCTGGTTTCGGCCAGGCAAACCATTGGAAGTGCCTCAGTCTCTGTCAGGAGTCTTGCGCCCCGGGGGATCAAGGTCAGGGTCCAACCTCTTCGGAGGTAGGACCATTTCGCACACCCTGTGCATTTTTTGTGTTTCTCACGTTTGCGTGTGTGCACTTTTTTATGCACCTGGTGTTAGTCTTTGAGTGTGTTCACACACCACGGGCTTAAAAAAATAGGAGGGGTCCTGTGCTGTGCTTTCTCTTAACCAGAGAAGAGTAAATTTTATCCCAACAAAAATAAAATAAAAAGTATAAGAAAGATTATTTTTTAATCATGCAGATTGATTGATACTAATGTCTGGCTATTAAATTCAGAACATGCTAATGCAGCAGTGTTCATATCTCAATTAAAAACTAATACAACTGCATTTAGGTACAAATATTTTTTTTGTTTTTAATGATGCCTTAACTGCTTCAATACAGGGCACTTTTACCCCTTCCTGCCCAGGGCAATTTTCAGATTTCAGTGCAGTCACAATTTCAATAACAATTGTGTGTTCATGCAACACTCATATGGCATTTTTATCATTTTTGGAGATACCTAGGCCTTTGTTTTAGTGTTTTTTTTTTTCACCCGTGGGTCTTTTAGTGTGTTAAGGAAAAGTAGTGTTGCGCTATTCTAGATAATTGGTGACAGAGCCTAGGTCGGAGTCTACAGAATGCGAAAATTCAGTTCGCTGCAATAGGTATATCAGGCGAGAGAATACATTTCTGTTGAATATCAAATTAGAAATAAATCAAATCTGCACAATTATCTTAATTAGAGGAAAAATTCTGGTTCATACCAACTTAAATACAAAGAAAAATTAACTTAAACATTAGAAATTATAATCAAAGGTGCATGTTTATCCTGAAGTAAAAAATGTGACGCGAGTATTAACATAGTGAGATGCCAAATTAATAAAATCACTGGATGATCAATTAAGAATAATGAAATAAAACTTCTCGTACTAATAAGAAAGGAAGTGCATATGAAACCAGTATTTATGGCTAGAGTAAGTAGAAAAAAATAAAAAAATGTATATATACAGTAAATGTTCGAAAACTTAAAAAACAAAGGCAAGACGTCAGTGTAGAAAATATAAACGCAGGAATGTGAGCCAGCAGGCTCCACGTAGTACAAATGCTAAATTACATAATGTGGTTTTCAGTGTTTAAAGCAGTCTATGGATATAATAAGCGCATAGTCCAATACTGCAGCATGGGAGACTCTCCGGGGCTAATGCATCCTTCCTTGGCTCTGGTGCTAGTGGATGGTCCAGGTAAAACACTTGCAGGCAGGTGTATAGGAGAGAGAACGCTCCGATAGTGTACTAAAGTTTCAAATTTTTATTGAGCACAAAAACACTAAAAACTTACATTTAAAAAGACTTACATCAGCATTCAAGGCAGGGATGACCAGCTCGTCCTCCGGTAACAATTCCGGTGTGGTAAGCTACCCTACGCGTACCATCACTGTCATGCGACTTCTTTTATTCTTTGATTTTCATAAAAACAATTAAAGACAAAACATTTAAAGAAAAAGAAAAATGTTTGAAAACATAAGTAATTTTTTGTGCTTCACTGATATGCAGTGATGAGGCTGCACTGATAGGCTGCAGTCATGGTGACTGATGATGCGGAAGTAATGGGCGCTGATGAGGATGCACAAATATTTAGCACTGACGGAGGCACTGAAATGCAGTACTGATGAACAATGAAAGGCAGAACTGATTGGCACCACTGATAGGCAGTGATTGGCATCAAGCGCACAGCAGTGGGACATTGTCAAAAATGACAAGGATGCATAATGGATTGCACAACACTCAAAATATACATGTAAATAGCTCAAAATTTGCTATCAGTAAAACATACATGTATAACATTTAAATTATAAGGGCTGTTTATAAATGCATAGGGAAACGAAAAAATACATAATAATTAATTTTTGTGTTTATTCACTTTTTTCCCCCTTATACATTTATTTTGCACATATGATTTGGATGGCCTTTGTAGGATGTGTGGTGAAAAAGACGACATGAACCAAAGTACCTCCACAGTCAAATGGGTACGTAGAAAAAAATGTATACAAACAAATAAAAATATCATAATTTTTGGCCATACCAACATGACATGCCAACAAAAAAATATATATATACACCTTATATGCCCAGCTTTATTGGACCTCTCTCTCTCTAACAGTAGTGTCATTTTTCCCGATTTGAAAATCTTTCTGGGCCTTTCCCTCCACATGGGCATATCTAAACAGAGTGAATTGCGGCTATATTGGTCCACTAGCCCAGTTCACCATATGCGCATGTACTCTGCCTCCATGTCCAGGGCGAGATATGAGCAAATTATGCGATTTATGCATTTCAGCGACAATGAAATCGGTTGTCCTCGGGGAGACCCTGAATATGATTGGCTCCACAAAATTCGGCCCCTCATAGACCACTTCAATCAGCGGTTTGCAGCATTGTTTACACCCGAACAAGTTGTCTGCGTTGACGAGTCCCTGATTAAATTTACTGGCCGCCTTGCTATGAAACAGTACCTCCCCAGCAAGCGTGCCAAGTACGGGGTCAAGCTGTATAAATTGTGTGACAGGGCCACAGGTTATACAGTTAGTTTCTGGGTCTATGAGGGAAATGATAGCTGTGTGGAGCCCCCGAACTGCCCAGACTACATAGGGAGCAGCGGCAAGATTGTTTGGGACTTGGTGTCACCCTTATCCGGAAAGGGGTACCATTTGTACGTGGACAACTTTTACACAAGCGTGCCACTATTTAGTCATCTTTCTGAATTACAAATTGGCGCATGTGGCACCGTGCGACCTAATCGCCGGTGCTTCCCCCAACGGCTTGTAAATTCCCGTCTTAGTCGGGGGACGAGAGCCAGCTTGAAAACTGACAAATTGCTTGCAGTGAAGTGGAGGGATACACGGGATGTTTATGTTCTGTCCTCCCTTCACGCAGACACGACGATCCAAATTCCTACGGCAACCGGCGTTATGGAAAAACCCCTCTGTGTCCACGAATATAACCTTAATATGGGAGGGGTGGACCTTAACGACCAGCTTTTGGCGCCGTATTTAGTTGCCCGTAAAGCCAGACGCTGGTACAAAAAAGTGTCTGTTTACCTTTACCAATTGGCTATGCTGAACGCCTTTGTCCTATACAGGGCGTCAGGACGAACCGGATCCTTCCGGGAATTCCAGGAAGCGATCATCCTTATTTCAGTATTCTGGACACACAGAATTCACCCCTATATGGGATAATAACAAAATTCCAGAGCTTATGGAGTTGGAGTTCTCCCAAAGCTGGAAACAGAGGGGCATAGTAAGACTCATACACCTATATAGTGCAGGGGAACTGAAAACATTCCAGGTTTTGAAAGAAGAATTGGGACTGGTGAATAATAACTTCTACCAACATTACTTACAACTTAGACATGCATTGTCTATTCAATGTAGAGAGAGAAAGTTGGAGAGGATTGGAGTTCCCCTGTTAAAAACGGTGGCTGAGGCTATTTCACTGAAAGGGATGATCTCGAAAACATATAAAAATATCCACTTAAAGAGGAAGTAAACCCTCCTCTGACACTTTTACCTATAGGTAAGCCTATAATAAGGCTTACCTACAGAGATGTATAGTAACGAAGTAGAACTACTTAAGTACTGTACTTAAGTACCGAAATGCGGTATCTGTACTTTCCTAGAGTAGAATTTTTTTCTCCTACTTCTACTTTTACTTCACTACATTTTTTCGCTGATTTCGATACTTCTACTCTGATATTTTTTTTTTTTTGTGCTGCATAGTTACTCGTTACTTTTAAAAAAATTACCACTGCCAGAACAGTAGATGGCAGGTTGCATAAAGCTCAAAAAAATGTGTATAGTGTAATTTGTAAATCAGCGCATACAAAAATAAAGGCTGTGTATAATAAAAGCTGCTATACCAAATCTTTCCAATAAAAAGAAAATATGAAACTAACAAATAAATGGTGCTACAGTGCTTAAAGTGCATCAAGAAACTACTAACAAACACAGGTTAATCATTTGAATAAATCATTTGAAATAATAAAAAACAATATGATGTTCAATTTTTTGACTTCTTTCTTTAATAACTACATAATACAGTACTTGTACTTCTACTTTCAGTACTTGAGTAGAAATTTTTTTTCAAAACTACTGGTACTTTTTACTTTTAGTACTTAAGTAGCACATTTTTTGAAAAAACTACTTGCAATACTTAAGTAAAAAAAATGTTGAATACTTTAGTACTTCTACTTAAGTAACTTTTTCTGCGAGCACTTCCACTTCTACTTAAGTAACTTTTTGATCGAGCACTTGTACTTTTACTCAAGTAGAAATTTTGAGTACTTTACTGCTTACCTATAGGTACTGTAAATATCTCCTAAACATGTACCGTTTAGGAGATAATTACCTTACATGCAGCCAGTGACATCACTGGCGCATGCGCTCTGAAGGAACGGCCACTGGTGCCGTTTCTTCAGAGCCCCGTGCTGTGACTGTCGGCTCCCGCGCTCCCGGAAGACGGGCGACTGGACATGTCGCCCGTCATAGAGGTAAGCAGACGGCACGGCGGGGGCTCGTTCTAAGGTAAGTATTTCATAATGAGCTAGTATGCGATGCATACTAGCTCATTATGTGTTTCTCTTACAGGTTGCAAGAAAAAAAAAAAGTTGTATGGGTTTACAACCTCTTTAAGAGTACTGGAAAATGACTCTCAGCTTATTAGTAGGGGTAAATGGGAAGAGGATGTGGGTATAATAACAGATGCCCAAATGGCAAGAAGTGGTTTCTTCGATAAATTTATTGTCAGCAGCCCAAAGACTTACACAATTCTATATTATTCATAGGGTATTCTATACACCTAAAAGACAATTCCAATTTGGGAGACGGCCAGACGCATCCTGCCCTAGATTTAGGGCTGTAATTGGAGATCTGATGCATATGTTACGGAGGTGCCCTAAGTTACATAGATACTTGGAAGGGGTACTAGATAATAAAAATATGGTATATGAGCTAAATTTGCAGATGGACCCGTTGCTGTGTATACTGGGACATCTGGGGCCGGATGTGGGGCCAAAACCCAAATGGATAGCAGGGATGAGATGCCTTTATCAAGCTAGAAAGGAAATTACATCCAGTTGGATAAGACCTAAACCCCCCTCAATAGGGGAATGGCAGGGAAGAATAAATAATACAGTTGTGAGGGAAAAGTTGTGGGTGATGTGTCATATTGTTAAATATGTTATAATTTTCTTTTTATGTCATGTATAAAAGTTTGTATACGGGTAAATAAGAACTGAAAATAAAGATGAAAACCTCATCAGGAGGAAAATGTCTGGCCAACGAATAGACAAAGGCCTTGTTAAACAGTTTACAAGTAAGAAAAAATATTTTGCATGAAACACTTCACCGTATCCTGAGCGTTATAAAACAACTTTCCTCACAAGGTCTTCCTTTTTCGAGGAAGTGATGAAATTATTGGATCCGTACACAATGGGAATTATTTGGGCTGTCTTGAGCTGTTAGCTGAATAAGATCCATTTCTTGCTGAACATATGCAAAAGCATGGCAACAAGGGAAGAGGGCACATATCATACTTGTCATCAACGATATGTGATGAATTTATTGAACCGATTGGTCAGCAAGTGCTGCAGCAGATAGTAAAAATTTAAAAAGCCAAATATTTAATTTCTGTTGACTCTACCCCTGACATAACACATTTTGATGAACTGACAATCATATTTCGCTATGTACTTCCTAGTGGTCCAGTGGAGCGTTTTACTAAATTAATTCCAATGTATGGATAACACTGGTATGGAATTAACAAACACTCTTCTTCAATTTATCGATGAAAATAGAATTTCCATCACAGACTGCAGGGGGAATGGATCTAATATAATGGTATGCAGGCCCTAATTTGTGAATAAAAAACCACTTGCTGAATACATTCCCTGTTGTGCACATTTACTAGTGATGTGTCATGCGCAAAAGATGCGGCTCTGACAGCCGATGCTTTGTAGTGAATCAGAAGAGCCGGCTCGCATCGAGTGAGAGCCAGCTCACATTTTTTTCCCTTTCGCTGCTTACCTCAAGGCAGAACTTTGTTTTGATTGGTCAGCAATCGCATCGCGGCCAATCAGATGTGAGGATATGGGATCATACCATTATGTAAAAACAGAGAGGGGGGTGAAGTGAAGCGGCACTCCACTGCAAGTTAAGGAGTCGTAACAACGTTAATAACGACATGGTCTGTCAGATAGCGGTGAGGAGAGTGTGTAAGTTGGCGCATTTGAAAAACTATGAGTGACACCCGAAAGAGAAGCAGCATCTGGCTCCAGTTTAAAGACAATGGAAACAACAAAACAGAGTGCGTTCACTGCAAGATGAAAATTACTTTAAGAGCAGGTTCCACCACAAACCTGCATAGACATATGAGAACTGTCCATCCTACAGTGCAGTTAGAAGAGAGAGGGCAAGCTAGCACACAATCTACAGAGCATGGTGTGTCTCATTTCAAAAAAACAGCAACTGCAGCAGCATCTACTGGCTTCCCCACACATGCAGGTATAACCTCTCCTACTGCAGCTCAAAGCAAAATAAGCCAGTTTATACCCAAAGTGATGACCCCATCCAAACAGCACAGCATTGATGAAAAGCTGGCTAAAATGATAGCTACTGATTTCCAATCCTTTTCCATTGTGGAGGACAGAGGTTTTAAAAGTTTTGTCCAAACTTTAAATCCCACATACACTCTACCCAGTAGAAAAACATTGTCCCAAACAACAATACCTAAACTATATGACACAGAACGGGCATTATGGCAAGAAAGGGTGAAAGAAGCTCCATTAGTTTGCCTGACAACTGACTGCTGGACCTCCAGAACATCCTGCTCTTTCACGGCTGTCACTTGCCATTTCATTGAAAATTACAAGATGACATCTTGCCTTTTGGACTGCTTTGAGTTCACAGACAGACACACTGCAGAAAACCTGGCAGAGAAGCTAGTAAGAGTGGCAAGTAGAGGACAAAGTGGTGTGCTGTGTGAGTGACAATGCAGCAAACATCACCAAAGCCATAAAAATTCTGAAGTGGACCCACCACCCATGTCTGGCGCATACACTAAACCTCATGATTAGAGGTGCCCTAAAGGTGGTCAAACCAACTGTGGATAAGGTGAAGGCTGTTGTGGAGTTTTTCCACAAAAGCACAGTTGCAACACAGAGGCTAAAGTCCACACAGTGCCAGATGGGGATGCCTGAACTGAGGCCCAAACAAGAGTGTGCCACCAGGTGGAACTCAACTTTTTTTATGTTGAAACGAATTCTTGAAACAAAAGATGCCATCATCTCCACCAGTTGATGCTCTATGTCAAGAGGAATGGGAGCTGGTGAAAGAGGTCTGCACCGTCCTGCAACCATTTGAGGAGGTGACTGTGGAAATAAGTGCAGACAGGTACATTGAACCAATTTTTTTTCACTACTACCATTCAGTCACTATTATACATTGCAGAAACAATACAGTATAATGTGCCACATATAATATGTCACATACTTTTTAAAAAAAGCTTAATTTTAAAAGTTGCTGTTTTCTCTCCCTCAGCTATGTCTCGGCTTCAAAAATGCTCCTGCTATGCAAAGGTTTGCACCAGGTAACAGCCCAACAGACTGTAACCATGCAGAAAGTGAAAGAATTGGTTGCAGCTCTTTGTTCGGCCATGGACTGGAAATTTCTGCGTATGAAGTACAACACTGTCCTCTAAGAAACCACATTATTGGATCCTAGGTTTAAAAAACTTGCATTCAATGACAACAGAGCTGTTCATGAGGCACTTCAGAGAATTAGTGCAGCAGCAGCAAATGCACCCCTAGCAGCCAGCCAGCTCCGCCATTAGAAGACCAAGTGTATGAAGCTATAATGGAGGTGAGGTCTTATCTTGAGGAGTCCATCATCCAATGAGCAGAAGACCCACTGAGCTGGTGGCAGGCCAAGGCCTCAGTCTTTCCACGTCTGGTGAAAGTGATGGAGGGGATGTGTATTGTGGCAACATTGGTTCCTTCAGAGAGAATCTTCTCAAAAACAGGGCAGATAATCACAGAAAGAAGAAATAGGATCAGTCCATCAAAGCTGAGGCATCTGATTTTTTTGAATGCCAATCTTCACTGAGGACATTAATCCTGTTTGCTTGAGTTTGGTTCTAGTTCTGTTCTGTGGATTTATTTGCTGTTTTGTTGTTAATTTTTGCAATAAAATGTTTGATTAAAATATTAAACAAAAGAATGGTTTTGTTACTAAGTAAATGCACAAAATTAGGCAATTATAAGGATTCTTATAAAAACACTGCATGTGAAAGGGTTTTCAACACACAAACCATTCATTTTTGCAAAGCTATGGTAAAATAAAGGTCTACAAACAATTCTAAATTAAGAGCCTTTCAGGAGTCGAAAGACCTGGCTCTTCTTTGGGAGCTTAGCCAAAAGAGCCGAACTTCCCATCACTAACATTTACCTAATCTTGTCGGACAAAATGCTGTAAACAGCTGTCCAGTTGGTTTTGTTCTTTAATTTTGTTCAGCAGTTGTGTCGCTTTTTTACTGCTTCAACTCATCAGTGGAATCTGTTAAATAGTTTCAAACCATGTGGTATACCGACAATAAAAAGGTTAGCTGATACACGTTAGTCTGCTCACCATGGTGCTGTGAATGCCTTACAAAAAGGCTATAGTACTATCAGAGATGTCCTTTGAAATATTTTGAATGATGAATCCACAAATGGAGAGATCTGTTTACACGCAAAGGGCCTAAGCAATGTTATGGATCAGCTGGAACCTGGAATAAGGGTTGAAGTATGGTCTGTCATTTTACCTAGGTTTCACAGAACCAGTCAGTGTCTCCAAGATACAAAAATAGATCTGCATACAGCAACAGGCATGCTGAACTCTCTGAAGGATTTTGTGCAGTCTCTCCGTTCTAGTTTCTCTGGATTTGAACAGCAGGGTAAAAGTATTTCCTGGTGCCTCCATGGCAGCATACCAATGATAGAGCTCCGCCTCTACTCCGCCCTCAGGACCAGTGAATAGCATAAAAGAAAGACGCCCCTGACTCCCAGCATTCTCCTTTTTTTCCTCATACCTTCTTGACTGGTGAAGAGTAGCAGTATGTCCTGACCTGCTGACCATCCGGCAGTTTCCGCCGGGTTAAGCCTCTCCCGTGCGCAGTCCCTGCTTCTTGGGTCGCTCAAAGCACTGATAAGACTGGGAACCCCTTCTGTGGATCTTGCAGAAGAACAAATTTTGGATGATTTGCCTGCAGGTTTTTGCAGGAGGACCCACTATCTTTAAAAACCTTTTTGTTTTTTTCCTTTTTCCCTTTTTTCTTCCTCCCTCCTTTTCTCTCTTTCTTATCTCTTACTCTCTCTCAAAATATCCTCCTTATTTTACCTCCCCCCCTTCTCTTTTTTAGGAAGGAAAATGGGCTTCCCCTCCTTGTCTCAAAGATACCCCTTGTTTGTGTGTACCTGCGTCCGGGCCATCAGTGTAACTTTGTCCCGCTCCACACATTCACTGGCCGGCGTGGTGGTGCTGCCACATGCGCCTCTCGGCGCACTGGTGTGTGCAGCAGCCTTCGGCTGCTCTTCCCCTCCTTGTCTCCTTCGCTGACGTCTCAGCGCTGGGAGGCGGGGATTCCGGCGTCCGCGGGGTGTAAGCGGGTGCGCATGCGCAGTCCGATCGAGACTCTGGCGGCCATTTTGGTTGAGGGAAACATGCAGGGCTTTTGCCCACAGTTTCCCTTAACATGGCAATTAGTGGAGGAGGAGGGAATTTGGTCTCCCTCCCTCCTCCTTTACTTATTAAAGGGACCATTAGCCTGGGAGCTATCCAGGCTGATGGTTCTGCCTCCCCCTCTCTCTGTAAAGCCTTACACTCTGCAGGGCACCATAGGGGGAGGAGAAATAATTTTTTTCTTTTTCTTATCTTTTCTCGTCTGGGGAATGTTTATTTAAAAAAAAAAATATATATATATATATATATATATATATATATAATAAAGAGAGAAGGAACCTTCTTATTGGTTCTTGAACAAAAACAAAAAAAAAGGGGGGGCAGAGATATAAAAAAAAAAATTATATATATATTTTTTTTTCTTTTTTCCCGTCCTCTTCTTTAAAGACCCCTGCTCCCACTCCCCCTCTCTTTTTCTTTAATTACCTTTCTCCCTGCCTTCTTCCTCTCTCTCTCTTTATGTTTTTTCATCTATTCCTTTTTTTTTTGTCCAGTCGGTCCTCCTGTAACGCCCTGCAATGAGCCACTCATCCCATGGACGAGATCCTCGCAATAGGTATAGGACCACCTTCTCGTGAGTATGTCTAGGTACCAAAAGAGTGCATCATTGGCTGACAAACATACTTTGTTTCAGCCCTACTCATTCCAGAAGATCAGGAAGATCTTCAAGACACCGTGAAGATGATAGCCCGGATCGCAGATCCCATCGCAGATCTTCCGAAAGATCAAGATCAAGGCACCACCGCTCTCCCTCTGCACCTCCTCGCTCCCCCAAAAAATGTTGGACCTGTGGAGCAATACCCTTGCCACGCAAGTTGGTTTGCAGAGACTGCTTCCACGAGTATGCTTCCAACCAGGAGGCGGAGAATAACCGGGTGGTAGATCTGCTTAAAAAGACAGTGAAGGACTCTCTCGCAGAATTGGCAACCCTAGCGCCCGACCAGACAGCCCCTCCCAGGGCATTAGCGCCAGACAGAGATCCTAAAGCACCAGGCCCTTCAGGCCTCAACGCTTCTCGTCCTTCCACAGACCCACTGGCCAGAGACAATTCCTCAGATCTACACTCAGAGGAGTCTTCAGATGAGGCAGATCCATCAGGCTTCAGCTATGCCTTGGTACAGCCATTCATCCAGGCAGTTAAAACAGTCATCTCTTGGGAAGACACTGAGGATCCCCCAGCAAGATCCAAAACATACTTCCCCTTCCTCAAAAGGAAGCAGGTTTTCTTCCCACTGATGGGCGAGATCAGAGAGATCATAGAGGAAGAGTGGAAAAAAAACGATAAAAAATTCTCTCTGGGCCGCCTCAATAAACTTTACCCCCCGGCCGAATCGGATGCATAATCTTTAAACTCGATGCCGGTAGTTGATGCAGCAGTGGCACGCCTTGCCAAAAATGTGACTCTGCCCATGGAGGACTCCACTTCCTTTAGTGACCCTCTAGACCACTGGATCGATTTTGATCTAAAAAGAAGCTACTTGGCTTCAGGCGCTGCCTGCAAGCCGGCCATTGCACTCACATCAGTGTCTAATGCCATCAAAGTCTGGACAGATAATGTGGAAACAGCCTTGTGCCAGGATGTCCCCAGGAAGGATATCATCAAGGCTCTTGAAGAACTCAAGATATCAGCAGACTTTGTCGGAGAGGCTGCAATCGACACAATCCGCTGCTCGGCAAGATCAATGCTTCACGCAGTGATGGCTAAGAGGGCCCTTTGGTTAAAGTCTTGGACGGCCGACCTATCATCCAAGCAGAACTGGTGTAGGATACCCTTTGATGGAAAAGCTCTCTTTGGAAAAAAATTAGACAAAGCCATCTCCAGAGTCTCAGGAGGGAAGTCCGGTTTACTCCCCCAGGATAAGGAACCCAAGAGATCTAGAGTGGTTTCCTCAAGATTCCACCCATCGCGGTACAGGGACTACAGGCAACCGAGACAACAAATGGAGAACAGAAGACCCTGGAGGGGCACGCAGGCCTCCTTTCTAGGGGTGCCCAGAAACAAAACACTTACAGCCCCCCAAGACTCCACGAAGTCCTTTCCAGCTTCTCTGGCAAAGTCATCGGCACTACTGCAATTTTTGATAGAGCTCCAGCTCCAGGGAGCAGTCATTCCAGTCCCATCGACAGAACGCTATACAGGCTTTTATTCCCCACTCTTTCAGGTCAGGAAAAAGACAAAAGGATGGAGACCTGTTGTAGATCTCAAGAAACATTAAATACAATTATCCAGGTAATCCAGCCAGGAGACTGGTTGATATCACTCGACCTCCAGGATGCCTATCTGCATATCCCAATCCTCCCATCCTTCCAGAAATTCCTGAGATTTACAGTAGGGGGAATACATCTACAATTCAAAGCCCTTCCATTTGGCCTCTGTACTTCGCCTCGGGTATTTACCAAGGTCCTAATATCCGTTCTCGCTCCTCCGGGAGAAGGGTTTAAGAGTGTATCATTATTTGGACGACATCCTTCTCCTTGCAGACAACCCAGTACGGCTCATGTCCCACAGGGAGATTCTTCTTCAGTCCCCGGAAGATTTTGGATGGCTAGTAAACCTCAAGAAAAGTCATCTATCTCCAACACAACAGATGGTCTATCTAGGGGTTTTGTTCAATACTCGGCGGGGGGCGGTATCTTTACCCCCCAAGAGGAGGGACATTGTCATCCAGAGAATGTTCAAGGTCATCGAGAGTTCTCATCTGACGGCCTCCCAGTGCCTGAGGCTAGTGGGTACGATGTCATCCTGTATCCCCATGGTGCCATGGGCCCATTGGCATCTACTGTTCTTCCAGACAGGCTTCCTAGCGCAGTGGAAGAAGGAACATTTTTGCCAAAGAATCAAGATAACCTCAGTAATGCGCAGGAGCTTACACTGGTGGACAAAGAAGGAGAACCTCAAAAAGCCTCATTATCTAGGCTCGTTCTCCTGGACCATTGTTACATCAGATGCAAGCGGACGCGGTTGGGGCACCCATTGCGGAGATACAAGACTCCAAGGAAGGTGGTCTTGCTCAACCAGGGGAATAGTATCCAATGTGCTGGAACTGAGAGCGCCCTTCTTAGCCCTAACATCCTTAACACCACTTCGCCAAGGACACAGAGTTCTTCTCAGGATGGACAACAGAGCGGCAGTATCTTCCCTACAGAAACAGGGGGAACACACAGCAGATCCCTCCTTTTTGAGGTCAAACCAATAATGCTCTGGGCAGCGAGGAACCTGGTAGATCTGAGAGCGGTTTACCTCCCAGGCAAGTTCAACAGGATAGCGGACTCCCTGTCCAGGAATTTTCTGGACAACGAGTGGTGTCTCCACCCACACATTTTTTCTCAGATCTCCAGCCTCTGGTTTCCCCCACAGCTGGATATATTTGCCACCCCGGAGAACTCAAGACTTCCCAGATTCTTCTCTCATCTCCCCCACCCTCAGGCGGAGGCAGTAGATGCCTTGATGTGCCCTTGGAACTTTTCCACGGCGTATGCCTTTCCTCCACGCCCGTTAATTTTGAAACTCCTCAGGAGGCTCCTCAGAGAATCAGTTCAGATCTTAGCAATTCTTCCATTCTGGCCGAAGAGACCCTGGTTCCCTCTGGCAATACGGCTCAGTGTCGGATCCCCTGTCAAGATTCCTCTTTTTCCTGATCTGCTCTCTCAGAGGGGCCTATGCCACCCGAACCCGCAGAAGTTGGATATTTGTGTTTGTAGGAGGAGGTTTCAATCTTTAGGATGTACTCCCAGAGTCTTTTCCACGCTCTTGAAGGTTAAAAAACCCTCTACAAATGCAATCTATTCCAGCATCTGGAATAAGTTTCTGACATTCGCGACAGGACAGGATTTCAAGCCAATCAGCCCCTCATCCTCCAACTTGCTATCCTTTCTCCAAACAGGATTAGGGCTAGGTCTAAGTTCTCTGAAGGTACAAGTCGCAGCGATCTCGGCTGCAACCAATAAAAGATGGGCGGAAGATCCTCTCGTGGTCACTTTCTTTAAAGGGGTACGAAAGATCCGCCCTCCCGCTAGACACCCTTTTCCTCAGTGGGATCTATCCCTAGTTTTGGAGGTTCTATCCGGATCCCCGTTTGCCCCTGTGGAGCAGGCGACCTTATGGAATGTGACTCTACAAACAGTCTTTCTTATAGCCATCACCTCTGGAAAGCAAATTTCCGAACTGCATGCCTTAGGGATAGGCGAGCAGCATATTGCCATTTTCCCTGATTGGGGATGAAGCCTCGTAATGGATGAAGCTCAACCCTAAGTGTCATCCTCAAGCCATCTCCTCGAACCGTGGGCACTACCAGTTCTGTTGGACCCAGAGTTAAATACCCATCATAATCTGGACATCTCGAATCAGAGTTATTCAGGCCTACTTAGGAGCAACAGAATCTTTTAGATCCTCAGAAAGGCTGTTCATCGTTCCCTTTGGCAAGAACAGAGGCAAGGAAGCTACCAGCAGGACTCTGTCATCCTAGATAATCAAGTTAATCCAAAAGGCCTACAAGATTAGGGGCTTGGATCCTCATTCTCGAGTGAGGGCTCATTCTACCAGGGCAGTTTCAGCTTCATGGGTGGCAAGGGCTAATGTGTCTTTGGAAACGGTTTGCAGGGCCGCCTCATGGTCTTCTCAACACACGTTCTTCAGACACTACCGTCTGACCTACATCGACCCTGGGTCACTCACAACCGTTTAGTTTGGAAGATGAACGATTCAATCAGCGTTGTCCTTTTCCAATTATAGTTCACTTATTTTGGCAGTACCCACCCTTGTTATGCTAGTTATTTATCATTGGTATGCTGCCATGGAGGTACCAGGAAAACAGAAAATTGTATCATACTAACCGTAATTTTCCTTTCCTGGTGCCTATCCATGGCAGCATACGCTCCCTCCCTCGGTATTCTATATTACAGGAGAATGCTGGGAGTAGGGGGTGTCTTTCTTTTATGCTATTCACTGGTCCTGAGGGCGGAGTAGAGGCAGAGATCTATCATTGGTATGCTGCCATGTATAGGCACCAGGAAAGGAAAATTACGGTAATTATGATACAATTTTCCGTTTTCTGGCTGAGAGGAGTACCAGCGAGTACAACATGGAAGGAAAGTGAAAAGAAATAAAAGGAGGGACTATGGTGATGCAGAAGATGCTGATATGACTCCCTCTGAGAGGTTTAACCACTTGCCGACCGCCACACGACTATTTACTGCGGCAGTCAGCCCCCTACAGGCAAACAGACGTAGGTCTACGTCGCTCACCCACAAGCCTCTAGGGGGCGAGCGCGCGCCGCCGGAGGCGCGCTCCCGCCCCCGCTTGGTCACTAACATCCCAGCGCGAGTGACCGGCGGCTCTGATGTCCGCCGGTCACGCGCGATCTCCCGCTGGAGAGGGAGAAAGGCAGAAGGCTGATGTAAACAAAGCCGCCTGTCATTCTCCCTGGTGTAACTGCAGAGATCATACGATCCTGCTATGTAGTATCGTATGTCTCTGTGGTTACATCACAAGCCACGCCCCCCCAGTTAGAATCACGCCCCTAGGGATACATTTAACCCACTGATCACCAATAAAGTTAACCTTTTCCTTGCCAGTGTCATTTTTACAGTAACAGTGCATATTTATAGAACTGATTACTGTAGTAATGTCACTGGTACCCCCCAAAGTGTTAAAAATGTAAGTCAAGGGTCCGATCTGTCTGCCGCAAAGTCTGAGTCCTGCAAAAAAAAAAAATCACAGATCGCCGCCATTACTAGTTAAAAAAAACAATAAAAATGACATAAATCTTTCCCATAGATAGTAAACGCAATAACTTTTGCGCAAACCAATAAAAATAAGCTTATTGTGATTTTTTTTACCAAACATATGTAGCAGAAAACAAATTGGCCTAAAATGTTAAAAGATTTTGATTTTTAAATTTTTTGGGGGGAATTTCATATAAAAAAAAATGTGAAAAATATTGTTATTTTTTTCAACATTTTCGTTCTTTTTTTGTTTATAGCGCAAAAAGTAAAAATCGCACAGGTGATCAAATACTACCTAAAGAAAGCTCTGTTTGTGGGAAAAAAAGGATGTCATTTTCATTTGGGCACAGCACCGCACGACCGCGCAATTTTCTGTTGAATTCACACAGTGCCAAATCACAAAATAGGCCCTGGTCTTTGAGCAGCCAAATCCTTCGGGGCTTAAGTGGTTAAAGTGCATACCTTTTGTTATAGGGCATATGATCAACTGTGACTCCATTTTGTAAGCGAAAGAATGTAGAGTCTTACCTTCTTCTATTCTGCTTACTTGGATTAGCCCCCCCCCCCCCCTTATGGGCTACTGTGGTTAAGCTACTTCCTGAAATGTGTTCTTGTTAAATTTTAACACCCTTACAACTGTAAAACTGTGGTTAAACAGAATTGTATATGTCAGAAGTGATATTACTCATCCCCTCTTTCCAGTCTCCTTTGTCTTTTAAAGCTACAATCCTTTGTAATAAAAGTACAAGTGTCTCTGCGTCCAGTCCCTGTGTCCGTGGGATTGTGCTACTGCGCATGTGCCCCACGGACAGCCATTGGGACTTGGAGCGCAGAGACTTTGGTCGGCCGGGCGAAACTGTTGAAGCGGCGGGTGTGCGCGCTCGTGTGGACTTACTTCTAAGAGGCAGCGGCCGTTACAAGTGGCGGCGGGCGAGCAATGTCAAGCGAGAGCCGCTCGGTCAGCTGCTAGGGCAACGGGGACGCAGAGCTGACAAAGTCATGCGGCTCTCACGTGATTTAAAAAAAAAAACGTTACAAGGGAGAGTGGCTCAGTAAGAACTGCGCATGTCCCCGAGGTTGCTAGAGCAACAGGGACGCAGTGCACAGTGCGTGACAGGTCGGACAAGGAGGCTGATGAGGGAGAGCCTTAAAGATATTAAAAGGACATTGTATGAGGAAACTTATACTTGGAATTGCATGAGGAAACTTGGCAAACCCTTTGACTGTAATTATTGTGGTGAAAAAAGCGAATAGAGCCATGATTAATTTTTAAAGGAAAAAAGCTGTTGCTGTCAGGAAAAGGATCATTTAAACAGAGGAAAAAACCTGTCACACTCCGCAAAGCAAATCTGCGACTGTAGAAACACTGTTAAAGGGACATTGCCTGATTGACATTGACATTTATAAGCAAATTGACTTTAGTAGCAAAGTACGCCTACAGAAAATCTGCGAGTCTGATTGCGAAACCTTACAAAAAAATTGAAAGTAAAGACACGTTTTGAACGGGACATTTGCAAAAAGAAAGACTGCAGACGCAAAAAAACGCTTGAATGAAATCTGCGACTGTAGGTGCATTACTGTAAAAAAAAAAATCGCAGAACATAGACACGCTATTAAAGGGACATTTATAAGCAAACTGACTTTAGTAGCAAAGTACGCCTACAGAAAATCTGCAAGATTGATCACGAAACCTTACAAAAAAAAAACGGAAACTAAAGACACGTTTTGAACGGGACATTTGCAAATAGAGAGACTGCAGACGCAAAACACACCTGAATTAATTCTGTGACTGTAAGTGGGTTACTCTGAAAAAAAACGCTGATATAGGGATATTTGCAAACAAAACACCTACACAATCAAAACACGTATAAAGGAAATCTGCCACTGAAAGTGCATTACTGTCAAAAACAAGAAAAAAAAAGACACCGTAAGGGCTGGTGCACACTTAAAAGTGCTAGCAATCACACAAAAAAAGCAGCAGTTTTCATTAAAAGTTTAACAGATCAATTTCAGGCACTTGCCTAAAGAATCTGTAAGTTTAACAAACGTTTATAGAAGCGTTTTAATGTAGCAATTTCGATTTTTTAACGTAGTTTGAACTAAAATTTAACAGCTTTTTTGAAAAAAAAAAGTCTGACCTATTCTTTTTTAGAACGGATTATAACTTTTTCTATACCTAACATAGAGGCAGAGTCACCTCTGAAATTCTGTAGGACCCGCTTTTTTTTTGGTTTTTATTTTAAAAACCCACTGGTGTGATCTATACCATAGCCAAACATTGCACAAACTCTTTACAAAACGTTAGTATTTTTAGAAGCACTGAGAAGCACTCTAGGTGTCCACCAGCCCTTTAAGGTTATTTTGCAAAGAAAGCGATTGAAGTATGAAAACACAACTTTAAGCAGTCTACTACTGTATCTTATTCTATTTTTTTTTTTAAGACACATTGATAAAAAGATCAATTTAAAGCAAGATAACTACACAAGTAAAAAAAATACAGGAATTCTACGACTGTGAGTACAAAACCCTGCAAAAAAAATAAAAAAAGAAAGACTGTGAACGGGACATTTGCAAATAGAGTGACTACACAAGTAGAACACGTCTAAAGAAAACTGCATCTGTGAGTGCATTAATCTGGAGAAAAGAAAATTAAAAATACGTTGTTAAAGGAACATTCGCAAACAGAGAAAAAAAATACACGTGTATCTACAAAAAAAAAAACACGTGTAAAAGAAATCTGCCACTGAAAGTGCATTATCAACAAAACGAGACAAAAAATGAGACATCATAAGCCAGGGCTGGTGCACACTTAAAAGTGCTAGCGTTCTCACAAACAAATTTTGTGGTTTTCTTTAAAAGTTTTACAGATCAGTTTCAGGCTAAAGAATCTGTAAGTTTAACAAATGTATATAGAAGAGTTTTAATGTAGCAATTTCAATTTTTCTTACGAAATTTGAGCTGAAATTTAACAGTTTTTTGAAAAAATAAATAAAAAAAACAGACTGACCTATTATTTTTTTAGAACAGTTTACCACTTTTTCTATAACTAACCTTGAGGCAGAGTCGCCTCTGAAATTCTGTAGGACAAACATTTTTTTTTAAAAAAGAAAAACCACTGGTGTGCTCTATACCATAAACAAACATTGCCCAAACTCTTTAGAAAGCAATAATATTTTTAAAAGTACTGAGAATTACTCTAGGTGTCCACCAGTCCTTTAAGGTTCTTTTGCAAAAGAAAAGTGATTGTAGTATCAAAACACAACTGTATCTTACTATATTTAAGAAAGTTTAAAAAAAAAAATGTCAGAGGCTATAGGACTAAACCAAACAGATACATATATACAACATTCAGAAGAAGAGTGTTCAACTCCGTAAGATGAGTTAAACAGTACAAAGGCCAAAAGACAAAGAATAGAAAATAGATCTATTGAAGAACAGAAAAAATAATGTTAAATGTAACACAAAGAGGAAAAAATCTGACTCCTGAAGAACTACAATCTTTACGACAACAAAATGCAGAAAGTGAAAGACAAAGACGAGCAAAAAAATCAAAAAAAGAAAAAAAACACAGAAAGACGCAGAGCTAAGAGAGCAAGTCAAACATCAGATGAACGACTAACAATACGTCAGGAAAACACCCAAAAGAGAAAGAAAAAGGCGAGTATACAGATCTATTGAAGAAAAGGTAAAAGATCAAAAGAAAAACACTGAAAGGGGGAAGCATGGAGATAGATGCACAGCATTAGGCGGAAAGGCTGGACATGACTGGGTTTGCAGGACAGGTTGCTACCCAGTGGGGGTTAATTAATTTAAGTAAACAGGTTAGGTAGGTGGGGCAGGGTGTGGCAAGGTGGAGTTAGTGGGGGAATAGCTTGAGGGTGGTCCCAAGGGTCCGGTCAGTTGCAGCCAGGACAGCAAATTAAAAACTTCTCTGCCCCTCTTGTTATTTAATAATGGCGGACTTAGATACCATGCTGGCTCAGATTCGCAGTGCGGCCATGGTCCATGGTCCATGGCCCGCAATGGCTGCAGTCTCGTATGACGGACTTGATTCAGGGGTCGGGGCAGGTACCAGCCTCGCCTGCTCCAACTTTGCCACGGCCTAGGAGGTCAAGGAGAGAGAGAGAGAGAGAGCCAAGCACCGATCTGAGTGTAGCACAGCAGTAATTTTAATGACACACAATAAAATCGTTACTCACAAGAGGTCCATAAAAGCAGGCATTGGTAAAATCCGTGAGGGGAAGGTCTCTGGGGTCACATCCAAGGTGGAAGATCCAGTCAGGCGGTAGCGCTGTAATGAGGGAGGACAGCCGATGGCCTCATGTCGGAGGCGGGAGACGTGCAGGTCCTCTGTGGTGGTGGAGCAGCGTGGGACCGCCGGTCGGATGGCTGTGACGTCACTTCCGGAGACAGCAGGGAATCAAACGGCGACGCGTTGCGGAGCTCCGCTCCTTCTTCAGGCCGTGCAGGGGCCATTTTGAATGTGGTATTTATGCCCATAGTCCGGGACAAGAACTACAGTGGCTCAGGAGGGACAAAATTGGGGAAGGGCGAACCAGCAATGGGATTGGTATCTACATAAAGAGTGGTGGAGGCTAGAGAAGGGAGGAGGGAGCTGTATGGGGAGGGGGAAGGGGGGGGGGGGAGAAGGAGGGGGGGCAAGAGGGGGTGGAGGAATGGCTTGGGGGGGAAAGGGAAAAAGAAGAAGGGGGAGGGAAAAATGTGCTGACTTGACTGGATGTTTTGGTATTGGGGCCAATAACAGTGTAACACTACAGGATGAATGTACATGGTATGGAGAGTAGTGTGCATGAAGGGACTAGATTATATTTTTGGACTGGAACGGTCCGTGCGGTAAGAGTGCACATGTGTGGATGTATACAGTAAGGACAATTGATATGAAAAAGAAGAAGTAATAAATAAATGAATATGTGAAGGGTGTAGTCAGGGAATGTTTGGACTAGTGCAACATGGTTGGATTGATTTTGTGACATTTATGAACCTACGCATGAAGGCAAGAATGGGGGGGGGGAGGAGAGGGGGGAAAATTGTGTGCGTGCGTGAATGCGTATTACTGCACGCATGTTCGCAAGCATGTGTATATGCGCGCTACCACATATACACAAACACACAACAGCACACTCACACACGCACACCCATGGGAAGTTGGTGTGCCAGTGTGTGGGCGGGTGTCGTGCGGGGCATATATGGAGGAAGGTCATACTATGAATCGGATAGTGGTAACGAAACTATGTGGGCAAGATTAACTAATATATGGGTACTTACTTTGGTGTTGGCTTGATATGAAGAAGCATATGTCGGGAGGGTTCAAAAAGATCTCTGGAAGACGGAAGGAAGAACCTGGGCAGAAAATGATCATGTTAGTATACCACAAGAAATATTACTTAGGGAGATGGGCTACAGCAGCACATTGATTTCAATTTCTTCGTTCAGGCCCCCAGGCGAGAGCGTTTCAAGGGAGTAAATCCAGAAGGTTTCCCTCTGGCACAACCGCTTGAAACGCTCTGTCCTGGGCAAGGTATTAGGAATTGACTCAATTACCCACACCTTGAGTCCGGAGGGAGATTGGTTATGGAACTCTGCAAAGTGCCTGGGGACACTGTGTTTGTCCTTCCCTTTTTCGACCAGCCGACGATGCTCACCAAATCGTTTCCTAAGGGGTCTTATGGTGCGGCCTACATAGAATAGTCCACATGGGCAGGTTAGACAGTATATGACATAGTCTGTGGAACAGTTGTAGAATTGTTTAATTTGGTGTTTTTTGCCTTTCACAGTGAACTCTGTCTGTCCGTGTTGAACATGGGCGCAAGTGAGGCACAAGGGTTTGCGACACTGGAACATCCCTATGAGGGGGATGAGGCAGATGGTGGTGGTGGGGTGGGGGGTGGCTGATTTGAGTTTGCTCGGGGCAATGAGATTTTTGATGTTTGAGGATTTTCTGTATGAGACTTTGGGAACAGAAGGGATGGTGGATTTTAAATGGGGGTCCTCTGATAAGATGGACCAGTGTTTTCGTAAGATCTTTTCCATTTGTCTGTGTTTAGTATGGAACTGTGTGGTAAATCGTAGGGGTTGGGGCAATGAGTTCTTAGAGTGGGGTGGGGCCTGGGGAGCGCTAGAGTCATATTGTAGCAGGTATTCTGAGTGGGCTTGTTGGACCAGGGGTTCGGGGTACCCTTTATCTAGGAATTTTTGGGTTAGGAGGGCACTTTGTTCGCAGTAATCCTGTTGTTTGGTGCAATTGCGTTTTAAACGGCAGAATTGACTCTTTGGGATGTTAGAGATCCACCTAGGATGGTGGCAACTATGGTAATGTAAGAATGAGTTTCCAGCGGTGGGTTTTGTGTAATTTTTGGCTACAATGTTGCCATCTTCATGATATAGGGTAAGATCTAAAAATGCCAATTGAGCCGAATCGCATACAGAGGTGAAGGATAAATTGAAAGGATTTTGGTTACAATGTTGTACAAATTGGGTAAAGGTGGATTGGGGACCGTCCCAGATGACAATGATGTCATCTATGTACCGGCCATAAAAAATGATGTGAGGGGTGAAAGGGTTGTTCTGCCAGATGTATTGGGCTTCCCAGAAACCCATGGTGAGGTTGGCATAGCTGGGTGCAAAATTGGCCCCCATCGCTGTGCCAGTGACTTGGAGATAGAAGTCTCCGTTAAACTCAAAATAGTTCCGGGTGAGGCAGAATTTGGTGGCATCTAGGATGAATAGTGCTTGCTGGGGGTGGATCGTGGGGTCTGCGGATAGGAAGTGTGAGACGGCCCTGAGTCCGACCTGATGGGGGATGGAGGTGTAGAGGGAATTAACATCCAGGGAAGCCCACATGTAAGTGGGTTCCCAGGAATAGTGACTGAGGAGGTCGAGTAGGTATGATCCGTCTCTGATGTATGAGGGAAGGCCTTGTGCTAATGGTTGCAGGAATTGATCAATGTATTGGGAAAAAGGGCTGGTGATGCTGTCCATGGCAGCTACAATGGGACGGCCTGGGGGGTGGGTGCTGTTTTTATGGATTTTGGGTATGTGATAAAAATATGGGGTGGAAAAGAAGTCTCTATTGAAGAATGAGAGTTCTTGTTTATTGATTATCCCCTCTTCCATTGCATCTCTGGCGAGGCACTGCTCCTCTGCTTGGAACTTAGTGAGGGGGTCCTGCGGGAGGGGGCGGTATGTGGAGGTATCTGAAAGAAGGCGGATGGCTTCCTGGACGTAATCGGCCCTGTTTTGGACCACTATGCCTCCACCTTTGTCAGCGGTTTTGATTATGAGGTTTTGGCTCTGGGTGAGATGTTTGAGGGCAGATTTCTCTGCTTGGTTTAGATTGGAAGCTGGGGCATGGGAGGGGTTTTTTGATTGTTTACACATTTTGAGAATGTCCGCGTATACTACTTGATAGAATGTTTGGAGATACGGACCTTTGGACTGGGTGGGATTGAATACTGATTTTGGTCTGAGTGAAGAATGGCGAACTGGGGGGGAGGAAGAGGGATGGAGGGTGAATGGGATGAGGCCCACATAGTTTCGTTACCACTATCCGATTCATAGTATGACCTTCCTCCATATATGCCCCGCACGACACCCGCCCACACACTGGCACACCAACTTCCCATGGGTGTGCGTGTGTGAGTGTGCTGTTGTGTGTTTGTGTATATGTGGTAGCGCGCATATACACATGCTTGCGAACATGCGTGCAGTAATACGCATTCACGCACGCACACAATTTTCCCCCTCTCCTCCCACCCCCCCCCCCTCCCATTCTTGCCTTCATGCGTAGGTTCATAAATGTCACAAAATCAATCCAACCATGTTGCACCAGTCCAAACATTCCCTGACTACACCCTTCACATATTCATTTATTTATTACTTCTTCTTTTTCATATCAATTGTCCTTACTGTATACATCCACACATGTGCGCTCTTACCGCACAGACCGTTCCAGTCCAAAAATATAATCTAGTCCCTTCATGCACACTACTCTCCATACCATGTACATTCATCCTGTAGTGTTACACTGTTATTGGCCCCAATACCAAAACATCCAGTCAAGTCAGCACATTTTTCCCTCCCCCTTCTTCTTTTTCCCTTTCCCCCCCCCCCCGCCATTCCTCCACCCCCTCTTGCCCCCCCCTCCTTCTTCCCCCCCCTTCCCCCTCCCTTCTCTAGCCTCCACCACTCTTTATGTAGATACCAATCCCATTGCTGGTTCGCCCTTCCCCAATTTTGTCCCTCCTGAGCCACTGTAGTTCTTGTCCCGGACTATGGGCATAAATACCACATTCAAAATGGCCCCTGAACGGCCTGAAGAAGGAGCGGAGCTCCGCAACGCGTCGCCGTTTGATTCCCTGCTGTCTCCGGAAGTGAAGTCACAGCCATCCGACCGGCGGTCCCACGCTGCTCCACCACCACAGAGGACCTGCACGTCTCCCGCCTCCGACATGAGGCCATCGGCTGTCCTCCCTCATCACAGCGCTACCGCCTGACTGGATCTTCCACCTCGGATGTGACCCCAGAGACCTTCCCCTCACGGATTTTACCAATGCCTGCTTTTATGGACCTCTTGTGAGTAACGATTTTATTGTGTGTCATTAAAATTACTGCTGTGCTACACTCAGATCGGCGCTTGGCTCTCTCTCTCTCTCTCTCTCCTGAAACCATACAGGGTCGCTTCACCCTCTACAAGCCTGCAGCCATCCAAGTGTCCAGCTATTGGATTACATTCCACCATCTGCCCACAGTATACTTTTGCAGTCACTCGTACTGTCTGTTTGCGCCACTTCTCTCCCCCCTCTGCCTAGGAGGTCAAGGCCTCCTGAGCGCCTCAGCCCTGAAACGACCCCTAGGGTCCGCCGCCGCTTAGGGAGCCCCCCTAGGGACCCTTCAACCTCGGCCACAGGCAGGAAGCCTCCTACTGGTGCTGCTGGGGTTAGGAGGAATCCTCGACATCGGCGGGGCCCTGGCAAACAGAGTGCGGCCCCCTCCCGCGCCATTGCCCCCTCACCTGCAGTTCCGGACGTTGCGACCGGCTCCCCGGGTCCATCCAGCAGGAGTGCGGTTCTGCGTGGGAGTCGAGTGCGGGGTCCGGGTGCGGGCCTTCCTCCAGGTGCGGTCGTGACCTCTCGCGGAAGAAGCCGAGGTACCAGGAGCTTCCCCGGCGTCCCATCTCCAGGTCCGGACCAGCTCGCAGCGCCCGCCGCTGTCCCATTGCGGCGGGGCGTTCGGCGGGAAGAAGAAGAAGCAGAGGATGAGGGTGCTCCAGCGGAGGCGCCCGGCGATGACGTCACCGGCCAGCGTCGGAGGCCTTCAAATTACCAGAAGAGAGGAGGCGCTCATCGATGACGTCAGTGCTCAGCGACCCGGCTACGGAGGCCATCCAGGACCAAGCAGAGTGGCAGCTCCCAGCGATGACGTCATCGGCCTGCACGGCGGCGGCGGTGGCTCTCCCGGTCCTAACCGAGTGTCCTACTCGGCCGAAGGCGGTGAGCGCTCTGAAGGCAAATTGTCGGGGACAGATGAAGAGGACCGGCTGGACATCGAGGCTGCTCCGCAGACGGGACACGGACGAACGGCTGAACGGCGACCTTCACCAGGTCAGCCCGGTAATTCAGTTTCCTTTTACTCTCCCTCCTCTTTGTTTCTCTCTTCCTCCTTGCCAGGCTATTCTTCTGCTGCTGTGGGTGGGGATGCATCTCTCTATTCGTCTGGGATGTCAGGTATGCTTGCTGTCCCTGCTCCCTCTGCACTGTCTCCTGTGTTTGGTGTGTCCACTGTTGGTGTTGAGGGGCCCTCTCTTCCGGCACCCGGAGTGGTGGTCCAGAGTAGCGGTGGGGGGGCGTCTGAGGCAGGGGGTCAGGGTACATCTTCAGTCCCGGCTGGGGGGCGTGGCTTTACTGCATAATATTTTGGCTGGTTTTAAAGATTTATTGTCCAGGTGCGAGCCGGCCTTAGCGGCTGCGCCCGCAGGGGCGCCTGTACATGCTTGGGCTGCGGCGGCTGGGGGGGAGTACTGCCCCGGCTGGACTTAATCCTGAACCTAGGACCCCGGTTGTGCCAGTTGCAGTTGCTGAGGTGAGTCCCGTCGCTCCGGCATCGACGTCTGTGCCGGAGGTGCCGCCAGTGAAAACGGGAGCTTCGGGGTCCGCTGACGGGGACAAGGAGCTAGTGCGCCTGGCTGACTCTGCAAAATGCGAAGTGTATGTCTGCTTCGAGGGCCCGTTGGGTGCGCATCTGAAGACAGAAGTGCGGGAAAAAATCTGGCGAGGTGAGTAGGTGGAAATTTTTTCGCTACTACCTTTGGAGAAATTCAATTTGGATAGGGTCAAGCCGGACGAATCCAAGAAAGAAGAGGAAGAAAAGCGTTGTTATCGTTTAATTCCGCGATCATTTAGCAACTGGTTGCAGGCGTTTAGCATTCTGGCCAGTGTCATTGATTATAAACAAACGGATCAGTGTTCCCCTCTCTTTTGCTATTTGGATTCGATCGGGGAAGCATATCGGGTTTACGGCGGTACAGCTTGGCTACGCTATTACGAGCAATTTCGTCAGCGCAAGGCCGTCCGACTTTTCGATGGGATCATAAGGACATCAGTCTGTGGATGCGCCTTATGACCCAGGTGAGGTCTACTAATCACCCCTTTCAGGGCGGGGTCGGAGGGGCTGCCTCCTCGCCCTCTCCGGCCGCAAAACGTAAGGGCCTCTGTTGGCAGTTCAACGAGGGCACCTGCAAATTCGGGGACTCCTGTCGCTTTAAGCATGACTGTTCCAACTGCGGCGGAACTCACCCGTCTTCCCGATGCTTCAAGCAAGGGGGAGCCAAGAATCCCGACGCTGGAAAAAGGGCGGACGCTGGTGAAAGTGGAAAGACTGGTCAAGTTCCTAAATAGATATCCCAACAAGGACTCTTACTATCAGGTTTTTCACAGGGTTTTCAGATCCCCTGTACTTTGTCCGTGATCCCCCCGCCTGGGGGAAATTTGAGTTCCGCTAAACTACATTCTTCCGTAGTTTCTGCAAAACTTCTGAAGGAGGTTCAATTAGGCAGGATGGCTGGCCCCTTTTCGTCCCCGTCATTGCCCAATTTGGTTGTGTCCCCTCTGGGTGTGGTTCCAAAGAAGGAACCTAATCAGTTTAGGCTCATTCACCACCTTTCTTATCCTCCTGGAGGTTCGGTGAATGATGCTATTGCGGATGATTTATGTTCTGTTTCGTACGTATCTTTTGATAAGGCAGTGGCCTGGGTTCGTCGTTTTGGGCGGGGGGCTCTGATGGCGAAGACAGACATTGAGGCTGCTTTCAGGTTGTTGCCGGTTCACGCGGACAGTTTACTTCTTTTGGGTTGTGTATGGCAAATTCTTTGTGGACCGGTGCCTTCCCATGGGTTTTGCCATTTCTTGCTCTCTGTTTGAGAAATTTAGTTCTTTTAGAATGGGTGGTTAAGGATGTTTCTGGCCTTTTGTCAATAATTCATTATTTGGACGACTTTCTGGTTATTGGTCCTCCCGGGGAAGTGACGTGTGCGGCGCTTCTGGCTACTGTCCAGCAGCTTTTTGGATATTTCGGGGTGCCCTTGGCTCCTGACAAGACCGAAGGTCCATGTACGGAACTGCGTTTCCTGGGCATTGTCATTGATACGATGGCAATGGAATGCCGGCTCCCGATCGACAAATTATTGGACCTTCGGGGGGATATTGCGGGAGCTTTAGCTGCACGAAAAATTCAGCTGCGGGCCCTGCAATCTCTGCTTGGAAAACTGAACTTTGCCTGCCGCATCATGCCCATGGGGCAGGTGTTTTGCAGGCGGTTGGCGGCGGCATCACTGCATTCGATTGTCCAAGGACCATCGTGATGATTTACGAGTCTGGGAGTTGTTTTTGGGTTCCTTCAACGGCAGGTCTGTCTGGTTGGAAGCTCCGGTGTCCAACTTTGACCTGGAACTTTACACCGACGCGGCTGGCTCCGGGGGCTTCACGGCCTATTTGCATGGCCAATGGAGTGCGGGCGAGTGGCCGGCCTCATGGCGAAGTTCCGACTTCATCCGTAATTTGGTGCTGTTGGAATTATTTCCCATTGAGTTGGCTGTAGAGCTGTGGGGTCCGGAGTTCAGGAATAAAAGAGTTCGTTTTCATTGTGATAACCTGGGGGTGGTGCAGTCACTTAATAGCATTACTGCATCTTCCCCGCCGGTTATTAGATTGCTTCGTCACCTGGTGTTAAAATGTCTAAGGCTTAATTCGTTTTTTTATGCTGTACATGTACCGGGTGTTGACAATTCGGTGGCTGATGCTCTTTCTCGATTCCAGTGGGACAGGATTCGGATGTTGGCACCGAAGGCGGAGCAGCACGGATTGCCTTGTCCCGAGTATCTGTGGAGCATAGCCTTGCCGCGGTGATGAATTTGGTTCGAGCGTCGGTTTGTCCTACCACTTGGAAGGCCTACGAACGGGTATGGGCGACATGGACTCAGCTGGTAAGTGAGGTGGGGGGTCTTTCTGACAACCAGGATAGACTGTACCTGCTTCTCTATTTCGTGGGCCTGAATTATGAACAAAAAGTGTTGGTCTCTTCGTTAAGCCGGAAGATGGCGGCTTTGGCCTTCTACTTCCAGTTATCGGGGGTCACGGATGCTACAAAACATTTCCTAGTTAGAAAAGCTTTGCGAGGTTACAGAAAAGGTTGTCGATCGGTCGATTCCAGGCGCCCGGTCTCGTTTGATATGTTATCCCGGCTGGTGGAATACTTACCGGAGGACCTCTTTTTTACGGCTTTTATTTTGGCATTTTTCGGAGCCCTCCGCATAGGCGAGTTGGTGAGTAATTCCAGGCGGGGGGATGGGGGTTTACAGTTGTCAGATGTAAGTTTACATCATGACAGAGTTCTTATCTGGATTCGCAGGTCTAAAACAGACCAGCTGGGACTTGGGGCTTGTGTGGAACTGGGAGAGATACCACGGTCCTCTCTTTGCCCAGTATCTGCGGTGCGGCATTGGCTGCGGGTGCGCTCTGCTCTACCTGGTCCTCTGTTGCTGCGTGCCGACGGCACGGCGCTCTCCCGTTTTCAATTCACTGCGGTTTTCCGTAAGTGCTTGGGGGCAGCTGGTTTTCCGGTGAATGAGTACTCATTCTTTTCGCATTGGAGCTGCCACGGAGGCAGCTCGGTGGGGCCTTAATGACCAGGCCTTGCGGAGGATTGGTCGATGGGAATCCCGGCGTTTTCGCCTGTATGTTCGTCCGCATCTGTTATGAGGCGGCGGACGCTGTCTACATTCCTAGTCCACAGGGGGCCGGGGGTGGTCCTCCTTTAGTATTTGTTACATGTGTTCTCGGTGTGCTTCGTTTATGTGTTGGTAATTTTGTGTACACGGGACGTATGTTGGTATGTATTCCTTTTATGTTTTACAGGTACCACCGATGTCTTGGTCTGGATTTTAGGACATTCCTACGTTGTATGGGGTGCTAGGAGGGCGGTAGTTAGGCCGGAGGGTCGACAATTGGGAATGAGGTAAAAGTTAGGTGGATAGGGGTTTCGGGAATGCTGTGGTCGTGGGTCCTTCACGAAGTCCATCGTTGTGCGCGGTTGGAAAGGCCGCCAGACGTCCTTTTTTTTCATGCGGGTGGTAATGACCTAGGCCTCCGTTCTTCCAGGGAATTAATCAGGGATATCAAACTGGATTTCCTGAGATTGCGGACGCTTTTTCCCCAGACAGTGGTAGTGTGGTCAGACATAGTCGCCCGGACCTCTTGGCGCCTGGCTCGGTCGGTGGTTAGCCTGAACAAGGCCATAATAAAAGTGAATAAAGCAGTGGCCAAATTCTTTGTGCGAAATGGGGGGTTGGCAATTCGCTATCTGGAACTAGAGCAGGACCCGGCCCTTTATCTAAGGGGGGATGGGGTTCATTTGAATGCGGTGGGCATTGACCTGTGGACCTTAGGTTTACAGGAAGGTCTTCACAGGGCTCTGCGGGTTTGGAGGGCTACACGGCCATAAGGGGTCATGCCCGTTTGCTGTGGCTGGGGTTTTTTAGGTTCTTGGAGGGTGTGACTATATTGAAAGGTAATGTGGAGGGGTAGGGCCCATCTTAGGTATGGGTGTACCTACCCTGCCAATGTCAGTTGGCTGTATGAAGGTATCCCAATGGTTAATAGTCCTTGAGCTGGTGCAGTGGCGGCTGAGGGCCTGGAGGTCCATTGGGGTCAGGGATACAGCCAGGGGGGAAGTCAAGTTGCCTTCCAAGACCCTAAATGGTAATTACACTTTAATGTTTTTTGTATGTATTGATTTGTTTTGAATAAAAATGGTAATTTTTGTATTAGTGTTTTTTATAAGTTGGTTGGAATAAAGATGGCTGCTATGGCCTTTTAAAATCCAAGACAGTAGTAGTGTATTTTCTTAAGATAGAAGAGTGGGGGGGGGTTGGTTTCTTGGTTGGGATAAGGTTAAGCAGCCGTAGTATCTGCAATACTTCAGTCAAGAAAAAGAGCTAAAAAAGCAACTTTAACTCATGATGACCAAAATGTTCCGGGTGCAATATCATTTGAAGATCTGAGAACTGTCAATGGAAATATCTATCCCAGTTTCCAAGATGCTGCGAAAGAAAGAGGCCTCATCAATGATGATCAAGTGTGGGAGAACACTTTAGAAGATGCTATCCAATACAGCATGCCAAAACAACTAAGAGAGTTATTTGTGTACATTTTTGTATTTGCCTCCCTACAGAACATGAATGATCTTTTTGTAAAATATGAACAGTACCTCACCGAAGATATCGTTCAAAAACATATCCATCACAACGATGAATGCACAATATGCCGTTCTATCGCGTTACAGGAAATATATAACATTCTACTACTCCATAGGAAAAAAATGTGAAGATTTTGGATTACCACCTATACTACCAAATTCAGACTTATTTGCACATAACTACAACCAAGTCTTTGAAAAACAAAAAGCAGAAGAAATGACAAGTACATTAAACAAAGAACAAAAAACAGCTTTACAAACAATATTGCAAGCAACTGAAAATGACAACCTTAGCAACCATTGTTTTTTCATAGATGGCCCAGGAGGTAGTGGTAAAACATATCTTTAAAAGACCCCGCTCAGCACAGTTTGTGGACAAGGAAATATTGTACCACCTGTAGTCTCCACAGGTATAGCAGCCAATCTTCTTGAGGGCAGAAGAACATACCACTCCCAATTCAAGTTACCTGTGCCTATAGTTGATAATACAACATCAAATATACAACTCAATTCTCTTGATGCTGAACGTTTAAGAAATTCAAAAATAGTAATTTGGGATGAATGTACTATGGCCCCCTCTGTAGCTCTTTCAGTGGTTAGCAGACTGCTCCAAGAAATAATGGACAACAACAAACCGTTTGGAGGAAAAGTATTCTTACTTGGAGGAGATTTCAGGCAAACACTTCCCGTGGTACCTCACAGTGACCGGACAGAAATTGTTAAGGCCTGTGTTAAGAATAATAGACTGTGGACTAATTTCCAAGTACTTAAACTTAAAAACAATATACGCTCAGTTGACACTGATTTCAGCAATTGGCTGATCAAAGTTGGCAGTGGTGATACACCACACATTGATGGTTTGCCTGGAAATGTAATTGAAATACCTTCCCAAATTTTATGCACAGGAGATATTGTAAAAGACTTTTTTGGAGACAAAATTCCTGTTACAGATGTCCCTAACTTAGCAAAAAAATCTATTCTTTGTCCAAAGAACTGTGATGTAAACTCCAAAAATGAAGAGGTGCTTAACATTTTAGAAGGAGACAGTGACATACCTCAGCTCAAACTCAATTGATGACTCAAGTGAGGAAGATATTCAAAACTATCCAATTGAGTTCCTCAATTAATTAACCCCAACAGGTATGCCTAAGCATAAACTCAACCTTAAAGAGGGTGCTATAATTATGCTCCTTAGAAACCTAAACACTAAAAAAGGATTGTGCAATGGCACCCGTCTCATTGTCAAACAACTTAAGAACAACCTTATCATTGCTCAAGTAATAACAGGTTCAGCGGAAGGAAACATAGTCTTCATTCCCCGTATGGATTTGGCTCCATCAACAACTGATTTACCGTTTATCTTACAAAGACGACAATTTCCCGTAACATTAGCCTTTGCCATGACAATTAACAAATCTCAGGGGCAAACCTTGGAAAAAGTTGGAATTTGCTTGCCAGAACCAGTATTCAGCCATGGTCAGTTATGTGTTGCATTATTAAGAGTAAGGAGTCTTACTGATGTCATGGTGAAGGTTGTAGAAGGTCCTGACCAAGGCAAACTGTTGGAAAACTGTGACAGAATATTCACAAGGAATGTTGTCTATAAAGACATTTTATAGAAATTCAACATAACCCCCCCCCAAAAAAAAAACAAGAACAAATATTTAAAAAAAAACTCTACTGATTTTGTATATTTACAATTGTTTGAAAAGGTTTGCACTTAAGCAACATTTACCGTACCTTAATTGTTTCACATTATTCTTCTTTAACATTTCTAAAGAATAAATATGATAAGACTGAAATCAACTGCATGGTTGTCCACTTTTTTTGTACTGGAACAAGTCTGTTTTTACAAATGTTTGACCACATATGTTCTAGCGCCCGTTAATTTAACGGGCTTAATGTCTAGTATTTTCAGACTAATGAAGTGAGGACAGGTAAATTTATACTTAGGACTGCAGAAGAACACTAGGTACATGTGAAGCATGCTTTAGAAAAAATGGTGAATGTCCTGGGTGTTAAAAAAGCATGTGTTTTCAGTAAGAGCCTTACATACTTTATTGTTACAACAGGCTACCCTCCTCCTGATCTTGCTCATGATCTTTTTGAAGGCATAGTACTAGTTGAACTGGCGGAGTGCTTTGCTGTACTTATTTCAAAGATCTTGTCTCTAGATAAGCTCAATGAGCTTATTCATAAGTTCCCATGTAAGTGGGGTGATAAGAAATCAACCTCAATTGGTGCCACCGATATTTGCCAGCAGAACATCAGTTTTTGGCAATGCACATGAAAATTGGTGCCTGTTAAAATTACTACCATTGACTATTGGGCATTTGGCACCTGCAGATGAATCTGTGTATATACACACATTACAAACACACACTACATTCACTAATTAAATACTCTCACTGCATCCATTACACACACATATATTCTTGAAAACATAAATTCTGACTGGCATATATATTTTGTCCATTTACCTTAATGAAAAAAAATGTTTTTCAAAAAATAATCAATATCGGTCGATCCATAGTTTGTTTTACATCGCTCGGTGGGGCATTTTTCATTTTACAGTGTGAAAGGGATAGTTTCAGTTAGTGGTTACATATGTTAACTAGTTGTTACGTATGGCAGTTAGGGTTGTTTTTATTGATTTTATACACTTGTAAAATGATAATTGTGTTCTATTTTTAAAGGTATGGAGACAAAGTACAACGAGATCTTCAAATTCCTCTCTTTTGGAGAATACCCATCCGGGTATAGTAAGACACAGAGGCAGACCTTCAGGCAGACCACTGCTAAATTTACTTTAAAGGGTGAACATCAGAAATACAGTTAGTTGTTTGTAATGAATGGAGTTCTTATTTTTTCACTTTCATTACAGAAGGAGAGCTCTTCGTTGGAAGAAGAAGCGTTATTAAAAACGAGGAAGAAGCAAGGAGGCATCATTAGAATGCGATCGGCAATCTCCTCGAGATTCTTCTGGCATGGATAAAATTGAAATTGATAAATGGGTACACACTAATTATCTTTGTGTTTGACAATATTAATGAAAGCTGTACACAGGTTAACAACTAATTTCCTATAGATCCAGGAATGTGATCAATGCCAGAAGTTTGGAAAGCCAATGTGTGCTCCACAGCCATTACAGTGTATTAAGGTAAATATCTACTATAGTTTTACATACCAAAAATATTTAAACACTGGTTTATAAAAATTAAATATATTTGTTTAACCAAAATAGGTATCTTCCTCGCCGAGGTTCCTGGTGAACTGTTGGTGAGTTGTTTTTTTCTGTCTCAGCTACAGTTAAATATTTGCATATAGTATATGTAATGATTCTTTATTATATACAGATCTCGTCTCGTTCTGCTTGCTTTATTCAACATAAGTGGCACATAACATTGTTATAACGTTGGACAGTTATTTGTTAGTTAACTATTATCTGATCAAGTTTTGTGCCATAACCATATTTAATGATAGTGTGCACATGGAACTAATCAAAATATATATTGCTATTCATAAACATTGTATCTTGAAAATTATCAGTTCTGTTTTCCATTAATAGCTGTATGACTGTACAACAAAAAGGTACTTTTTATTTATCTTTACAACATTTCAATCATACTTTTGTAGCACCCCCTAGGTAGGTGCTAGGTAAAACCATCTTATGCTCCTTCTGCTTATCAGGGGAGCCTGGTCTATTAGGTTGCATGTTCCCAGGTGTGATTCACTGGGTCTGAGGGAGTGTCAGCATTGCATCCAATAAGGGAGGTTGTTGGACAGTGGAGAAAACCCAGCCAGTGACACATTGGCTTTTATGGGAGTCCCAGTGGGGGGGCACCCTTGCAGTGCATCCTGGGATTGCTCATAAAAGCTGGGGGGTACATGTGACCGAGCCTCTTTGGTGGGAAGCAGAGTCCCAGGAGGAGGCTGAAGGCTGTCTCTCCTCCTGCTGTATGAGGAAAGTGATCATAGGTAGTCAGCCTAGTAAACCAGGTGTGGAGCTGAGCTGCAGAGGCTCCAGTAAAGCTGACAGTGGAGCTGCTGGCTAAAGTCTTCCGGGAAAAACAGTGTACGTGAGTACCAGGGGACATGCCAAAGGGTCTGCCCAGGAAAGGGGGCCACTCCAGTGATATCAGAGGATCAAGGGGTCAGCTCACACAGAGTGTCAGCGTAAAGGGGGTGCCGTGTAGAACCCTGAAGAATAGGGACCAAGGGTGTGCCAAGTAGGACCCTGAAGAGTGATTCACAATACAGCGCAGTTCATTTAATTCTCCTCACTATAGTGGCAAGGTGAAGCAGCGGCCTTGCCGCTTTCAGTGTTAACCAGAAGTCCCAGCAATTGTGCACAGTTATCCAGTTGGAGTATCCCACTCATCCCTTCTCTCAAATAAAACAAAAACCAAAACCCCTGGACTGTTTTCTGACTGCACTTCAAGCACTTAGAATATGCTATATTGTCAAGTTGTTGCTATGGGTAACCCAGGGGAATCCGTAACCAGCAGCTCCCATTGGAGTAGTGCTACACTTTATTATCTTACTATTTATTTTCAATTTTGGTGTCTGTGTATAGATATTAAAAACTCCATTTTTTTTTTTTTTCTTCACAGCTTTTGAACATCATTCTGACAGAGGAGAAGACTTATGTTCCCTTTATAAATGAGAAGAAAACATCAATGGAGGAGATAAAGGAAACAACGGAGGAAAACATTGAAAAATCGCAGGAAAAACAGAAGATGACGCATGCAAAGAAAGTGCTGAAGAAACACAAAGGATGTAGTGTACAGTGTTGGCAATGAGGTCCTTCTTTACAATATGAGGAAGCGTGGTAGAAAAGGAGGAAGGATAGAGCCGGACTTCTCTGGTCCTTACATTATTAGGAGGTGTGTGGCAAGGTGGTGAAACCGGCAAATTCTGACGGGGTTACACTTAACTTAAGAATAAGATCAGTGTCGACCACATCAAGCCGTACAGAAGAAGTGAGAAAAGCACAGCCCATAGGCAGGAAGGTGATGTTGAATTGCCTGAGGAAATCGGCACCTGCGTGTCCTCCGTACCACAAAGGACCTCTGTCATCTGTTTTGCTGCACCGAAAAAGGAGAGCACTATTGAGGTACCACCAAAATTAATACCCAAATATATAGTATATATAAATATATTTTTTTCTGTTTGCATATAGCTTGCCTTGCATTACATGTAGTGTGCCTTATTCTGTTTCTCATCCTCTTCTTCCTTTATGTAGTATTTTAGTTTACAGTAATGTTACATGTAAGTGATTAACATTAATCTTGATATTTTTTTTAAGCCATCTGCATCTTTGATTGTCATGCAAAGCATAGAAGACAGAGGTAGCAGTTACTGGGTTCTAATACTTTGGTTTGACCCTGTTGGTCATTTGTTTGGCCATGCCCTGTTGGTCTGGCCTTTCACTCTGTTGCCCTTTCTGGCATTTATTTTTATTTTTTATGAAGTTGCCACTGTTTGGCATCATGTTTTATCCAGTTCTTGTTATCATTAACCATACAAGTTTGAGATTATACCAAAGAACCTATACAGGTTGAGTTCTTCCCCTTGTCAGAAATGTCTCTTAACATAAGTGAATTGCATTTAGGAAGATTAGCATATATAAAGCGTTTTCTTTCCGATTGGATGTTCTATTTGGAGGATGCTTTATTTGGACATAATTTGTATTTATTCAATACTTAATTTTAAGATAAGGCATACTCATACTTGCTGTATTTTTTATGTTAAGATGCTGTGGGGAGCTGAAGATGATGGCTCTGTGGGACCCTACAAGCTGAATGTTTCATAGTTCCGTACGCTGCATGGCAATAAGTGGCTGGTTGATGAGGTAAGAATATACATTGGTAATAATTAATCGAAAGCAAAAATATTTAAAAAAATATATCCAGTAATTGATTTTTTTTATGCAGGTGATTGATGCATACATTCATCATCTGATTGTGACGCATCAGGCAAGCGTGAATTACGTTCATTCTTGTCTTATGTTTGTTGCGTTGTTATTTTGCATTATAACTTTTAATCTATTGAAACAGGAACCTGATTGAAAGTTTGATGCTGTCCTGTCATCTTTATTATTTTACGGTGAAATAGAAAAGCTTGGAAAGGTTGGTGACTTGTTACAATTCCAGTTAAACATATTAAAGATCTATATATTTATAATCCATTCATTACTAATTTGGCTTTCTACCTTTTCTTCAGATAAAGTTTCCAGTTGAAGATCTCTGGTTATGCCCTGTGAACATTGGAGCTCACTGGATTTTATGGGTATTTATTATTAAAAACATTTAATTTCCCTTTCTTTACTTAAGTTGTCATGCACTATTTATATTCTAAGTAATTATGATAGATATATTTTACTACAACCCTATGACACCACAATGCTCATTTTCTCTATACAGGGTTGGCAAAAAGTAGGTATACAGTTGAATCAATGAAACTGCTGTAGAATCCACTTTTTATATCCGCACTCCACTATTCTTTCCAAATGTCACACTGATATTCAACTGCATGAAATTTAAATGACACTTTCTTCTGTTGTGAAGATCATTGATTCCACTTATATTAAAAATATCAATGTCATCAACAAACTTGTGTGATTTCCTGATCTATTTTTTAGGTTGTCATCATGTCCAAGAAGGTCGTTGCATTGATGGATCCGATGGGAAATGAAAACCGCTATGTTTCAAAAGTGCATTGGAACTGGAAGTAAGTGCGCCTCTGTAAACAGTTTTCACTTGGTACAAGCTTAATTTAAAAAGTTTTTTTTTTTTTTTTTTTAGATATATTTTTTCATGTATTATTTTTATCACTAGTATCACATCTTGAGAATGTACAAGCCAGAAGAACAGGCAACACAATGGAGCACATGGATAATGTAGCACAGCAACCAGCATGATTCCAGTAGCTGTGGAGTTTTAATCTTGATGGTAAAAAGTTTCTAACATAGTAATAGCAGTGATAACAAATGTGAACTGCAATTACAAATGTGAATTGTTATTTTACAGTTTGCCAAGGAGTTCCTACAGACAAGAACAATCTCTGAAGTGAAGACATCTGCGGAATATATAACGGATGCACGACTGGAAATAGCTTGTGCCCTACTCCAGTATAAAGGTCAGGTCTATCACACAATGCATGAAAGATTTGTCTTGAAAAAATGTTTTCATACTCAAAATCCACACAGATTAAATCATTGCGCTGGAAACGTGTTTTATTATTAATTCACTCCGAAAACACTACATGTGAAAATACACATTCACTTACATTTTATCATGCTGCACCATGACGTAACATACATTGGTTTTAATTCTTTTTGTAGGCGCTGTATGAGTCCCATCAGGATGGCCCCTGTATGGGGCCCCATAATCAATAGAGCTAAAAACATGCAATAAGGTTGGAATAGAAGGATTGTTTAATTATTAGACCCCTCCATTTATACTTATATTGTATTGAAAGGTTTCTGTGTGCAGAATATTTTAGAGTCCAGTAAGACAGACAAACCTTATCCCATCCCTTGTACTTTTCATCATCTACTGGTCTTCATTTTCAGTCCACTCCGTTCCTTTTATGCTGTATTCACTCTAAGCCCCGGTTCAAATTAGTGTGATCACGGAGATCACATGGAATTCGGAGCGCACTGCTCCTACATGACATGTGATCTCATGTGCGGTACACTTTATATGGCGGAATTCGCACCGCATCCGCACTAAACTCACACCTGACCCTTTTTTTTTTATCCGCAGCAGAATCGGATCGCATAGTGTTCACACTAGTGCGATCAGATTCTGTGCAAACTTGCAGATCGCACTGCGATATGCGATCGCAACTGGGGGTGTCGTTAACTGTTAATTGACACCCCCTGCGTATCGCATATGGCAGTGTGAACTGCCAGGGGTGTGGATGCGATGCGGGAACACGCTGCATATTCGCAGCGTTCCCGCATCGCACAAATGTGAACCGGGACTTAATGTTAGAATACTTTTGTACTTGTCACTGACTCCTGTGGATAAAGTTATTCACAATAACAGTTTCTTGTTTGTCAGCGCTGAGCATGGCGTCCTGTGGCATACGAGGGAGAGGAAGGGTTCCATGTATGATACTCATGGAGAAGGTGGAGTATTGAATTTAAAGTTGCTAATTTTCAGATCTTCTAGTCTCCATTTTTAATGCATTTCTTTCCTTTTATTCTGTTTTTTATTTTAATGTTGGAATACATTTGTACTTGTTACTGACTCCTGTGGCTACTGGAACGCCATTCTCTCTAGCCATGTTTTTTTGGTGTGTCATCGGCCAGTTGATTGTACACTTTGCAGAAAATTCTGATGCTTCAGGCAGATTATTAAGGTAGGTAGCAGGCTTTCTTCCTAGTGTGGTTATTGAAAGGATCCTGTAAGTGGAAAGTGTTAAGTGTCTAGAGTCACTGGTACTGTCCTTCCATTCCGTTATTAATGTATAATGAGAACTTAGTGTGAGCAGCAGTGATTGGATTATAATGTCAGGTAACCACTCTCACAGCGCCCATTGCTTGTATCAATCAATATGGCGAGTATGATTTGTAATCTCTCCCTTAGACACACCCACATTTGCGGAAGGCCGGGGGTTGCCCATTAACCTTTTTCTTTCTGTGTTAAACTGCTCAAAATGGTTTAATACTGATTGGATAGAGAGCTCCAGGGGACTCGGTGAAATAAGCACTTCATTGACATGAACTGTTTATATTGCCTATATTGAGCCTTTAAGGTAGCAAGCTGCATCCCCAGTCAGAACATTAAGGTGTAGCAGGCTGAGTTTGTAGTCGGATCAGCAGGCTTTGTCTTTAAGGCCCCTTTCACACATACAGACCGTTTGTCCGTTTTTTATCCATCCATTGATGGATGTCCATTTTTTATCCATCCATTGATGGATGAAAAACAGACATCAATGCATCTCTATGGAAAAACGGATGACAATGGATGATCATCTGTTAACATCCGGTTTCATCCACTTCCGTCAATACCCTTTTTTTGGAACGGATGAATGCCCTCTTTTTCATCTGTCAGAAAAACAGATGATAACGGATGTCATCCGTTGACATCCGTTTTTTGTCTGATCCGTTTTTTAACAAAATCCTTTTTTTATCAACATTTAACATGTAGAAAATATAACCTATGACCCAGGTAGTAAAAAAATAAAGCCTCGTACACACGCATCGATAGTTGGCCGTGAATTTTCGGCCAACGTCCGATCGGCCGATTTTCGGCTTGTTAGTATGATGCTTTCGACAACCGACTCCGACTTTTCGGCCAAACAAAATCTGGTGTGCAGGCTATAAAATGTTTGTTGGCCGTCAACAGAACGGCCGATTTTCCGTCAGTCAGTACAGATTTCGGCAGACAAAAATCTGATGAGCAAGACTGGGCATGCTCAGAGAAGAAAAAACACACGGAAAGTAAACCATCACATGACATCACTTCTGAAGTTGGTTTTTGTTGGCCGAGAAAATTCGTGTGCAGTCTAGAGCACATTTCAACCAACAAAACACCACTGGACAAAAGACGGCCGATCGGTCGGCCGATAATCGTTGCGTGTGTACGAGGCTTAAGGGGGAAGTGGCATCCCATAGGAGATCTTCAATCATGGCCCTTGATGTCTCCTATGAGCGACTCATAAACCTGGTTCATCTCAGGCCAGGCTTATGGGACTTATGTCCTGAATATAGTGACCGGAGTGCGGTGAAGAGGCTATGGGAAGAAATATTCGTAGAAGTTACGCCAAATTGGGCTGATTTGAATGCAAAGCAGCCTAAAGTCAGTGGTAAGTGTCTGCTTCATATTTCAGGGAATTTGTGATCAATATCACCTGGGGGCATACTGGAACTACTATGTATCTATTCCTTGTCATGCTGACACTTGTAGTCCACCTATATCTAATCCTTTGGCATGCTGACCCTGTTAGTACACCTACATCCCACCCTTGGCATGCTGACACTTGTAGTCCACCTACTGTACACCTCATCCTTTGGCATGCTGACACCTCTAGTACACCTACATCTTACCTATGGCATGCTGACACCTGTAGTCCACATGTGCTCTTAAAATAACATAGCATTGTTTTGGAAATAGTTTCCGGTCATTTCGTCTACTTTTCAATGTCTAGGAAAAAAAGTGATTATAAGGTGGAGATCAATCAGGGACCGTTACAGACGGGGACCTCAAGGAAGAGGCAGAAGAATCCCGCAGTGGTTCTGGAGCCGGGAAGAAAAAGGCCATCTATTTCAACATGCTGGAATTTCTGCAAAGTGTCATAAACTTAAGACCGTAAGTGACAACTATTGGAACATGTTATATTGACCTTTTCAAAGCAATGGTTTTGAAAGAGCAGTTCTATCCTCTAGTTATCAGGTCCTACGATGTTGCCCCCATGGTATACTGCCGCAGAGTGCAGATTTTTTTGTTATGCTCCTATAATGACCGATTTAAGATATATTTTTACATTCTTTGTTATAGTACCACCTAAAACCTCTCTGATGAGGAACAAGAACCAGAGGAGGATACAGATAACGAGCAGGGAGCAGATGTACCAGAGCAGTTTGAGGACCAACCACCACATGCTCAAGTGTCACCGCTACCCAGGGCTTCCCAAGATTGAGGACAAAACGTGTCTGTAAGCATTTACAAAAAAGCCTTCAAAATTATGACAAAAATAAACATGTTTTAGAAAGCCAAATGTCAGAATTAATATGATTGTACTCTACAGGTATAGAGTCGTCCACAAAGAACAAGAAGTTCTGCGAGCTCAGCAAGTTCTCGGCGGCCTAGAGGGGGTTCCAAAAAAGACATGGATGAATCCATGCTTGCATTTATGGAGGTCATGAAGACAATGCGACAAGACTACAACATGGATCTGTTTGCGGACAGAAAGGATCCAGATGTCGCTTTCCTGAGGAGTCTGTATAATCATCTTAGCCAAACTCCTAACACTCGGAAAAGGGATGCCCAAATGTCCATTTTTAATTTTACTGCCATGTGTGTTAGGGCTGCAGTTGCTGGGGATCCCATGCCGGAGATCCACTATGTGAGCCCTCAATACCCCTCTGATGGATCTCCACCCAACATTCAGCAGCTACATATCCAGCCACATTTTCTGCCTCCCCTACATAGCCAACATAACCAACGCCCACCAAGCAATTACTCAACTCAATCAAGTTCATCCCAGGGCTCATATATCAGTCCCAACAATACCTTATCCCAATATCCTACGAGTCCTCAAGTTCCCAGGCTCATTATGGAAGTTCCTCCCAATCTTCAGCCCATTTTTCAAAATTCACCCAGTCCGTATTATCAGGATCTGTGAAATGGTGTGATACAAGTACCCAGTGAGCTGAACTCCATCCTATGTCTGACATTACATACAATATCTCACAAAAGTGAGTACTCCCCTCACATTTTTGTAAATATTTTATTACATCTTTTCATGTGACAACAAATAACATTTTGCTGTAATGTAAAGTAGTGAGTGTACAAGAAATTTGCTGTCCCCTCAAAATAACTCAACACACAGCTATTAATGTCTAAACTACTGGCAACAAAAGTGAGTACATCCCTAAGTTAAAATCTCTAAATTGGGCCCAAAGTGTCAAAATTTTGTGTGGCCACCATAATTTTCCAGCACTGCCTTAACCCTCTTAGGCATGGAGTTCAGAAGAGCTTCACAGGTTGTCACTGGAGTCCTCTTCTACTCCATGATGACATTACTGAGCTGGTAGATGTTAGATGCTCAATAGGGTTTAGGTCTGGAGGCATGCTTGGCCAGTCCATCACCTTTACCCTCAGCTTCTTTAGCAAGACATTGGTCATCTTGGAGGTGTGTTTGGGGTCATTATCATGTTGGAATACTGCCCTGCGGACCAGTCTTTGAAGGGAGGGGATCATGCTCTGCTTCAGTATTTTACAGTACATGTTGGCATTCATAGTCCCTCAATGCACTGTAGCTCCCCAGTGCCGGCAGCACTCATGCAGCCCCAGACCATGACACTCCCACCACCATGCTTGACTGTAGGCAAGACACACTTGTCTTTGCACTCCTCACCTGGTTGCCGCCACACACGCTTGACACCATCAGAACCAAATAAGTTTATCTTGGTCTCATCAGACCACAGGACATGGTTCCAGTAATCCATGTCCTTAGTCTGCTTGTCTTCAGCAAACTGTTTGTGGGCTTTATTGTGCATCATCTTTAGAAGAGGCTTCCTTCTGGGACCACAGCCATGCAGACCAATTTGATGCAGTGTGCGGCGTATGGTCTGAGCATTGACAGGCTGACCCCCCACCCCTTCAACCTCTGCCAGCGGTTTAGACATTAATGGCTGTGTGTTTACAAGCTGTACATTCACTACTTTAAATTGTAGCAAAGTGTCATTTCTTCAGTGTTGTCACATGAAAATATTTACTAAAATGTGAGGGGTGTACTCACTTTTGTGAGATACTGTATGTCCCTCACAGTAGATGAACAGTCCAAACTGTATGCAGCTGTTGCAAAATACAGCATACCGCACTTGGGTTCAAGCCAAGCACTCAGGGCACAGTGCAGTATGTTGTATGTATGTGGCTGCAGCTACATACAGCTTAGACAGCACATCCAGAGGCCTTACATATGTTAGTGAGTGACATAGTTCTCAAATAAAATATTTTCATACGTTGACAAAGGTTCATAGAATGACGCAACTATTGTCCCAAATTCTGTTACTTCAGTGTTTTAGAATCTTTGGTCAGATGCTACTATGGTATACTAACGTATAATTACCATAATTAAGATTTGTGGCATTCACCAAACCTTGGGAAGAGAATCAGGAACAGAGCTGGGTCGGTCAATATGGTGGAGGTTCCTTCCCTTGCACCATTCTTATTTTCTTGTTCCATTTTCATGTTCGATACACAGTGAAGTTACAAGTTCCATGGTTAAAATGCCCACCTACGTTTTTACTTTTCTCTCTACATTCTGTTCAAAGTGCTAAAATTCAAAGGCTTGTATGAGAGTTGTCATGTCTCCATTTTCTGACAATGTTGTGATACATAGTTGTGTTTCACTGAAAATAAAAATATAATTTCTAATGCAAGAACAATGTGCTTTATTTCTAAGTGTAAACATAGTGCGTAACAGATGCAAAGATTACACACATTGCTATTCAGCCAACCACATGGAAGCAACTCTGTGCATTTTCTCATCTAGACGTGGTGAAGATTAGGGATGATCGAACGGTTCGGGTTGACCATCGGTTCGACCCGAACATCGGGTGTTCGAAATTCGGCCAAATTCCGAACTTTTTGCGGTAAAAGTTCGGAATTCGGCCACCAGAACCGACCAAAATGCAATGGGACAGGAACTGGGCTTTAAAAGCCCGTGATTGGCCCAGAAACGTCAGCAAAAGCCAATGAGGGGGCAGGAGTCTGCTAGGAACGTGATTGGAGTGACTACGGGGACCAGAGGCCAATCAGGAGTGAATACGCCCCACAGTATATAAGACAGCCCCGCCTAAACCCTAGCACAGTGATACAGAGTCTGTTGAAGAGAGTTGAAGCATTTCTCTTACTCCTGCTTTGTCACACTACATTTTCTGCATAGACGAGTGCTTCTAAAGCTCCATATAGCAGAATTGCATTCAGCTTACAGCCAATCAGTGTAGTTAGAAATACAGCGATTGTGCTGTTTTTTCGAGTTAGAAAAAAAAAAAAAAAGAAAAAAAATTTAAAGGGACAGTGTCAGTCTTCTGCTATATGGAGCTGTTCTTTTAGTGTGAGGAAAGGGATATCTAGTGTAGTTAGGGAACTTTTTTATCACAGTAGTTAGATTCAACAATCCAGTTTCTGTAGGGAAAGTGAAAGTGTGAGGGTTCTGTGTAGTGAGCAGTGAGCACGTTGCACTGCTGATATATATACAGCAGGTATACGTGCTTGCTAGTCAGCAAAATACATTGCCTCAGTGACAACTTAACGCCTGTTCTTGAAAGCGGTAGGTTAACTGTGCAAAAGGCTTTGCAACTGTGCGTGACACGCATCTGCTGTGCTGTATTCAGCGAAAACTGTGGGTCGCATAGCAGTGTGCATTTTTCACCGCACAGAGTTGCCAACGCCTCAGTGACAACTTAACGCCTGTTCTTGAAAGCGTTAGGTCCACTGTGCAAAAGGCTTTGCAACTGTGCGTGACACTCATCTGCTGTGCTGTATTCAACGACAACTGTGGGTCGCATAGCAGTGTGCGTTTTTCACCGCACAGAGTTGCCAACGCCTCAGTGACAAATATGCCAGGTAGACCAAGAAAAGGCATACGTGGCCCTGCTGCGGAAAGGGGCACAGCTTCTAGGGTGTCTAGAGGCAGGGGTGGACGTGGTGGTCAGTCCTCAGCCAGGCCACCATTTGGATTGTTCTCCGTCAGTAGCCAAGCTATACGTCCACAGCACGTACAGGAGGTGGTGGACTATATGACCAAACCCTCATCATCGGCATCATCTGCAACTACAGTGACCCAGGCAGAGAAAAGTGGTCAGTCTTCTGCAGTTGTCAGAGCAAATAAAGATGAGTCCATGTCCACCTCACATCCTCCCTTAGACCCAACTTCAGACATGGCAGAAAAGTCAGCTGAGCTGTTTCACCACAGTGTCGGCCATCTACTCCAGCCTGATGCTCAGTCCTTTATGGAGTTTGAGTTGGGTCTGGGGTTGAGGAGGAGGCAGAGCAAGCAAGGGGGGAGAGCAGACGGCCCGCTCCATCTAAGGCCGCACCTGTTGTCTCCCGGGCCACGTCTGATGCTCAGTCCTTTATGGAGTCAGATGTTGGGTCTGAGGTTGAGGAGGAGACAGAGCAAGCAAGAGGGGAGAGCAGACGGCCCGCTCCATCTAAGGCCGCATCTGTTGTCTCCCGGCCACGTCTGATGCTCAGTCCTTTATGGAGTCAGATGTTGGGTCTGAGGTTGAGGAGGAGGCAGAGCAAGCAAGAGGGGAGAGCAGACGGCCCGCTCCATCTAAGGCCGCACCTGTTGTCTCCCGGGCCACTATACACACCTCTTCTTGCTGGGCCTTTTTTGAGACATCCCATGCAGACCGAACAGTTGCGATCTGCAAGATTTGTCAGAAGGGTATAAAACGTGGCAAAAATGTCAACCACCTGGGTACAAGCTGCCTAAACAGGCATTTGACAACCCACCACTTGGCCCGTTGGCAGGAGCATTTGAAGAACCCTCAAAAGGGCCAAAGACCGGTCAGTAGGCCTCCTAGTCCTCCGTGCGCTCCTCCTCGTGCTCCAACTGCACATAAGTCTGTTCCTGCTATAGCCACTTGTCACCTGTTGGCAGCCTCCACTGACAGGGATGATGAAATAGCAGGCAGTGTCGCATCTACCTCCAGCACACCACCAGCTGTAACATCTAGACGCCAAATTTCGATTCCACACATGCTGGAACGAAAATAAATGTATACTCCCCGCCACCCACATGCCCAGCGTCTAAACAGTAGTTTGGCAAAACTACTGGCTCTGCAACTGTTACCATTTAACCTGGTGCAATCTGCTCCCTTCCGCGACTTTGCAAAATGTGCAGTTCCACAGTGGCAGGTGCCAAGTCGGCATTACTTATAAATTGAGGATTGATCCTTGATGCCTAAGTGGTAGGTGTAGCCAACATCCCAATTATTAATCTTAAAGCAAGGTTTGGTGCCTCAAGCCAAGGGGGTGGGACTTTATGGGCTAGTCAGATAGTCAGTTTATAGTAAAATTGTATAGTAATTTATTGTACAATACAATACAATAAATTACTATACAATTTTACTATAAACTGACTATCTGACTAGCCCATAAAGTCCCACCCCCTTGGCTTGAGGCACCAAACCTTGCTTTAAGTCGGCATTACTTTGCCCGTAAGGCCCTGCCATCCCTATACCAACATGTGGAAGGCAATGTAGTGTCGTCCCTGGCCAAGTCAGTCAGCCGTAAGATACACCTGACGGCTGACACTTGGTCAAGAAAACATGGGCAGGGACGGTACATTTCTGTCGCTGCTCATTGGGCGACACTGCTTGCCAGCAGAAGGGGATTGTAGCCAGTGCTCGGTGCTGCAGCCAGTATTGCCCCCACGTCTGCAAACAGCTGGTGGTGTCGCTGATCCGGGTAGATCGATCACTTCTACCCCCTCCTGCTCCTCATCCTCCTCCATGCCCTCTTCTGCAGCACGGTCCTTTGAATATGATGAGGTACCACGTAAGCGTTCAAAGGGCTATTCTTTGTCTCAGGCCAAAAGGTGTCACGCAGTGCTGCAGCTTGTGTGTCTAGGGGACAGGCAGCACACTGCCCCTGAGATTCTTGGGGCTCTGCAGACACAGGCCCAGAGGTGGTTGACACCACGCCAGCTGCAGCCAGGAATGGTGGTTACCGATAATGGGTCAAACCTCCTGGCCACCCTTCGGCAGGGAAAGTTGACATATGTGCCATGCCTGGCGCATTTCCTGAATCTCGTGGTACAGTGGTTTTTGAACTCGTACCCGGGAATGCAGGATGTGCTAAGGATGGCAAGAAGGGTGTGCAGTCACTTCAGGCAGTCGTACAGTGCCACTGCACGTTTGGCCGAAGTGCAGCGCGGGTTTCACATGCCGGTACACCGCCTCGTCTGTGACATGCCCACCCGCTGGAACTACACCTTTGCTATGCTGCAGCACCTGTACACGCAGCAGAGGGCCCTCAATGAATATCTCTGCGAGTACGGCACCAGCACTGTCTCAGCGCGCCTGGGCTTCTTTTCGCCACGGCATTGGCTTTTGATTAAGGATGCATGCGCTGTCCTCTCGCCATTTGAGGAGGCCACAAGGATGGTCAGCCGGGACGGCGCATGCATCAGTGACACCCTACCGGTACTTTTTTTGTTGGAGCACACTCTGCGTGGCATTATGGACAGGGCACTGGAGGCAGAGCAGCAGGAGGAAGAGGAGGACTTCCTTGCCTCTCAAGGCCCCCTTTATCCTGAGAATCCTGACCCCATTATGCCTAGCTCCCAGAGGTCCGAGCAGGATCCAGGGGTGGAGGAGGAGGAGGACGATTCTCCAGGAACTTTTGCAGGCTTTGAGGAGATGGAGGAGGAAGACATGCGGCAATCTGCAAGGCCTAGTTTGACTCCCTCAGGACACTTTGGAGTAGTACGTGGCTGGGAGGAGGAGGAGCACACTCAAGATCATGTCGTTTTGAGTGACCTTGAGGAGTCCGCTTCTGAGGCCTTTGCTAATTTGCAACGCATGGCAAACATCATGCTTCAGAGCCTGCGAAAGGACCCCAGAATCAAGGCCATTGAAGAGACTAACCACTATTGGTTGGCCACCCTACTTGACCACCGGTACAAGTCAAAAGTCTCAGAGCTTTTCCCGTCCACCCAGAGAGTCCACAGGATGAAATCCCTTGAGGACAGTCTCAAGAGGATTCTGGAGAACATGTTCCCCGACTCCAGTAGGGTGCAGGGGCGGGGACAACCTACCATGGACTCTACTGTGGGTCACGAGAGGAGCGTTGGAGAAGGCGTGTGGTTGACGGATGCCTTTCGTTCTTTTTTTAGTCCTCACCGCCCAGGCCTCTCAGCTGCCACATCGCATCGACAGCGTCTGCATCACATGGTGGACGATTACGTCAAGTCACAAAGTGACACAGAGGGCTTTTCATGTGATGAATCAGACCCACTGGCATACTGGGTCTTAAGATTAGACCACTGGCCAGAACTGGCCCAGTATGCCATGGAGTTGTTGGCCTGCCCTGCTTCCAGTGTCCTATCGGAACGGGCATTCAGCGCAGCAGGAGAATTCGTCACAGACCATCGAACGAGACTCTCCACCGACTCCGTCGACCGTTTGACATTTATTAAAATGAATCAGTTGTGGATATCAAGCTTTGATGCACCTGATGCAGACCTTGTAGACTAGTCTATCATTGCGATGTGTCTGCTGAACCTCAGTTTAAGCCAGGACCATGGTGCCACCCTCCAACCCTCCTCTCATTCTGTTTAGGTTCACAGAACCTCATTTTAGTTATACCAAAAATACCATGTTTCCGCACCTGTTCCACAGGTGCACACCTTTATAATTTTTGGACCTCCTTCAACACCAGCTCTTTGGGCTTACGGTGAGGAGGCTACGCTAAACAAAAAATACCATGTTTGCGCACCTGCTCCACAGGTGCACACCTTTATGATTTTTTGGGCTCCTTCAACACCAGCTCTTTGGGCTTACGGTGGGGAGGCTACGCTAAATAAAAAATACCATGTTTGCGCACCTGTTCCACAGGTACACACCTTTATAATTTTGGGGCCTCCTTCAACACCAGCTCTTTGGGCTTACGGTGGGGAGGCTACGCTAAAGAAAAAATACCATGTTTGCGCACCTGCTCCACAGGTGCACACCTTTTATAATTTTTGGGCCTCCTTCAACACCAGCTCTTTGGGGTTACGGTGGGGAGGCTATGCTAAACAAACAATACCATGTTTGTGCACCTGCTCCACAGGTGCACACCTTTATAATTTTTTGGCCTCCTTCAACAGCAGCTCTTTGGTCTTACGGTGGGGTGGCTTACATTGGTATGGCTCCGCCAACACCCAAACAACAATTTTTGCGCACCTGTTTCACAGATGCATATCATTGCAATTTTTTTCCTTACAAAGGCAATTATTGCCTTCACGACCAGCACTTTCATAGGGTTATGGTGTCAAGGCATCGTCGGCACCACCAAAGGCCCAATTTTTAAGCATCCTTTACTTCTATTCAAAGTCAAGAGACAACAGTATTCATCCAAAACATCTCTAATCGTGTTCACTGTGCACTACATTGTGGCCCCTACCCCTAACCCTAACCCTCAATGTATCCGTGCATATATGTCTGTTTCTTGTGAGAATTCAAGTTAAAGTGCACCAAACACATTTTACATGAAATAAAGTGCATCTGCATACATCTTTTGACTTCTTGAAAACATTTGGTACAAATAGTCCATTGTGAAAATACACCCGTTAATTATATGCACATTTAAAGAGACAGCACCTTTTTCCAAAAAAAACCCTCTAATCTTGTTCCCAGTGCACTGCATTATGTCCCCATCATACACAATGGCTGTGCAGTTGATTAGGAGCAAAAGAAAGGCGCGGTTAAGCAAAAAAGTCATTTTTGAAGGTTTGGCATGCTATAATTCTGGTTCTGGACATGCTACAGAGCTGAAACTTCACAGGTACACCTTTTAGATCCCCCAGACACTAAATCCTAAGAAATCTCTTTTTTTTTTCAATAATTTTTTCATTAATTGGCTCTCTATCAAAAACGACAATTTTTAAGAACTTTTTTTGTGTGATTAATAGTCCCTGGGGTATGACCCAGAACCCTAGGCACTTTTTAGAGGCATTTATTGGGTTTTAGGGCTTTAAAATTGTGTTTTTTGATTCCAGAAGTTCGGGTCCCATTGATTTCAATGGGGTTCTGGAATCCGAACCGAACTTTCGGGAAATTCGGGTGTTCTGGTCGAACCGAACTTTTCAAAAGTTCGATCATCCCTAGTGAAGATGACTTGCTGAAGTTCAAAACAAGGGCCTAATAAAGTGGCTGGTGAGTGTATTTACATGATGAAAAATGGATGACAACTGATGAAAAACGGATATGAACTGAAATGAAAACGGATGTTGACTGATGACAAAAAAGTGACTGAATTGATTTACTGAACGGACCGTATGTGTGAAAGGGGCCTAAAGCTGGATACACACTATACAACTTTTGTTGAAAGATTTCCTTTAGATTTACTTTCAACTATGTAGTGCCTGATTGCATAAAAACTGAAAGGGTTTAGGTCTGACCCCATATTATATGGTTTTGGTAAGTCTAAAGGAAAAAATCTAAAGAAAATTGTATAGTGTGTATCCAGCTTAAGTGGCGGTTCACATTTGTGCGATCACAGTGATCGCATGTAATTCGGAGCGCACTGCTCCTAAAATTACATGCGATCTCTGTGCGGTGCAAATTCAACCAGTTTGTATGGCTGAATTTGCACAGCAATCGCACCTAACTCGCACATGACCCTTTTTTTGGTCTGCAGCAGAATCGGATCGCATGATGGTTCACAGCATTGCGGTCCAATTATATGCCAACTCTCAGATCACACTGCGATATGTGATCTGATCTGGGGGGTGTCGTTAACTTTGAATTGACACCCCCAGTGTATCGCATATAGCAGTGTGAACTGCCTGTGCTGCGCATGCGATGCGGGAACACGCAATACATTCACAGAGTTCCCGCATCGCATAAATGTGAACCGGCACTAAGCCTTTATTATTGTTGGGTTCAGGGCAAATTTATATTAAGCTTAGTCGTTTAAAGCTCAACAATGGCCCTTCTAGCTGTTGCATACTACATTTCCAATGATGCTAAACCAGAGTGTATTAGCTATTGATTATCCAAACCAATCATTTTACCTTTAATGGTAATACTGTGGCAAGGATTTAACACACTGGCACTGGAAATAACACAACCAGGACTCACAATGTGACATGCTGCAGCCACAAACGATATCCTCTTATTATCAGGGGGAATGATATTAGCTTAGTCTTTTTAACTGAACATTGGAAATGCCATAGAAAAGCTCTCTCCTTCCAGACAGACAGACAGACAGGGAAGTCACTATCATCCAAAACAAGTGTAGACAACGCTGCATAATATGTTTGAACGATATAAATAACTAACTTATTACAAGCAGGAATAATAGCACATATTTAAAATCCCTTAAAAGAACATTTATTTTTTAAAGTAGGTTTTGTGTTCTCAGTTTCATTATTTGTAAACCACCTTACTCAATTTTCTGTTCTGTTTTCTTAGATTGGTGGTAAGAGAAGGGAGATCCTCTGAATTTTACACTCCCTTAGTGATGGTTCCAGTGCCAGAGACAAACCCACCATTAACCTCAACCTGCTGAAACAGAAAACTTCCTCCTCCACTGGGCTGCTTTCATAACACATGCTGCAGACATGACGCAACCTTCATCTTCTAGTGATTAATAATGGTGGGCCACCCCAAGAGAGAGATCATTACATAACTATACTGCCTTCCTCATGCCATCCAGCTTGGCTTTGAAAGGTACTTCAACTTTCTCCATGTTATGTGGTTACCACAGTCTGGCTTTGCATGTCAGGATTTTTTATTTTTTTAATAGAGATATAAAGTCAGAGCTCCAGATTAACGATGAAGAAATAAATTATATTGCAGACACCTTGACATGCAATTTGTGTTACTTTGTAGGAAAATAACAGCACTAGCTGTGTCCCATTCAATGACATCACTGCAATTCTATAGTGGGGGTGATGAAATGGCCATATGAGATGGTGGATTTCAGAGTAGAAAAAAGAAACCTCGGTTTCTCATGTTGAACACAGCTTGGAGTGCCTTTTTGGTGTTCTAGATATTTTGGGACCTGTACAGGTCGTAGAGGGTGGGTCCTTGAAGGACGCTATATTTCCCCTCTGTTTGGGCTCTGGGCCCTTTAAGGGAGCAAAAGGGGTTAACTCATTGATCAGAGGAAGTGGGTTTAAGAAGGACAGGAAGTTGTAGATTGGGTGTGGTGGAGCATAGACTGACTGTGGATGGTGAATGTGGACTTTTGTACAGCCGAGAAGGTGCATGTCAGTGTGCTGACTGGGAGCCTATTGCCAGGGGAAGCTACCCTCTTCAAAAGTTGGGACTGTTTGACTGCAAAAGCAGCTCTGAACTCTTCAAGTCGGTGAGACTGTCTTTTCCTTGTTGTGTTTCTTTTGCTGCTATGAAGCCTGTTTAAGTTAATAAACATTTCTTTGGTTGCAACGCCTGTGCCCTGCGATCCAGCTGACCCCCCCCAAACATTACAGACCGTATATAAATTTTGAAAGAGGGTAAAAAAAACTGTAGTGCTATGAATATCAAGCTGTATTGCTAACACTATAGTTTCCTCTGCACCCTTTTTGTCAGTTACCTGATTGCTGGGTAAGGCTCCTACAACATCAGGTCCCTCCTGAGCTCACGTTTGGGCTTCCCCATCGGAAAGCATTAACTCAGTGCTTTTCTGTAGGGTTTTTAAAGAACCTGGTCATGCAAAGCGTGAGGATGTCCAGTGTTATTTCACGTAGTTAGACTCCGAATCGTCTCTAGTGGCTCCGTGATAGAGTTCCTCTCAGAAATTGCAATATTTAACATTGCAGAGTTAGGGGGGCATGGGCACTGCACCCAAACCCATTAAACAAGATGAAGTGGTCTTGGTGCCTATAGTGTCCCTTTTAAAGAGCAACTTCTTACTCTGCTTATTGCTATCTTTTGAAAGCCATCACAGTTCTAAGAAAAACTTTGCATAGGCACAGTGGTAGGAGGACCTATGTGCACCATAAATTCGTATCGGTTGTTACAAGGCCATATTTCCTAATGGCCTGTACACACGCACCGATTGTCGGCCATAAATGTTCGGCCAACGTCCGATCGGCCAATTGTCGGCTTGTTAGTATGATGCTTCCAACAACCGACTGCGACTTTTCGGCCGAACAAAATCTGGTCTGCATGCTATAAAATTTTTGTTGGCCAACAACAGAATGGCTGATTGTTCGTCAGTCAGTACAGATTTTAACAGTTCTGGATTGTCTGATAGAGTCCCAGTTTGGGGTTGCTCTCCATTGTCACACAATAATTAACAGGTTAACGTTAATTACAGATACACATTTCACTGCACAGACAAATTGCTGTTGATTTCAATATTTGTTAATTTCAAATTTAACTTATTCCTATCCGCGCTATAGCCGAAGTACGGCTACAGCGCGGACTCTAATTTCCGGGAGGCCGTCTTTATACGGCCTCCCAGAGACAGGCTCCCCGCGCGCTCCCCCGAGCGCGCATCGGGGAAAATCTGTGTTGGCCGTGTCCCTTGGACACAGCCAATCACAGATCGTGGTAAATGGCCAATCACAGTGGCCATTTACCACGTGATCGGGCCGTGCAATGAGAGATGATCTCATATGTAAACATATGAGATCATCTCTCATCGCCAGCTCTCTTCCTCACATGGAGACTGCAGTGTGGGGAAGAGGAAAGCCCGATCAGCGGTAAGGGGACACAGAGGAATGTAATCAGGGCACTGATCACCAGTGCCCTGATTACAGAAGAGGGGAAAAAATGCCACAACTGCCCACAGTGCCTGCCATCAGTGCCCCCCATCAGTGCCCATAGTGCTGCCAGTCAGTGCCCATCAGTGCCTGCTCATCTAGTGCTGATCAGTGCCACCCATCAGTATCCATCAGTGCCGTCTCTCAGTAACCATCAGTGCCACCTCTCAGTGCCCAGAAGTGCCACCTCTCAGTGCACAGCAGTGCCACCTAACAGTGCTCATCAGTGCGGCATATTAGTACCTCCTCATCAGTGCCCATAAGTGCCACCTCATCAGTGCCCATCAGTGCAGCCTATCAGTGCCGCCTCATCAGCGCACATCAGTGAAGGAGAAACATTTATTTATTTTCAAAATTTACTCGCAGAAAATAAGAAACTTTTTTTCACAATTTTCTGTCTTTTTTCTTTTTTTTTTGTAATAAATAAAAAAGCCAGAGGTGATTAAATACCACCAAAAGAAAGCTCTATTTGTGTTAAAAAAATGATAAAAATTTCATATGGGTACAGTGTAGCATGACCGCGCAATTTTCATTCAAAACGTGACAGCGCTGAAAGCTGAAAATTGGCCTGGATAGGAAAAGGGGGTGTAAGTGCCCAGTAGGCAAGTGGTTAAAAAAAAAGGGAAAAAGTATGTTGTACATTATTTAGATACATAATAATTGCACATGTAGCCTATTATCAGATATTGTTAGCCGCTCTTTACTCTTAAGAGACCTCATACACTCGTTGTTAAAAGTCCCTTTGAATGCTGGAATTTTTAGGACGTTTGAAACGTCCGTTCAGTCGCGTTTGTACCCGCGTTTAGCGGGCGTTTGCGTTTAGAACCGTTCCTACAGGTCAAAAAAATTATTCCCCTTTAAAATGGAAAAACGCGAACACCAAACGCGGGTCGTCGCGTTCGGTCGCGTTTTTGCGTTTGAAACCCCGGGAAACACACGTTCGAACGCAAATAATTGCGTTCTAAAAAAAGTCCCTGAACGCAACTTCCCAGCAAACGACCTAGTGTACATGGACAGATAAGATAAAATGTAGATGGGTTCAGGGGCTTCTAAAAAAAACGCCCAACTGCTCCCAAACGGCCATTTCCAGCGTCCCGTGTACATGGAGCCTAAGGCTTAGATGATGCTGTGATGAGATCTTCCTTTAGTACAGCCCAGTCAAGGCAGTTTGCTCCTTCCCTCGGGAGCTGTAAAAATCAAAAATATAGTTAAAACTGACCAAATCCTAACCAGAAAGCATATTACAATCTACATATTGTATATTATTACAAACTACAATTCCCATGTTGAGGATTAGAGGCCTAGAATAGAAAGAATGATAGAGCGATTTAACATTTTGACTTAAAGCATCTCTGCGACGCCCACAAATTAAGACAAAACAGGAACAACTTTATCTTAATTATTTTTCCTACTCTTGACAAAAGACAGAGCTACCCAAGGTACCCTTATGCATGCACTTGAGTAGAGCGCTTCAGTTGGCTCCGGGCAGATGAAGTGCCAGGAGCAGAAGAGGACCTTGAGAAAGAAGATGCTTACAATGGGCATTTTAAGTCAAGTAAAAGCTACCTTCACCTGTCCTCCATGGCCACTGGAATAAAAGTGGAACAGTGACCATCCGGGATCTTTGCACAATATTCAACATACATAAATAAAATATCTTAGAAATATTAAGTGCTTTAGGGTTCTGTCATAATCTCAGAATTGGGTCTAATGCAACAGAGGGTTCTGTTTTATGAACCTTGTGAATTCATAGTTACATAGTTGGTCAGGTTGAAAAAAGACACCAAGTCCATTTGATTCAACCAATTAAAAAAAAAGTAATAAAAACCCAACCATACAATCCCATACACACAATCCTATACCTGCAGTTGATCCAGAGGAATTCCTGCTGAGCCGCCCGTTATAGATGATACACAACGATCCTGTTAAACAGAACGATGGTATTCATCCATAAGCAGTGTTTAGGTGATACAGTCACAGTGTAAGCAGTGTTGAGGAGATACGGTAACCCCCCCAATATACTCCACAGACCCCACATGGCTGAGAGTGTTGGGAGCAGGGAGAGACTGACATGACATGATAGATGCCAGTCAGGATGCACTTGATGATTTCCCTGCCTGCTGGTGCGCACGGGCGGTGTATCCCGCTGTGTGTGGCCAATGGGAGTAGTTAGCCACGCGTGCACACTGGCCCATTATTTTCCCCTACCGCACACCCCTCTTACCCCTGCTGAGGCTCTGGGCGCATGCGCAGTGTCTCCCGGTGTGCAGCTGGGCGGTTAAGCGCAAGAGCATTAGGTGGCCCCTTCTCCACAGCGCTTGCTGTAAAATTTCCCCTACCCTGTCCTTCTGCACCTGCGCGGCACACCCCCTCCCCCAGCTGGGGAACGTCATGTCCGATGCGGCCACGTCACAGGAAGTGACAAGGGTAGGGAAAATTGACGAGGTAGGAAATTTCACAGAACACCGGCAATAGGCTGCAATTTGACATGTCAAATCACCCCAATGTGAACGGGGGCTGAATGCGTCACATACAGTGGCAGTACTGCCCACCAAAGAAAGGAGGTATCATTTTTTTTCCCTAAACCCCAAAGCACCACAGCCATGGCTGAAGACAACCCCCTCTGGCTTTGTTTCTTAAGGCTCCTTTCACATAGGCAGGCCGTTCAGATCCGCCTGTCCGTTTTTTTTGGCGGATCTGAACGGTACCCCCATGCATTCCTATGGGGCATCGGATGTCAGCGGAGACATGTCTGCTGACATCCGACCCGATCCGTCAAATCTGGACAGATGGAAACCCTATTTTCCATCCGTCGAGCGGATCGGATGGGATCGGATGAGAACGAACCGACGGTCCGTTCCCATCCGATTTCCCCCATAGAGATGCATGGGGAACTGACAGCTGTGTCTCTGCACACAGCGCAGAGACACAGCTGTCATCCTCCTGCTCAGCGGGGGATCGGCGGATCGATCCCCGATGAGAAAAGCGGAGTCCGTTTGACAGACTACAAGTGTGAAAGACCCCTAAGTGGGACAATAAGGATGCAGTAAAAATGCAGCTAAACTGTCAATTTCTGCCACCTCATGGTACATCTTTAATATAAAAAAAAAATGCATTGAAAGGAAAAAAAAAACACAATGATGAGATGCCGCTCAATGCTGGCATTTCTCATCATGGATTCACATGACAAAATGTTCAGGACTTTTACCAAATCTATGTCTACCTGGGCTCCAGCACCTGTGATACCAGAGCCTGGGAAAGTTGGCTGGTGGCAGAAGGTACAGCAATATTCTGTAAGGCCTGGTTCACACCTATGCATTTTTAGTGCATTTTCAGTTTTGCAGAAACACACTACAGTCCATTTATCATGGTTTCCTATGGAGCACGTTCACATCTATGCTACTTATGGAAAGGGCCGGGGACTTATTTCTGGTTCTATAGACTTCAATGGATCAAAAATGTGTATTGAAAAAGGCAAAATGCACCTGGAATATGCAAACTGCAACCTGCATAGGTGTGAACCAGGCCTGAATGGTTTGAAAGGAACAATAATGCCGATCATTACACAGCTGTTCATTATAAACACAGAAATATATGATGTCTGGAGGTGAAGACATCTCCAAGAGGAGATATAAGGAACATAAACCTGAAAATCAGCATCTCATATCCAAGAAAGTCTTCTGTGACTTCTTCCCTCCTGCTGGATGTCACACAATCTAAATATTTACCAACACATCCATTCTTCATACATGAAGACGGAGAAGAAGCCACATGATTAGGGATTGTATCATCGGCATGAAGCAAGCCCCACTAACAGACAATAAAAGCAATCTTTGCAGAAGAGAAGACTTCATTGTGGACTACAGAAGGATTGGCTGGGATGTCTAAATCGTTTATCCAAAACAATGTAATGCCTATCAGTGCGAAGGAACCTGTCCAATCCCCATGAACGGAAGTGCCAATCATTCATATCTGCAGATAGGAATTTATTTTGTTATTATAGGTATGGTCATAAAGATCTAAGAATCAACAGAATGGTTCAGCAACATAAAATCAGCAGGATAACATAGCTGTCTATGTAATCATGACAGAGCTCTGCCCTGGCAGTAGGGGTGTGCTGCTTTTTATTACCCTGCAAAGCACATCTCTAAGGGCCGGTTCACACTGGTGTGATGTGGGAAACCCTGCAAATCCAGTGTGGGTTCCTGCATTGCACCTAAATCGCCAGCGGTTCACACTGTTCTCTGCGAACTGCTGAGGGTGTCAATACAAAGTTAATGACACCTCCAGAACGATTCGCAGATTGCAGTGTGAACTATGAATTCGGACAGGAATCAGATCGCATGGGTGTGAAAACCTATACGATCCGATTCTGGTGTAGACCAAATTTGGTCCGAATGCAATGTAAATTCAGCCATACAGTTTGTATGGCTGAATTTGCATTGCACAGACATCGCATGTGATCTGCACAGCACCACATAGAACACACAAAAACACTGGCTAGGCACAAATATAATTCTTTGGACACCCTAGATGTTTAACCCCTTCCCAGCCAGTGTCATTAATAAGTTAGATATCTAGCGCACAGACAAGTGGATGGTTTGAAACAAAGTAAAATAAGTCCTTGGTATTAGCATGTAGTGCCCATTAGTCCAGGATTATATCATCATAAAGTTATTTAAAACTAATAGGCAGCAGCCGTCTCAAGAGTGTGTCCAAGGAACTCTGTAAGAAACGACAAACAAGAAGGAACGGGAGAAGCACCTAAGTGTAGTATTAAAACATGAGTATTTATTACATTCGATTAAAAACACTTACAAGATTTAAGGCAAATCACGATTTTATAAATGTGTCATCTGCCCCGTGACTTTCACTGTCCTGTAGGCTCATCTGGCGATCGGGAAGGCTGTGGGCAAGGGAGCTGGGATGCCTGGGAGCGTTACAAAGTCCGTGCAACCCGGCATGGAAGGCACAGATGGAAATGACGTCACCGGAAAATGGACCTCAAAAGTACATCCAACCTAACCCATTAGAGCTGAAGGTGTTAGATGATCTAGCCAACAATCAGAATATTAAATCTGCAGACAAGGGAGAAGGTATAGTGGTATAGAGGTATAATTTTTTGTGAAGAATCAACAACAAATGGGACACAATCATGAAGTGGAACGAAATTTATTGGATATTTCAAACTTTTTTAACAAATAAAAAATTGAAAAATTGGGCATGCAAAATTATTCAGCCCCCTTAGTTAATACTTTATAGCTCCAACTTTTGCTGCGATTACAGCTGTAAGTCGCTTGGGGTATGTCTCGATTAGTTTTGCACATCGAGAGACTGAAACTTTTGCCCATTCCTCCTTGAAAAACAGCTCAAGCTCAGTGAGGTTGGATGGAGAGCGTTTGTGAACAGCAGTTTTCAGTTCTTTCCACAGATTCTCGATTGGATTCAGGTCTGGACTTTGACTTGGCCATTCTAACACCTGGATATGTTTATTTGTGAACCATTCCATTGTAGATTTAGTTTTATGTTTTGGATCATTGTCTTGTTGGAAGACAAATCTCCGTCCCAGTCTCAGGTCTTTTGCAGATTCCATCAGGTTTTCTTCCAGAATGGTCCTGTATTTGGCTCCATCCAACTTCCCATCAATTTTAACCATCTTCCCTGTCCCTGCTGAAGAAAAGCAGGCCCAAACCATGATGCTGCCACCACCATGTTTGACAGTGGGGATGGTATGTTCAGGGTGATGAGCTGTGTTGCTTTTACGCCAAACACAACGTTTTGCATTGTTGCCAAAAATTTTGATTTTGGTTTCATCTGACCAGAGCACCTTCTTCCACATGTTTGGTGTGTCTCCCAGGTGGCTTGTGGCAAACTTTAAACAACACTTTTTGTGGATAGCTTTAAGAAATGGCTTTCTTCTTGCCCCTCTTCCATAAAGGCCAGATTTGTGCAGTATACGACTGATTGTTGTCCTATGGACAGAGTCTCCCACCTCAGCTGTAGATCTCAGCAGTTCATCCAGAGTGATCATGGGCCTCTTGGCTGCATCTCTGATCAGTCTTCTCCTTGTATGAGCTGAAAGTTTAGAGGGACGGCCAGGTCTTCGTAGATTTGCAGTGGTCTGATACTCCTTCCATTTCAATATTATCGCTTGCACAGTGCTCCTTGGGATGTTTGAAGCTTGGGAAATCTTTTTGTATCCAAATCCGGCTTTAAACTTCTCCACAACAGTATCTCGGACCTGCCTGGTGTGTTCCTTGTTCTTCATGATGCTCTCTGTGCTTTAAACGGACCTCTGAGACTATCACAGTGCAGGTGCATTTATACGGAGACTTGATTACACACAGGTGGATTCTATTTATTATCATTAGTCATTTAGGTCAACATTGGATCATTCAGAGATCCTCACTGAACTTCTGGAGAGTTTGCTGCACTGAAAGTAAAGGGGCTGAATAATTTTGCACACCCAATTTTTCAGTTTTTTATTTGTTAACAAAGTTTGAAATATCCAATAAATTTCGTTCCACTTCATGAGTGTGTCCCACTTGTTGTTGATTCTTCACAAAAAAATACAGTTTTATATCTTTATGTTTTAAGCCTGAAATGTGGCAAAAGGTCGAAAAGTTCAAGGAGGCCGAATACTTTCGCAATGCACTGTACATCTATTTATACTTTCTAGTTCAGCAGTCTCCTTGGTAATTATCTTTTTAAGCCCCCATAGCTATTGGAAACCTGCTTTTAAATTAAGAGGACTGCTGTCTCTTCTTTTCCCCCTTATGGGTCCCCCCTTGTTGTGGATTGGAGAGGTATATACTGGTATGGCACCTTGACACTGACATGCAGATATGTTTATTTATTCTCACAGATACTAGTGTACTCATCATCCGAGGAGTGCAGTGTCTGTGCGGTGCCGGCCCTGTCTTCTTCCACGGACGCTCGGTCCAGTTCGCATGAGTATTCCTCTGGGCCAGGTGTATCACACGCCGTCCATGAGGTTAAGCTGGACAATATGGTATACCCTTGGATGGTTAAGCGGGGAAGATTAAGTAAAAACGCACTCTACAGTGTATTTGTGAATTAAGGTTGAGCATGATTTCAATCGCACCTTCGGGCCCAGTAACTATATGTATGAAATTAATATATAAGAAATGTATTCATTATGGATTTTCTCTCTTTCTTTTAAGTCTGTAAAGATGTTTTAGCCATTGCTGACGGTTCCTGACAAAGCAGCTATTAATTAATATCAATTTGTGAAACGCGTTGAACCAGGCATATGATGTCTTCACACAGAATTGATACAGTTTGTATTATGACTTTTTGGTCAATTTTGATGTATTAATGCTTTTAACAATTTTGTACAACTTTAATAAAGTTTTATTTTATTCACATATGCTCATCTATTGTTGATAACCTTTAAAGTCCTAATCACAAGGGCCACAACACTAATGGGTCTGAGGACCTTCGCATTAGATGTGTGCCCCTCCTCCATTTTCCAAATATATGAATGATTTATCTGTCATTACATGATGGCACGATTGTCTAATCTCACAGCCGAGTGTTTGTGTTCCGAAAATGAGTTCAAACTATTTTGTGTATAGTGTATGGCCAGCATAAGTCTACAATAAGACTGGAACCAGCTGAACCCATTTTTTTTTTTTTTTTTTTTACAAGAACCCAGAACTTATAAAGAACCATTATAAGCCGGCTGATAACACTTTTACTCTATCATCCAGATAAGTTATAGTGGCTCTTCTATCATCCATAAAGATGACATAAGAAGTGTAACTTCCTCCCCAATCCCTGGGACTTTCCCTACAACATCCTCTCATGTCTGAGGGAGAATTCACACTTGAAATCGCAGAGCAATTCGGTGCTCTGCGTTGCTTGCCTCTAGGGGGCAGTGTGATACACCATCCAGCGCATCGCACTGCTCTTTTTTCTTCTACAAGCTTTGTTTAAAGTGTACAAAACATACACTTCATTCACAGCAATGACAGGCAGCGTGTTGTGCTACCAGACATCGCCCTGCAACAAAATGCGGCATGTCTGCATTTTATCCCAGCACAGCGCTAGGCTGCATTGCAGTGTGAATGGGACATATAGAAAACAATTGTTCCCTGTGTCTCCCTGCAGTGACAGGCGTTGGACTATGCGATAAAATGTCACCACATAGAGTGCAATTTGGCCAACTGTTTGTTTTGATGATGTATCAGTCCTGCGTTTTTTAGGCACTCAATCTGTGTTTGCTGCGTTTCTGCATGCATTTTCAATGCGTTTACATGTCTACACTCTGCTTTTATTTTTGGAATATTTTTTTTTTTTTTATAAGTTGCGTTTATACACACTTATCTTCTCTCACAAATGTTTGCAGTTATTTTCTGCACATTGATGCACATTTGTGCTGCGTTATGCAGAAAAACTCAGCACGCTGCACTTTTTCTTAATGCACATGAAAGCAGCGCTATGGTGTCATCTCAGCACATTGGAATACATTCATTTTTCTTCTATATGCCTTTGTTTATTCCCCCCTGACTGAATCTGCTGTAAATAAGCCCATAAACATTGTATGAATGACTGAATAAAATAAAAATGTAATAAAATGAATGAATTGCAGTGAGCCTCATATCCAGCACTGCAGCCCTTCCATGTGCTGTCACTGTAGTGTGTGTGCCTCCTTCACACTACATGCAGTCAGCTGCAGATTATTTATAAAGGAGAAATGAATGAATTCCAATGAGAAATGAAAGCTGTATCCCCTCCATGACACAACGCAGGAATAATCCTCACATCACCCACAGGAGATGGAATATATAATATATTCTTATCACACCTCCCCCTCCTATATATCCCTATACCAATCCTCAATCCGCTCTATATCTCCGCCATCCTCCATAATAGAACGCTATCAGAAACATCATCTCTCCTCCATCATCCTCCTCTATCCTACAGCGCCCAGATTTCTCATCCATTATAAAGAATAATCCTAGATTTCTCCCTCTCTAACCACCATCATCCCTCCCATTCATTCCCCACCACGTCTCAACAAATACTACTTCCGCTCCCAGCATCCCCTGCCTTTCCTCTCATAACTCCTCCAGCACTAGAAAACGGATCTGTCCTGCAATATTGGGCTCCGGGGCCCGCGGCCATTTTGTCGTGGACACAAATGCATTGATTATAATGGGAGAATTCTTAAACGCTAGAGCACGAATGTTCTTTCTTTGCTAAGTCTCCGGTCTGTGGAAAAAAAACCCCTCGGGATAGGTATATATTTATCTATATATATCTATATCTATATATTTATATATATATATATATATATATATATATATATATATATATATATATATATATATATATATATATATATATATCTAAATAGATATATATTGATATAGCTATCCTGAGGGTTTTTTCCCATATATATATATGTACATACACACACACACACATTATATATATATATATATATATATATATGATACAAACTGCTGTGAAATGATGAAGTGATAAAGACAAAAAAAAAGAAATAAACAATAAATAGTGTTTGGTTCTCCACAGCCTCATATGTGTACAATGCAGAGAATTTCAGATATAAAACATATGACATTGTGGTTATAATAAAGTGTGTATGAGGTATAGACGCTGTGATGTCACTACCAATAATAAGTGTACCCCGGATATCGCCACATTAGGGTTCATTCACACCGTTTCTGTTTACCTCCATTATTCTGTATGGAATCATTACCAGGAGAAAACGGCATTCTATAGGCCGCAGTCAGACCACAATATGGCGTCATTTAGCCGCTGTTCACATTGACTTCATCTGAAATCGCACAAATTTCAAAGCCGCATCTCAGGGCGACATTGACTGCGACTTTGAAGATATCAGTGCAGCCGCATGCACAGATGTCTATTCAAGTCGCACCCAAATTCTGCAAAAGTAGTGGGGGGAGGGGGGGCAGTAGAAAACAGACAGCAATGTTTAGGAAATACAATATAAACAATAGAAAATGCATCAGGGAGGGGGCTACAGGGCCCTCTAACAGACTGCTAGCCGCTGCTATACCACCCTCTGAAGAACATTCCACCATTGATCACTTTTCAGAGGGCAGTAAGCATTATAGGCAGTGTGAAAGAGCCCCAAGGCCTTGTTTACATGGGGCAGTAGGGACACTTCTCCTAATTTCACAGCCATGTAAGTGCAAGTGTCTGGCCCTGAACACAGATAGTAAGGCTGTGTCTGTTGTTGTCTTTGTGTTCCAATGAACATCAATGGGAGTGCCTGCATGGAACGCCTGTGAATCCCCATCCATGCAGGTGAACACGGCCCTCGCCCAGCGTACACTTAGTACTCCCGTGTGATGGAAGCCATACTCCTCGCTCACACTGAGGGGGGGTTTGAAATCCTCCAAGTCCAGCTGAACTCGCACAATTTCACACCTACATGTCAGTGCGAGTTTGGGGGGCGATTTGACAGACACCTGTGTGAGTTCATGCACAGATGTCCATTGAACTCGGCCCCAAAGTCACCTAAAGCAGTGCAGAAATGAATTTTGGGAATCAGTGCAACGCCACAAAGTCAGCGTCATATCGATTCAGACGGCGCCATTGCCGGCAATAGGTTCCAATTTGGTATACGATATGACATGTCAAATCAGCCCAATGTAAACGGGGGCCGAGCCGAGGTTCACGCTGAGGTGGGTTTGATATTGGGTACGTTTATCTGAACTCGAACGATTTCAAACCTGCATTTTCAGTGTGATTGCAGGGGGCGATTTCACAGACGTCTATTGAAATCTCCCCCCAAAGTCAGCAAAAGTAGTACAGAAACTACTTTAGGGAATCCGTGCAGCACCACAAAGTCGGCATCATACCGATTCGGATGGAGCCATTGCCGGCTATTGGCTCCAATTTGACATGTCAGATCAGAGCAATGTGAACGTGGGCTGAAACTCCCATCCCCCGAGAATCATCAGGTGTTACCTGTTATATATCAGAGAGACACTCATAGCAAACTACTATTTATTAACCCCTTCCCCTTAACAGCAATGCTTTCATTTAATACTGACTTTTTTTGAAGAAATAATACACTCTAATGTTTTCTTTTATTAAAATTTCTATATTGTATATACAGTATATGGAGTCCGTATAATATGCAGCTGCTTTTTTCTGTGAAAAAAAATAAATAAAGTTCATTTTTGGATTTATCCCTCCTGCAGTATACTAAAAGTGTTTAACTACGCGGGTTCATTTTTCTTTTATGTACCCCTGAGTCCCAGAGTGGGGTTTTTATATATTTTTTCCACACGGTCTCCTTTTTTTTTAGGACAGATAAAGCTTTCATTTAGAAGAAAATTGTGTGTGTGTGTGTGTGCATGTGTATATATATATATATATATAGCCACTTTATTGTGTCTTTGTGTCCTTCAAAGTATAATTTAATGTATTTGGTTTAGCAAACAAAACCTACAAGGGATTGGATGTCACACTGGCTATGCGGGCTGTACAATGTGCAACCTTTTTATATGAAAAAATATACAGAACCCCCCCCCCCCCCCAGTTGCGCACTCATGAAATCTGCACTCTGTATTAAAGACCCCGGACCCTCACACCCTTACACACTTTCACTTGTGGCACAATAATTAAATAATATTTTTGGGATAAAAGGACAGTGCAATATGTTACCATGATTATAGTGAGTGGGCTCAGTTTTTAAGCCCCTCCCACTATTATCACAATTATGCCACACACAATTCACGCTGTCTGATTATCCTTTGGTAACCCATGGCTAAACCTCCCCAGGAAATAAAATTATCTAAGGCTCTATAAACAATAATTTTTCTATTTTAATAAATCTATTTCTAGTAGATATAAAAAAAAAAAAAAACACACCATTTTTTTTTTTTTTTTTGTCCTCAAAAGCTGCATAAAGTACGCGGTTTATCAAATCAGGCCTACAAGATGCTCAGACTTCTTTAGGCAGTATGTCAATAATATTCCTTTTTAACCGCTTCAATACTGGGCACTTTTACCCCCTTCCTGCCCTGGCCAATTTTCAGCTTTCAGTGCTGTCACACTTTGAATGACAATTGCGCGGTCAAATGTACCCAATTAGCTTTATATATTTTTTTAGGTTTTTAATCACGGCTGGGTTATTTTTCGCTAAAAAAAAGTTTGTCAGAAAATGTTGTAAATAAGAAATGTTTCTTCTTCACTGATGTTGTTGAGGCTGCACTGATGGGCACTGATGAGTAGGGATGGGTCGAGGACCCCCTGTGTGGTTTGCACCAGAACTTTCCAACATCACGAAAGTTCATAACCAAATACCGAACCCTCCTAGGTCTATAGGACCTGACCATTTTGAAGGCTTATATACAAGTAATTGGGCATACAATGGTTACAGGGGCACGTAATGCAAAGAAATATACTGCGATGAACATGCACTAACGCACAGAAATATACTGCGATGAACATGCACTAACGCACAGAAATATACTTCGATGAACATGCACTAACGCACAGAAATATACTTCGATGAACATGCACTAACGCACAGAAATATACTGCCTTAAACGGCACATAACACACAGAAATATACAGCCTTAAACGGCACACATCGCACAGAAATATACGGTCTTAAACGGCACATAACACACAGAAATATACTGCGTTAAGCGGCACATAACACACAGAAATATACAGCCTTAAACGGCACATAACACACAGAAATATACAGCCTTAAAAGGCACATAACACACAGAAATATACTGCCTTAAACAGCACATAACACACAGAAATATACTGCCTTAAACAGCACATAACCCACAGAAATATACAGCCTTAAACGGCACATAACGCACAGAAATATACTGCGTTAAACGGCACATAAAGCATAACAGCTCGCCGACCACCGCATGATTATTTACTGCGGCGGGCAGCCCCTCACAGGCAAAGCGACGAAGTACTACGTCGCTAGCCTGTGAGGCTCTAGGGAGCGAGCGCAAGCACGCGCCGCCGGAGGCGCGGTCACGGACCCCCCCCCCCCCGTGCGTGTGCCCGGCGGACCCGATGTCCGCTGGGCACTCGCGATCGTCCGTTACACCGGAAGAAAGGCAGGCGGCTAATATAAACATGTGTAAGAATGGTGATCACACAGTTCTACTATGTAGGAACGTGGATCTCTGTTCTTACACTAGTAGCCACAGCCAATCACAGTTAGAAGCACGCCCCTAGGGACACACTTAACCCCTCCCTCTCCAATAAAGTTAACTCCTTCCCTGCCAGTGTCATTTTTACAGTAACAGTGCATATGTATAGCACTGATTACTGCAGTAATGTCACTGGTACCCCCAAAAGTGTAAAAAATGTCAGTCAAGGGTCCGATCTGTCCGCCGCAATGTCGCAGTCCCACAAAAATAAATCGCAGATCGCCGGCTATTACTCGTTAAAAAAAAAAAAACAACAAAAATGACAAAAATCTTTCCCTTAGTTAGTAAACGCAATAACTTTTGCGCAAACCAATCAAAATACGATTTTTGCAATTTTTTTTTACCAAACATAGGTAGCATAAAACAATTTGGCCTAAAATGTTAAAAAATTTAAATTTTTCATTTTTTGGGGGGAATTTCATATAAAAAAAATGTGAAAAATATTGTTATTTTTGCAAAATTGATGCTCTTTTTTTGTTTATAGCGCATGATCAAAAAAAATCGCACAGGTGATCAAATGGCACCAAAAGAAAGCTCTGTTTGTGGGGAAAAAAAGGACGTCAAATTCGATTAGGTACAGCGTCGCACGACGGCGCAATTGTCCGTTAAAGACACGCAGTGCCGAATCGCAAAATGGGCCCTGGTCAGGAAGGGGGTAAAATCTTCAGGGGCTTAAGTGGTTAAATGGCACATAAAGCATAGAAATATACTGCGTTAAATTGCACATAAGGCACAGAAATATACTGCGTTAAATGGCACATAAAGCACAGAAATATACTGCGTTAAATTGCACATAAGGCACAGAAATATACTGCGTTAAACGGCACATAACACACAGAAATTTAGGTGTCCTTTTATGAAACGGAGATGAGCAGTGATCCTGCTGATCACAGCTCATTTCCGATCATTCTCAGTTTATGAAACAGAAATGATCGCAGGAGAACATGTTCTCCGCTGATCATCTCTTCACACGGGAATCTGTCATTGACAGACACAGAAATGGCCAGGCTATGAAGCTGCGATCTCCGCACTTCACTGGCGATTGGGGTCAGAATTCACACTCCCAGATTCACCAGCCTGGAGCTTGTGAAGCGGGGAGTGAAGACAGAATCGGGGGAGAACTGAGGGGGAAAAAGGAAGATTATGGACTTCCTTCTTCCTCGTTCAGACCCCCCAACACAGTAATCATGTCCCCCTGCCATATTTATGTGTATATATATACATGTATATATATACACACATACATGTAGATATATATTTAATGTGTATATATATATATATATATATATATATATATATATATACAATGTATGTGTATTCAGTGTATATATATACATATTTATGTAAGGGGACTATTATTTATAACCTCATGTACTCAGCAGTGATAATTTATCTCTGCTTGTTAAAGCGCGCAAGGGATTTTCATACTACTGTAATCTCGCTTTGTCTCACGAGATTACAGACGCTCCATTGACTTCTACACAGATCTCCGAGAAAACTGTTCTCCTCTGATCACCCTGGGTGAACTGAAGTTCTCCGATTCATAAAATGGGTGCCAGATGTGATCATTTTCCCCGGACAACTGTAGAGAAGCCAACGGAGAAAAAAATTCACCCGTTCATAAAAGGACACCATACTGCGTTAAATGTGCACTAATACACAGAAATATACTGCCTTAAACTGTACTAATACACAGAAATATACTGCCTTAAAGGTGCACTAATACACAGAAATATACTGCCTTAAACTGCACTAATACAAAGAAATATACTGCGCTAAACGTGCACTAATACACTGAAATCGACTGCGTTAAATGTGCACTAATACACAGAAATATACTGCCTTAAACTGCACTAATACACAGAAATATACTGCCTTAAAGGTGCACTAATGCACAGAAATATACCGCCTTAAACGTGCCCTAATACACATAAATATACTGCCTTAAACTGCACAAATACACAGAAATATACAGCCTTAAATGTGCACTAATACACAGAAATATACTGCCTTAAACTGCACTAATACACAGAAATATACTGCCTTAAACTGCACTAATACACAGAAATATACTGCCTTAAACTGCACTAATACACAGAAATATACTGCCTTAAACTGCACTAAGACACAGAAATATACAGCCTTAAACTGCACTAATACACAGAAATATACTGCGTTAAAGGGCACATAACACACAGAAATATACTGCCTTAAACTGCACTAATACACAGAAATATACTGCGTTAAATGGCACATTACGCACAGAAATATACTGCGTTAAATGGCACATAACGTACAGAAATATACAGCCTTAAACACGCACTAATACACAGAAATATACTGCCTTAAACTGCACTAATACACAGAAATATACTGCCTTAAACTGCACTAATACACAGAAATATACAGCCTTAGACTGCACTAATACACAGAAATATACAGCCTTAGACTGCACTAATACACAGAAATATACTGCCTTAAACTGCACTAATACACAGAAATATACTGCCTTAAACATGCACTAATACACAGAAATATACTGCCTTAAATGTGAACTAATACACAGAAATATACTGCCTTAAACTGCACTAATACACAGAAATATACAGCCTTAAACAGCAGTAATACACATAAATATACTGCCTTAAACGTGCACTGATACACAGAAATATACTGCCTTAAACATGCACTAATACACAGAAATATACTGCCTTAAATGTGAACTAATACACAGAAATATACTGCCTTAAACTGCACTAATACACAGAAATATACAGCCTTAAACAGCAGTAATACACATAAATATACTGCCTTAAACGTGCACAGAAATATACCGCCTTAAACGTGCCCTAATACACATAAACATACTGCCTTAAACTGCACTAATACACAGAAATATACTGCCTTAAACGTGCACTAATATACAGAAATATACTGCCTTAAATGTGCACTAATACACAGAAATATACTGCCTTAAACTGCACTAATACACAGAAATATACTGCCTTAAACTGCACTAATACACAGAAATATACTGCCTTAAACTGCACTAATACACAGAAATATACTGCCTTAAACTGCACTAAGACACAGAAATATACAGCCTTAAACTGCACTAATACACAGAAATATACTGCCTTAAACTGCACTAATACACAGAAATATACTGCCTTAAACTGCACTAAGACACAGAAATATACTGCCTTAAACTGCACTAATACACAGAAATATACAGCCTTAGACTGCACTAATACACAGAAATATACTGCCTTAAACTGCACTAATACACAGAAATATACTGCCTTAAACATGCACTAATACACAGAAATATACTGCCTTAAATGTGAACTAATACACAGAAATATACTGCCTTAAACTGCACTAATACACAGAAATATACAGCCTTAAACAGCAGTAATACACTTAAATATACTGCCTTAAACGTGCACAGAAATATACCGCCTTAAACGTGCCCTAATACACATAAATATACTGCCTTAAACTGCACTAATACACAGAAATATACTGCCTTAAACTGCACTAATACACAGAAATATACTGCCTTAAATGTGCACTAATACACAGAAATATACTGCCTTAAACTGCACTAATACACAGAAATATACTGCCTTAAACTGCACTAATACACAGAAATATACTGCCTTAAACTGCACTAATACACAGAAATATACTGCGTTAAATGGCACATAACGCACAGAAATATACTGCGTTAAACGGCACATAACACACAGAAATATACTGCGTTAAATGGCACATAACGTACAGAAATATACAGCCTTAAACACGCACTAATACACAGAAATATACTGCCTTAAACTGCACTAATACACAGAAATATACTGCCTTAAACTGCACTAATACACAGAAATATACAGCCTTAGACTGCACTAATACACAGAAATATACAGCCTTAAACTGCACTAATACACAGAAATATACTGCCTTAAACATGCACTAATACACAGAAATATACTGCCTTTAATGTGAACTAATACACAGAAATATACTGCCTTAAACTGCACTAATACACAGAAATATACAGCCTTAAACAGCAGTAATACACATAAATATACTGCCTTAAACGTGCACTGATACACAGAAATATACTGCGTTAAACATGCACTAATACACAGAAATGTACTGCCTTAAACGTGCACTAATACACAGAAATATACTGCGTTAAACGTGCACTAATACACAGAAATATAACTGAACTAATACACAGAAATATACAGCCTTAAACTGCACTAATACACAGAAATATACTGCCTTAAACTGCACTAATACACAGAAATATACTGCCTTAAACTGCACTAAGACACAGAAATATACTGCCTTAAACTGCACTAATACACAGAAATATACTGCATTAAACTGCACTAATACACTGAACTATAATGCAGTAAACGTGCACTAATACACAGAAATATACTGCCTTAAACGTACACTAATACACAGAAATATACTGCATTAAATGTGCACTAATACAGAGAAATATACTGCCTTAAACTGCACTAATACACAGAAATATACTGCCTTAAATGTGCACTAATACACTGAACTATAATGCAGTAAACTGCACTAATACACAGAAATATACTGCCTTAAATGCGCACTAAAACACAGAAATATACTGCCTTAAACTGCACTAATACACAGAAATATACTGCCTTAAACGCGCACTAATGCATATAAATATACTGCGTTAAATGGCACATAACACAGAGAAATATACTGCCTTAAATGTGCACTAATGCACAGAAATATACTGCCTTAAATTGCACTAATACACAGAAATATACTGCCTTAAACGTGCACTAATACACAGAAATATACTGCCTTAAACTGCACTAATACACAGAAATACACTGCCTTAAACTGCACAAATACACAGAAATATACGGCCTTAAACGTGCACTAATACACAGAAATATACTGCCTTAAACGTGCACTAATACACAGAAATATACTGCCTTAAACGTGCACTAATACACAGAAATATACTGCCATAAATGTGCACTAACACACAGAAATATACTGCCTTAAACTGCACTAATACACAGAAATATACCGCCTTAAACTGCACTAACACACAGAAATATACCGCCTTAAACTGCACTAACACACAGAAATATACTGCTTTAAACATGCACTAATACACAGAAATATACTGCATTAAACTGCACTAATACACAAAAATATACTGCCTTAAATGCGCACTAATGCACAGAAATATACTGCCTTAAATGTGCACTAATGCACAGAAATATACTGCCTTAAACTGCACTAATACACAGAAATATACTGCCTTAAACTGCACTAATACACAGAAATATACTGCCTTAAATTGCGCTAATACACAGAAATATACTGCCTTAAACTGAACTAATACACAGAAATATACTGCCTTAAACTGCACTAATACACTGAAGTATACTGCCTTAAACTGCACTAATGCACAAAAATATACAGGATTAAAGGTGCACTAATACACAGAAATATACTGCATTAAACTGCACTAATACACAGAAATATACTGCGTTAAACGTGCACTAATACACAGAAATATACTGCCTTAAAGGTGCACTAATGCACAGAAATATACTGCCTTAAACTGCACTAATACACAGAAATATACTGCCTTAAACTGCACTAATACACAGAAATATACTGCCTTAAACTTGCACTAATACACAGAAATATACTGCGTTAAATGGCACATAACGCACAGAAATATACTGCGTTAAATGGCACATAACGCACAGAAATATACTGCGTTAAACGGCACATAACACACAGAAATATACTGCGTTAAATGGCACATAACGTACAGAAATATACAGCCTTAAACACCCACTAATACACAGAAATATACTGCCTTAAACTGCACTAATACACAGAAATATACTGCCTTAAACTGCACTAATACACAGAAATATACAGCCTTAGACTGCACTAATACACAGAAATATACTGCCTTAAACTGCACTAATACACAGAAATATACTGCCTTAAATGTGAACTAATACACAGAAATATACTGCCTTAAACTGCACTAATACACAGAAATATACAGCCTTAAACAGCAGTAATACACATAAATATACTGCGTTAAACGTGCACTAATACACAGAAATGTACTGCCTTAAACATGCACTAATACACAGAAATATACTGCCTTTAACTGAACTAATACACAGAAATATACAGCATTAAACTGCACTAATACACAGAAATATACAGCCTTAAACTGCACTAATACACAGAAATATACTGCATTAAACGTGTACTAATACACAGATATATACAGCCTTAAACGTGCACTAATACACAGAAATATACTGCCTTAAACGTCCACTAATACACAGAAATATACTGCCTTAAACATGCACTAATACACAGAAATATACAGCCTTAAACTGCACTAATACACAGAAATATAATGCCTTAAACTGCACTAATACACAGAAATATACTGCCTTAAACACGCACTAATACACAGAATTATACTGCCTTTAACTGAACTAATACACAGAAATATACAGCCTTAAACTGCACTAATACACAGAAATATACAGCCTTAAACTGCGCTAATACACAGAAATATACATAGAAACATAGAAACATAGAATGTGTCGGCAGATAAGAACCATTTGGCCCATCTAGTCTGCCCAATATATCTGAATCCTATGAATAGTCCCTGGCCCTATCTTATATGAAGGATAGCCTTATGCCTATCCCATGCATGCTTAAACTCCTTCACTGTATTTGCAGCTACCACTTCTGCAGGAAGGTTATTCCATGCATCCACTACTCTCTCAGTAAAGTAATACTTCCTCATATTACTTTTAAACCTTTGCCCCTCCAATTTAAAACTGTGTCCTCTTGTGGTAGTTTTTCTTCCTTTAAATATGCTCTCCTCCTTTACCGAGTTGATTCCCTTTATGTATTTAAAAGTTTCTATCATATCCCCTCTGTCTCTTCTTTCTTCCAAGCTATACATGTTAAGGTCCTTTAACCTTTCCTGGTAAGTTTTTTCCTGCAATCCATGTACTAGTTTAGTAGCTCTTCTCTGAACTCTCTCTAGAGTATCTATATCCTTCTGGAGATATGGCCTCCAGTACTGCGCACAATACTCCAAGTGAGGTCTCACCAGTGTTCTGTACAGCGGCATAAGCACTTCTCTCTTTCTACTGCTTATACCTCTCCCTATACATCCAAGCATTCTGCTGGCATTTCGTGCTGCTCTATTACATTGTCCTCCCACCTTTAAGTCTTCTGAAATAATTACTCCTAAATCCCTTTCCTCAGATACTGAGGTCAGGACTGTGTCAAATATTCTATATTCTGCCCTTGGGTTTTTACGCCCCAGGTGCATTATCTTGCACTTTTCCACATTAAATTTCAGTTGCCAGAGTTCTGACCATTCTTCTAGTTTTCCTAAATCCTTTTCCATTTGGTGTTTCCCTCCAGGAACATCAACCCTGTTACATATCTTTGTGTCATCAGCAAAAAGACAAACCTTACCATCGAGGCCTTTTGCAATATCACTTATGAAGATATTAAACAAAATTGGTCCCTGTACAGATCCCTGAGGTACCCCACTGGTAACATGACCTTGTTCTGAATGTTCTCCATTGACCACAACCCTCTGTTGTCTGTCACTCAGCCACTGCCTAATCCACTCAACAATATGGGAGTCCATGCTCAATGACTGCAGTTTATTGATAAGTCTTCTATGTGGGACAGTGTCAAAAGCCTTACTAAAATCTAGATATGCAATGTCTACTGCACCTCCGCCGTCTATTATTTTAGTCACCCAGTCAAAAAAATCTATAAGATTTGTATGACATGATCTCCCTGAAGTAAACCCATGTTGTTTTTCATCTTGCAATCCATGGGATTTAAGATGTTCCACAATTCTATCCTTTAATAGGGTTTCCATTAATTTGCCTACTATTGAGGTCAGACTCACTGGTCTATAGTTGCTCGATTCCTCCCTACTACCTTTCTTGTGAATGGGCACGACATTTGCCAATTTCCAATCTTCCGGGACGACTCCTGTTATTAATGATTGGTTAAATAAATCTGTTAATGGTTTTGCCAGCTCACCACTAAGCTCTTTTAATAATTTTGGGTGTATCTCATCAGGACCCTGTGACTTATTTGTCTTCACTTTAGACAGCAATCTTAGAACGTCTTCCTCTGTAAAGACACATGCATCAAACAATTCATTAGTCATCCTTTCAAGTGGAGGTCCTTTTTCTTCTTTTTCTTCTGTAAAAACTGAACAGAAGTATTCATTAAGGCAGTCAGCTAGCCCTTTATTCTCTTCTACATACCTTCCGTCCTTTGTTTTTAATTTAGTTATTCCTTGTTTTAATTTCCTTTTTTCATTTATATATCTGAAGAATGTCTTATCTCCCTTTTTCATAGACTGAGCTAGTTTTTCTTCTGCCTGCGCTTTAGAAGTTCTTATAACTTGCTTGGCCTCTTTCTGCCTAATCTTGTAGATTTCCTTATCTTCATTGCTCTGGGTTTTTTTATAATTCCAAAATGCTAGCTTTTTATTTTTAATGATTTGAGCCACTTCTGCTGAGTACCACAGTGGTCTCTTCTTTTTTTTGCTTTTACTGACAAGTCTAATGCAATTTTCTGTTGCCTTCAATAATGCACCTTTTAAGTAGTCCCATTTCTCCTGGACTCCATGTAATCCGTTCCAGTCTGATAAGGACTCATTTATGACTAATTTCATTTTTGAAAAGTCTGTTTTTCTAAAATCTAAAACTTTTGTTTTTGTGTGGTGTGACTCTTTCACAGTTCTTATATTAAACCACACTGACTGGTGATCACTAGATCCCAAGGTTTCGCCTACAATGACATCATATACCGAATCCCCGTTTGTGAATACCAAATCAAAAATGGCCTCCCTCCGGGTTGGCTCCTCAACCACTTGTTGCAGAGACAACCCCAGTAGGGAATTTAGAATATCTGTACTCCTGGTAGAACTTGCTATTTTGGTTTTCCAGTTTATATCTGGAAGATTGAAATCTCCCATAATGATAACTTCTCCTTTCATTGTCATTTTAGCTATTTCTTCAACTAGTAGATCATCTAGTTCTTTAACTTGACCAGGTGGTCTATATATCACACCTAAACGAGTTACTGCATGATTAGCAAACTGCAACGTAACCCAAACTGACTCTATGTTGGCCTCACCAACTTGTATTAGGTTAGATTTAATGCTATCTTTCACATACAGGGCCACTCCTCCTCCTTTCTTGCCTTCTCTGTCTCTTCTGTATAAAGAGTACCCTGGTATGGTTATGTCCCAGTCATTTCTTTCATTAAACCATGTCTCCGTAACAGCCACTAAATCTACATTCTCAGATGCCATTATTGACCCAAGTTCATTGATTTTTTTACCTAAACTGCGAGCATTTGTAGACAGGACTCTGAGCTTATCATTTCTTAACCTCTGTGCTTCTGACCTGTTCTGGCATTGTTTCGGGGGGCAATTGGACTCTTGTATTTTCACTCTTTTGCCCCCCCTTCCTAGTTTAAATACTCTTTCGCAAATTCTTGGAGTTGTTCACTAAGTACATTTGTTCCTTTGAGAGAAAGATGCAAACCATCTTTTTTGTACAGTTCCTTTCTATTCCAAGTAGAGCTATCATGAGAAACAAAGCCAAATCCTTGCTCTTGACACCATTTACTAAGCCATATGTTGAACTCCTTTATGCGCCTCTGCCTATCATTCTGAACATTATGCACAGGCAGAACTTCAGAAAAAGAAACTGTTAATGCAAAATCCTGTATGTCATTTCCAAGTGTGATAAAAGATTTTTTCACCTCTGACATTTCATTGCAAGCCAGGTCATTTGTCCCTAGATGGACAAGAACATCCACGTCCCCTTCCTGCTTTGCTTGCTTAACAATATTAATTATACGTCTTCTATCTCGTCTAGCAGTGGCACCAGGGAGACATCTCACAAAACCATTTTCTTTAAGCTCCACACTTCTTATGATTGAATCACCCAGCAACAGCTGCTTCCTTTGAGACTTCACTTTATCTTTTTTGTCCTTGGCTGCAGTCTTGCCTTAGACATAGGAGTCAATGGTTTCTCACCCTCTGTGCTTGAGTCCATATCCATGTTGTCCTTACATTCTGAGAGTGCTGCAAATGAATTTTGGAGAACCACCGACTGTGGGACTTGTCTTCTATCCACCACTCTAAGTCTTCCAGAACCTACAGTAACCCATCTGCCATTTCTGGGGGTCCTCTGTGGCAGTGGCATTGCAGCAGTCCCAGCTGGAGTTTGTTTAACAGATAATTTAAATATCTCTGATTTCAAAAATGCAATTTCCTGCTGCAGTAAGGAGAATTGCCTACAGATCTGACAGCATCCGAATCTCCAAAGAGTGGAACATGAAATAAATGCCCAACAATTCCTGCACTGAACCAAGTCTGCCTTAAACTGTACTAATACACAGAAATATACTGCATTAAATGTGCACTAATATACAGAAATATACAGCCTTAAACGTGCACTAATACACAGAAATACAACAAAAATGGAAGTTCCCCTTGGGGTGGGACTTTTAAGGCACGAAAATGGATACGAAAATTATAATAATGATAAATTTTATTGAAAAATAATGATAACATATACAAATACAAATTTAAACGGTTAAAAACAATTGGCAAGCTTGGTATAATCCATACAGTCAAATGGACAGAAGGGTACCGCTCTATTGAGGTATGTGCCCAACGTGTTTCAAAGATATAAGTCACAACTCCTTCTTCAGGGGCAACCTTAAAGCAGCGGTCTGTAAATGATCAACCATATGGGTAATTAATATATTTGAAAGATATTTGCAAATATGTAGTTTATACAAAAAGTCATGTAATACTGTATTGGACATTCAATGCAGATTAAAGTCATCCAGATGAAATGTCTATATATCAAAGATACAAGGGCAAAAAGAACACTTACAGAGTCTGCCGTGTAACTGTTTAGGATATATGCCTGCCAATGAAGTTAAAAACAGATGGCTGGGTGGGTCTCATCGCTGCATTTGAGTGCTTCTTTTGGGAAAGTTGATAATTTGAAAAATAGAAGTATTTATAAAAGCATCCTCCAGTTGAGTGCGCCCATCAGCTGTAAGGCTGACTGGGGGCAGCTGAAATCCACAAAGCAAGGGAAATCTGCCAGGTGAGGAGAAAGAGAATAAAATTTTTTTTGGGGATTTTGTAGATAGAGTTATTTTTATAGAACATCAGCTGATTGCCCTGCTGCAAAACAAATCTGCCGCAATATGCCGCACATGCCTTTTCAACTGTGAAAGAGATCATATAAAGGGTAGCTAGTCCTTGGTCATAATTGTCTCTAATGTTAATGGTGTTAAATATCAATAAAAAGAGAAAAAAAGGAAAAAAATAGTTTTGCATAAAAAATCCCGATTTGTAAAAAAGATTAGAGCAGTATTCACAATGGGGACACAGTGGTTTTGGCATGTGCAGCAATATTTGAAAGCAGATAAGAAAACAGGCAGTTAAAAGAATAAATTTGGGCTTTGTTACCTTGTTTGTTTGAGAATTTTAGCAGAGGGTTGTGCAGCAAGCGTCCACCTTCAGCGAGTGAATGGTATGTTTCACTCTTAGAAGGGGAGCTGTATAAGAAGGCTGTTGATTAGATTTAGATGTAGATCAGCTGGTGATACTTACTTTGTGTCCTCCGTTTAGTCAGTTCCCTATTGGATTTCCTGGTGCGCAGTCCCCATTGTGAATACTGCTCTAATCTTTTTTACAATCGGGATTTTTTATGCAAAACTATTTTTTTCCTTTTTTTCTCTTTTTATTGATATTTAACACCATTAACATTAGAGACAATTATGGCCAAGGACTAGCTACCCTTTATATGATCTCTTTCACAGTTGAAAAGGCAAGTGCGGCATATTGCGGCAGATTTGTTTTGCAGCAGGGCAATCAGCTGATGTTCTATAAAAATAACTCTATCTACAAAATCCCCAAAAAAAAATTTATTCTCTTTCTCCTCACCTGGCAGATTTCCCTTGCTTTGTGGATTTCAGCTGCCCCCAGTCAGCCTTACAGCTGATGGGCGCACTCAACTGGAGGATGCTTTTATAAATACTTCTATTTTTCAAATTATCAACTTTCCCAAAAGAAGCACTCAAATGCAGCGATGAGACCCACCCAGCCATCTGTTTTTAACTTCATTGGCAGGCATATATCCTAAACAGTTACACGGCAGACTCTGTAAGTGTTCTTTTTGCCCTTGTATCTTTGATATATAGACATTTCATCTGGATGACTTTAATCTGCATTGAATGTCCAATACAGACATTACATGACATTACAGATATTACATGACTTTTTGTAAAAACTACATATTTGCAAATATCTTTCAAATATATTAATTACCCATATGGTTGATCATTTACAGACCGCTGCTTTAAGGTTGCCCCTGAAGAAGGAGTTGTGACTTATATCTTTGAAACGCGTTGGGCACATACCTCAATAGAGCGGTACCCTTCTGTCCATTTGACTGTATGGATTATACCAAGCTTGCCAATTGTTTTTAACCGTTTAAATTTGTATTTGTATATGTTATCATTATTTTTCAATAAAATTTATCATTATTATAATTTTCGTATCCATTTTCGTGCCTTAAAAGTCCCACCCCAAGGGGAACTTCCATCTTTGTTGTATACATTTGGGATGTGGCACTATTTGGAGTGATCTCCCATGAGCACACCAATTGTAATACACAGAAATGTACTGCTTTAAAAGTGCACTAATGCACAGAAATATACTGCATTAAACGTGCACTAATACACAGAAATATACAGCCTTAAACTGCACTTATACACAGAAATATACTGCGTTAAACGTGCACTAATACACAGAAATATACTGCCTTAAACTGCACTAATACACAGAAATATACTGCCTTAAACTGCAGTAATAAACAGAAATATACTACCTTAAACGTGCACTAATACACAGAAATATACTGCGTTAAACGTGCACTAATACACAGAAATATACTGCCTTAAACATGCACTAATACACAGAAATATACTGCCTTTAACTGAACTAATACACAGAAATATACAGCCTTAAACTGCACTAATACACAGAAATATACTGCCTTAAACGTGAACTAATAAACAGAAATATACTGCCTTAAACTGCTCTAATACACAGAAATATACTGCGTTAAACGTGCACTAATACACAGAAATATACTGCCTTAAACTGCACTAATACACAGAAATATAATGCCTTAAACTGCACTAATACACAGAAATATACTGCGTTAAATGGCACATAACGCACAGAAATTAACTGCCTTAAACTGCTCTAATACACAGAAATACACTGCCTTAAACTGCACTAGTACACAGAAATATACTGCCTTAAACTGCACTAATACACAGAAATATACTGCCTTAAACGCGCACTAATGCAAATAAATATACTGCATTAAATAGCACATAACACACAGAAATATACTGCCTTAAATGTGCACTAATGCACAGAAATATACTGCCTTAAACTGCAGTAATACACATAAATATACTGCTCTAAACGTGCACTAATACACAGTAATATACTGCCTTAAACGTGCACTAATACACAGAAATATACTGCGTTAAATGGCACATAACGCACAGAAATATACTGCCTTAAACGGCACATAAAGTACAGAAATATACTGCTTTAAACACGCACTAATACACAGAAATATACTGCCTTAAACTGCACTAATACACAAAAATATACTGCCTTAAACTGCACTAATACACAGAATTATACTGCCTTAAACTGCACTAATACACAGAAATATACTGCCTTAAACGTGGACTAATACACAGAAATATACAGCCTTAAACGTGCACTAATACACAGAAATATACTGCCTTAAAGGTGCACTAATACACAGAATTATACTGCCTTAAAGGTGCACTAATACACAGAAATATACTGCCTTAAACTGCACTAATACACAGAAATATACTGCGTTAAATGGCACATAATGTACATAAATATTCTGCGTTAAATGGCACATAATGTACATAAATATTCTGCCTTAAATGTGCACTAATGCACAGAAATATACTGCATTAAATGTGCAGTAATACACAGAAATATACTGCCTTAAACTGCACTAATACACAGAAATATACTGCCTTAAACACGCACTAATACACAGAAATATACTGCGTTTAAACGTGCACTAATACACAGAAATATACTGCCTTAAACACACACTAATACACAGAAATATACTGCCTTTAACTGAACTAATACACAGAAATATACAGCCTTAAACTGCACTAATACACAGAAATATACAGCGTTAAACGTGCACTAATAAACAGAAATATACTGCCTTAAACATGCACTAATACACAGAAATATACTGCCTTAAACTGCACTAATACACAGAAATATACTGCCTTAAACGGGCACTAATACACAGAAATATACTGCCTTAAACTGCACTAATACACAGAAATATACTGCGTTAAACTGCACTAATGCACAGAAATTTACTGCTTTAAACATGCACTAATACACAGAAATATACAGCCTTAAATGTGCACTAATACACAGAAATATACTGCCTTAAACTGCACTATTACACAGAAATATACTGCCTTAAACATGCACTAATACACAAAAATATACAGCCTTATACGTGCACTAATACACAGAAATATACTGCCTTAAATGTGCACTAATACACAGAAATATACTGCCTTAAACGTGCACTAATACACAAAAATATTCAGCCTTAAACGTGCACTAATACACAGAAATATTCAGCTTTAAAGGTGCACTAATAAACAAAAATATACTGCCTTAAACTTCAGTAATACACATAAATATACTGCCTTAAACGTGCACTAATACACAGAAATATACTGCCTTAAACGTGCACTAATACACAGAAATGTACTGCCTTAAACTGCACTTATACACAGAAATATACTGCGTTAAACGTGCACTAATACACAGAAATATCCTGCCTTAAACTGCACTAATACACAGAAATATACAGCCTTAAACTGCACTATTACACAGAAATATACTGCCTTAAACATGCACTATTACACAGAAATATACTGCCTTAAACATGCACTAATACACAAAAATATACAGCCTTAAATGTGCACTAATACACAGAAATACACTGCCTTAAACTGCACTAATACACAGAAATATACTGCATTAAACGTGCACTAACACACAGAAATATACTGCCTTAAACTGCACTAACACACAGAAATATACTGCCTTAAACATGCACTAATACACAGAAATATACTGCCTTAAAATGCACTAATACACAGAAATATTGTGCCTTAAACATGCACTAATACACAGAAATATACTGCGTTTAAACGTGCACTAATACACAGAAATACACTGCCTTTAACTGAACTAATACACAGAAATATACTGCCTTAAACTGCACTAATACACAGAAATATACTGCCTTAAACTGCACTAATACACAGAAATATACTGCCTTAAATGTGCCCTAATACACAGAAATATACTGCCTTAAACGTGCCCTAATACACAGAAATATACTGCCTTAAACACGCACTAATACACAGAAATATACTGCCTTAAACATGCACTAATACACAGAAATATACTGCCTTAAACATGCACTAATACACAGAAATATACTGCCTTAAACATGCACTAATACACAGAAATATACTGCCTTAAACGTGCACTAATACACAGAAATGTATTGCCTTAAACTGCACTAATACACAGCCTTAAACTGCACTAATACACAGAAATATACTGCCTTAAACTGCACTAATACAGAGAAATTTACTGCCTTAAACGTGCACTCATACACAGAAATATACTGCCTTAAACTGCGCTAATACACAGAAATATACTGCCTTAAACTGCACTAATACACAGAAATATACTGCCTTAAACGTGCACTAATACACAGAAATATACTGCCTTAAACTGCACTAATACACAGAAATATATTGCCTTAAACTGCACTAATACACAGAAATATACAGCCTTAAAATGCACTAATACACAGAAATATTCTGCCTTAAACATGCACTAATACACAGAAATATACTGCCTTTAACTGAACTAATACACAGAAATATACTGCCTTAAACTGCACTAATACACAGAAATATACTGCCTTAAACTGCACTAATACACAGAAATGTACTGCCTTAAACGTGCCCTAATACACAGAAATATACTGCCTTAAACGTGCCCTAATACACAGAAATATACTGCCTTAAACACGCACTAATACACAGAAATATACTGCCTTAAACATGCACTAATACACAGAAATATACTGCATTAAACTGCACTAATACACAGAAATATACTGCCTTAAACGTGCCCTAATACACAGAAATATACTGCCTTAAACACGCACTAATACACAGAAATATACTGCCTTAAACGTGCACTAATACACAGAAATATACTGCGTTTAAACGTGCACTAATACACAGAAATATACCGCATTAAACGTGCACTAATACACAGAAATATACAGCCTTAAACGTGCACTAATACACAGAAATATACTGCCTTAAACTGCACTAATACACAGAAATATACTGCCTTAAACTGCACTAATACACAGAAATATACTGCCTTAAAAGTGCACTAAATACAGAGAAATCTACTGCCTTAAACTGCACTAATACACAGAAATATACTGCCTTAAACTGCACTAATACACATATATATACTGCCTTAAACGTGCACTAATACACAGAAATATACTGCCTTTAATGTGCACTAATACACAGAAATATACTGCCTTAAACTGCACTAATACACAGAAATATACAACCTTAAACTGCAGCAATACACATAAATATACTGCCTTAAACGTGCACTAATACACAGAAATATACTGCCTTAAATGTGCACTAATACACAGAAATGTATTGCCTTAAACTGCACTAATACACAGCCTTAAACTGCACTAATACACAGAAATATACTGCCTTAAACTGCACTAATACAGAGAAATGTACTGGCTTAAACATGCACTCATACACAGAAATATACTGCCTTAAACTGCGCTAATACACAGAAATATACTGCCTTAAACTGCACTAATACACAGAAATATACTGCCTTAAACGTGCACTAATACACATAAATATACTGCCTTAAACTGCACTAATACACAGAAATATATTGCCTTAAACTGCACTAATACACAGAAATATACAGCCTTAAACTGCACTAATACACAGAAATATACTGCCTTAAACTGCACTAATACAGAGAAATATACTGCCTTAAACGTGCACTCATATACAGAAATTTACTGCCTTAAACGGCACTAATACAGAGAAATATACTGCCTTAAATTGCGCTTATACACAGAAATATACTGCATTAAACTGTACTAATACGCAGAAATATACAGCCTTAAACATGCACTAATACACAGAAATATACTGCCTTAAACTGTACTAATACACAGAAATATACTGCCTTAAAGGTTCTTTCATACACAGAAATATACTGCGTTAAACGTGCACTAATACACAGAAATATACTGCGTTAAACGTGCACTAATACACAGAAATATACTGCGTTAAACATGCACTAATACACAGAAGTATACTGCCTTAACCGGTTGCCGACCGCCGCACGACTATATACTGCCTTTAACTGAACTAATACACAGAAATATACAGCCTTACACTGCACTAATACACAGAAATATACCGCATTAAACGTGCACTAATACACAGAAATATACAGCCTTAAACATGCACTAATACACAGAAATATACTGCCTTAAACTGCACTAATACACAGAAATATACTGCCTTAAACTGCACTAATACACAGAAATATACTGCCTTAAATGTGCCCTAATACACAGAAATATACTGCCTTAAACGTGCCCTAATACACAGAAATATACTGCCTTAAACACGCACTAATACACAGAAATATACTGCCTTAAACATGCACTAATACACAGAAATATACTGCCTTAAACATGCACTAATACACAGAAATATACTGCCTTAAACATGCACTAATACACAGAAATATACTGCCTTAAACGTGCACTAATACACAGAAATGTATTGCCTTAAACTGCACTAATACACAGCCTTAAACTGCACTAATACACAGAAATATACTGCCTTAAACTGCACTAATACAGAGAAATTTACTGCCTTAAACGTGCACTCATACACAGAAATATACTGCCTTAAACTGCGCTAATACACAGAAATATACTGCCTTAAACTGCACTAATACACAGAAATATACTGCCTTAAACGTGCACTAATACACAGAAATATACTGCCTTAAACTGCACTAATACACAGAAATATATTGCCTTAAACTGCACTAATACACAGAAATATACAGCCTTAAAATGCACTAATACACAGAAATATTCTGCCTTAAACATGCACTAATACACAGAAATATACTGCGTTTAAACGTGCACTAATACACAGAAATACACTGCCTTTAACTGAACTAATACACAGAAATATACTGCCTTAAACTGCACTAATACACAGAAATATACTGCCTTAAACTGCACTAATACACAGAAATGTACTGCCTTAAACGTGCCCTAATACACAGAAATATACTGCCTTAAACATGCCCTAATACACAGAAATATACTGCCTTAAACACGCACTAATACACAGAAATATACTGCCTTAAACATGCACTAATACACAGAAATATACTGCATTAAACTGCACTAATACACAGAAATATACTGCCTTAAACGTGCCCTAATACACAGAAATATACTGCCTTAAACACGCACTAATACACAGAAATATACTGCCTTAAACGTGCACTAATACACAGAAATATACTGCGTTTAAACGTGCACTAATACACAGAAATATACCGCATTAAACGTGCACTAATACACAGAAATATACAGCCTTAAACGTGCACTAATACACAGAAATATACTGCCTTAAACTGCACTAATACACAGAAATATACTGCCTTAAACTGCACTAATACACAGAAATATACTGCCTTAAAAGTGCACTAAATACAGAGAAATCTACTGCCTTAAACTGCACTAATACACAGAAATATACTGCCTTAAACTGCACTAATACACATATATATACTGCCTTAAACGTGCACTAATACACAGAAATATACTGCCTTTAATGTGCACTAATACACAGAAATATACTGCCTTAAACTGCACTAATACACAGAAATATACAACCTTAAACTGCAGCAATACACATAAATATACTGCCTTAAACGTGCACTAATACACAGAAATATACTGCCTTAAATGTGCACTAATACACAGAAATGTATTGCCTTAAACTGCACTAATACACAGCCTTAAACTGCACTAATACACAGAAATATACTGCCTTAAACTGCACTAATACAGAGAAATGTACTGCCTTAAACATGCACTCATACACAGAAATATACTGCCTTAAACTGCGCTAATACACAGAAATATACTGCCTTAAACTGCACTAATACACAGAAATATACTGCCTTAAACGTGCACTAATACACATAAATATACTGCCTTAAACTGCACTAATACACAGAAATATATTGCCTTAAACTGCACTAATACACAGAAATATACAGCCTTAAACTGCACTAATACACAGAAATATACTGCCTTAAACTGCACTAATACAGAGAAATATACTGCCTTAAACGTGCACTCATATACAGAAATTTACTGCCTTAAACGGCACTAATACAGAGAAATATACTGCCTTAAATTGCGCTTATACACAGAAATATACTGCATTAAACTGTACTAATACGCAGAAATATACTGCCTTAAACATGCACTAATACACAGAAATATACTGCCTTAAACTGTACTAATACACAGAAATATACTGCCTTAAAGGTTCTTTCATACACAGAAATATACTGCGTTAAACGTGCACTAATACACAGAAATATACTGCGTTAAACGTGCACTAATACACAGAAATATACTGCGTTAAACATGCACTAATACACAGAAGTATACTGCCTTAACCGGTTGCCGACCGCCGCACGACTATATACTGCCTTTAACTGAACTAATACACAGAAATATACAGCCTTACACTGCACTAATACACAGAAATATACCGCATTAAACGTGCACTAATACACAGAAATATACAGCCTTAAACATGCACTAATACACAGAAATATACTGCCTTAAACTGCACTAATACACAGAAATATACTGCCTTAAACGGGCACTAATACACAGAAATATACTGCCTTAAACTGCACTAATACACAGAAATATACTGCGTTAAACTGCACTAATGCACAGAAATTTACTGCTTTAAACATGCACTAATACACAGAAATATACAGCCTTAAATGTGCACTAATACACAGAAATATACTGCCTTAAACTGCACTATTACACAGAAATATACTGCCTTAAACATGCACTAATACACAAAAATATACAGCCTTATACGTGCACTAATACACAGAAATATACTGCCTTAAACGTGCACTAATACACAGAAATATACTGCCTTAAACTTCAGTAATACACAGAAATATACTGCCTTAAACGTGCACTAATACACAGAAATGTACTGCCTTAAACTGCACTTATACACAAAAATATACTGCGTTAAACGTGCACTAATACACAGAAATATACTGCCTTAAACTGCACTAATACACAGAAATATACAGCCTTAAACTGCACTATTACACAGAAATATACTGCCTTAAACATGCACTATTACACAGAAATATACTGCCTTAAACATGCACTAATACACAAAAATATACAGCCTAAAATGTGCACTAATACACAGAAATACACTGCCTTAAACTGCACTAATACACAGAAATATACTGCCTTAAACGTGCACTAATACACAGAAATATACTGCCTTAAAATGCACTAATACACAGAAATATTCTGCCTTAAACATGCACTAATACACAGAAATATACTGCGTTTAAGCGTGCACTAATACACAGAAATACACTGCCTTTAACTGAACTAATACACAGAAATATACTGCCTTAAACTGCACTAATACACAGAAATATACTGCCTTAAACTGCACTAATACACAGAAATATACTGCCTTAAATGTGCCCTACTACACAGAAATATACTGCCTTAAACGTGCCCTAATACACAGAAATATACTGCCTTAAACAAGCACTAATACACAGAAATATACTGCCTTAAACATGCACTAATACACAGAAATATACTGCCTTAAACATGCACTAATACACAGAAATATACTGCCTTAAACATGCACTAATACACAGAAATATACTGCCTTAAACGTGCACTAATACACAGAAATGTATTGCCTTAAACTGCACTAATACACAGCCTTAAACTGCACTAATACAGAGAAATGTACTGCCTTAAACATGCACTCATACACAGAAATATACTGCCTTAAACTGCGCTAATACACAGAAATATACTGCCTTAAACTGCACTAATACACAGAAATATACTGCCTTAAACGTGCACTAATACACAGAAATATACTGCCTTAAACTGCACTAATACACAGAAATATATTGCCTTAAACTGCACTAATACACAGAAATATACAGCCTTAAAATGCACTAATACACAGAAATATTCTGCCTTAAACATGCACTAATACACAGAAATATACTGCGTTTAAACGTGCACTCATACACAGAAATGCACTGCCTTTAACTGAACTAATTCACAGAAATATACTGCCTTAAACTGCACTAATACACAGAAATATACTGCCTTAGACTGCACTAATACACAGAAATATACTGCCTTAAACTGCACTAATACACAGAAATATACTGCCTTAAACGTGCCCTAATACACAGAAATATACTGCCTTAAACGTGCCCTAATACACAGAAATATACTGCATTAAACGTGCACTAATACACAGAAATATACTGCATTAAACTGCACTAATACACAGAAATATACTGCCTTAAACACGCACTAATACACAGAAATATACTGCCTTAAACACGCACTAATACACAGAAATATACTGCCTTAAACGTGCACTAATACACAGAAATATACTGCGTTTAAACGTGCACTAATACACAGAAATATACTGCCTTAAACACACACTAATACACAGAAATATACTGCCTTTAACTGAACTAATACACAGAAATATACAGCCTTAAACTGCACTAATACACAGAAATATACCGCATTAAACGTGCACTAATACACAGAAATATACAGCCTTAAACGTGCACTAATACACAGAAATATACTGCCTTAAACTGCACTAATACACAGAAATATACTGCCTTAAACGTGCACTAATACACAGAAATCTACTGCCTTAAACTGCACTAATACACAGAAATATACTGCCTTAAAAGTGCACTAAATACAGAGAAATCTACTGCCTTAAACTGCACTAATACACAGAAATATACTGCCTTAAACTGCACTAATACACATATATATACTGCCTTAAACGTGCACTAATACACAGAAATATACAGCCTTAAACGTGCACTAATACACAGAAATATACTGCCTTTAATGTGCACTAATACACATAAATATACTGCCTAAAACGTGTACTAATACACAGAAATATACTGCCTTAAACGTGCACTAATACACAGAAATATACTGCCTTAAACGTGCACTAATACACAGAAATGTATTGCCTTAAACTGCACTAATACACAGCCTTAAACTGCACTAATACACAGAAATATACTGCCTTAAACTGCACTAATACAGAGAAATGTACTGCCTTAAACGTGCACTCATACACAGAAATATACTGCCTTAAACTGCGCTAATACACAGAAATATACTGCCTTAAACTGCACTAATACACAGAAATATACTGCCTTAAACGTGCACTAATACACATAAATATACTGCCTTAAACTGCACTAATACACAGAAATATATTGCCTTAAACTGCACTAATACACAGAAATATACAGCCTTAAACTGCACTAATACACAGAAATATACTGCCTTAAACTGCACTAATACAGAGAAATATACTGCCTTAAACGTGCACTCATATACAGAAATTTACTGCCTTAAACGGCACTAATACAGAGAAATATACTGCCTTAAATTGCGCTTATACACAGAAATATACTGCATTAAACTGTACTAATACGCAGAAATATACTGCCTTAAACATGCACTAATACACAGAAATATACTGCCTTAAAGGTTCTTTCATACACAGAAATATACTGCGTTAAACGTGCACTAATACACAGAAATATACTGCGTTAAACGTGCACTAATACACAGAAGTATACTGCCTTAACCGGTTGCCGACCGCCGCACGACTATATACTGCGGTGGTTAGCCCCGGCCAGGCAGAGTCACTTGCCTGTCACTTCCTTGTGAGCCAATAGCGGGCGAGCGGGCGTCCGCCGCGGCTCATTCACAGGGAAGTTAGTGCGTGTGACCAGCTGACCCGATGTCCGCCGGTCACTCGCCGATCGTCGATACAGAGGGAGAAAGTCAGGCGGCTGATGTAAACAAGCCGCCTGTCATTCTCCCCTGTGTAGAAACAGTGTTCAGACGGTTCTACTATGTAGGACCGTTGATCACTGTTCCTACAATAGTAGCCACAGCCAATCACAGTAGAAAGCACACCCCTAGGGACACACTTAACACCTCCCTCCCCAATAAAGTTAACCTCTTCCCTGCCAGTGTCATTTTGCAGTAACAGTGCATATGTATAGCACTGATTACTGCAGTAATGTCACTGGTAACCCCAAAAGTGTCAAAAATGTCAGTCAAGGGTCCGATCTGTCCGCCGCAATGTCGCAGTACTGCAAAAACAATCGCAGATTGCCGCCATTACACGTTAAACAAAAAATCACCAAAAATGACAAAAATCTTTCCCTTAGTTAGTAAACGCAATAACTTTTGCGCAAACCAATCAAAATACGCTTTTTGCGATTTTTTTTACCAAACATATGTAGCAGAAAACAAATTGGCCAAAAATGTTAAAAAAATTTAGATTTTTACATTTTTTGGGGGGGAATTTCATGTGAAAAATATTGTTATTTGTGCAAAATTTACACTTTTTGTTTATAGCACAAAAAGTAAAAATCGCACAGGTGATCAAATACCACCAAAAGAAAGCTCTGTTTGTGGGAAAAAAAGGACGTCAAATTCGTTTAGGTACAGCGTCGCACGACCAAACAATTGTCCGTTAAATTCACGCAGTAAAAAAATCGCAAAAAAACCCCTGGTCTTTAAGCAGCCAAATCCTCCAGGGCTTAAGTGGTTAAAGGTGTACTAATGCACAGAAATATACAGCATTAAACGTGCACTAATACACAGAAATATACTGCGTTAAACGTGCACTAATACACATAAATATACTGCCTTAAAAGGTGCACGAATGCAAAGAAATATACTGCATTAAACGTGCACTAATACACAGAAATATACAGCCTTAAACTGCACTTATACACAGATATATACTGCCTTAAACTGCACTTATACACAGAAATATACTGCGTTAAATGTGCACTAATACACAGAAATATACTGCCTTAAACTGCACTTATACACAGAAATATACTGCGTTAAATGTGCACTAATACACAGAAATATACTGCCTTAAACACGCACTAATACACAGAAATATACAGCCTTAAATGTGCACTAATCCACAGAAATATACTGCCTTAAATGTGCACCAATACACAGAAATATATTGCCTTAAACTGCACTAATACACAGAAATATACAGCCTTAAACTGCAGTAATACAAAGAAATATACAGCCTTAAACTGCACTAATACACAGAAATATACTGCCTTAAACGTGCACTAATACACAGAAATATACTGCCTTAAACTGCACTAATACACAGAAATATACTGCCTTAAACGTGCACTAATACACAGAAATATACTGCCTTAAACTGCGCTAATACACAGAAATATACTGCCTTAAACTGCACTAATACACAGAAATATACAGCCTTAAACTGCACTAACACACAGAAATATACTGCCTTAAACTGCACTAATACACAGAAATATACTGCCTTAAAGGTGCACTAATACACAGAAATATACTGCATTAAACGTGCACGAATATACAGAAATATACTGCCTTAAACTGCACTAATACACAGAAATATACTGCCTTAAACTGCACTAATACACAGAAATATACTGCCTTAAACTGCACTAATACACATAAATATACTGCCTTAAACCCGCACTAATGCAAATAAATATACTGCGTTAAATGGCACATAACACACAGAAAAAAACTGCCTTAAATGTGCACTAATGCACAGAATTATACTGCCTTAAACTGCACTAATACACAGAAATATACTGCCTTAAATGTGCACTAATACACAGAAATATACTGCCTTAAAGGTGCACTAATACACAGAAATATACTGCCTTAAACGTGCACTAATAAACAAAAATATGCTGCTTTAAACTGCACTATTACACAGAAATATACTGCCTTAAACACGCACTAATACACAGAAATATACTGCCTTAAACTGCACTAACACACAGAAATATACTGCCTTAAACGTGCACTAATACACAGAAATATACTGCCTTAAACGTGCACTAAAGCACAGAAATATACTGCCTTAAACTGCACTCATACAAAGAAATATAGAGCCTTAAATGTGCACTAATACACAGAAATATACTGCCTTAAACTGCACTAACACACAGAAATATACTGCCTTAAACTGCACTAATACACAGAAATATACTGCCTTAAACTGTACTAATACACAGAAATATACCGCCTTAAACTGCACTAACACACAGAAATATACCGCCTTAAACATGCACGAATATACAGAAATATACAGCCTTAAACGTGCAATAATACACAGAAATACACTGCCTTAAACTGCACTAATACACAGAAATATACTGCCTTAAACTGCACTTATACACAGAAATATACTGCCTTAAACGGCACTAATACACAGAAATATACTGCCTTAAATGTGCACTAATATACAGAAATATACAGCTTTAAACGTGCACTAATACACAGAAATATACTGCCTTAAACGGGCACTAATACACAGAAATATACTGCCTTTAACGTGCACTAATGCACAGAAATATACTGCCTTAAACTGCACTAATACACAGAAATATACTGCCTTAAACTGCACTAATGCACAGAAATGTACTGCATTAAACATGCACTAATACACAGAAATATACAGCCTTAAATGTGCACTAATACATAGAAATATACTGCATTAAACGTGCACTAATACACAGAAATATACTGCCTTAAACGTGCACTAATACACAGAAATATATAGCCTTAAAGGTGCACTAATACACAGAAATATACTGCCTTAAACTTCAGTAATACACATAAATATACTGCCTTAAACGTGCACTAATACACAGAAATATACTGCCTTAAGGTGTACGTTTAGTAAACTGAGAAGTTTTCTCTCAGTTCAATTCTCGGCAATTCTCAGAGAAAAAATATCTCCTCTGGCACCCAGTTTAGAAGGCGGAGAACTTCACTTCTCACAGGGTGATCAGAGGAGAAGTTTTTTCTCTGAGAACTGCCGTGATCTCTGTATAACTGGGTGGACTGCCTGTAATCTCGCGAGATATTGTGAGATTACAGGCACTGCTAAGTTTAAAAAGTGAAACTAAAGTTTAAAATAACTCGTAATGACATGTTCTGACACATGAAAACATATCTATACACACACACACACATGCACGGTATATATACATACAGTATATATATATATATATATATATATATATACATATATATATATATATATATATATATACCCGTACATACAGTACATACATACATACATGCCAATCTGTATGCAATTGCACTGCGTGTTGGCAGATTGCATGCAGATTGTACACCAGACGGAGATCTGCGTGTGTGTGGTGTCCCAGCAGACCAGTCTGTGGACAAACTGTTGGGTGGTGGCAGGCTATTGTTTGTGGTGTGTGGGTGTGGGGACAGTGGGAAGAGTGATCAACACAGGGGTTCTGGCTTGTAGGAAAGCTGGAGGAATCCTAGTAGTGTGTGGTAATTGCTAGACTGCTCCCCAACCCTTAGAGTGCATCAGATTGTATGTAAGATTTGTATCTGCCTGTGTGTGGTTAGCCAGCTGGATTGGACTGGAGTCTCCCTCTAGTGGTGACCGAAGGCAGTGCAGGCTGTGAAAGTATTGCAGCCAATCTAATTACTTAAGCCCCGTACACACGTACCGATCGTCGGAGGAACGATCGGCCGTCTTTTGTCCCCGGGCTGTCGTGTCCACTGAAAAGTGCAAAAGACTGCACACGAATTTTGTCCGCCGACTGCAGGAGTGATGTCATGTGATGGTTAACTTTCCGTGTGTTTTTTCTTTTCTGAGCATGCCCAGTCTTGCAAATCTGCTGTCTGTCGGCCGAATTCTGTACTGACTGGCGAACAATCGGCCGTTCTGGTGTCGGCATACAAAAATTTTAATGCTTGCACGACAGATTCTGTTCGGCCGAAAATGCGCTGTCGGCTGTCGGAAGCATCATACTAACAAGCCTACATTCGGCCGATCGGTCGTCGGCTGAATCTTTTCGGCCGACAATCGGTACGTGTGTAAGGGCCTTTAGTAAGAATTTTCTTTATTTCCTTTATCCCCTTATACTGCCCAGTCACGATTCATCACGTCTCGGTTAGCTAGTCGCCGTGGGTGTGGTTGAATCGTGACAGATTGGTTTCCTCCCACACTCCAAAGACATGCTGGTAGGTTAATTGGATCCTGTATAAAAAATTTGCCCTGCTGTGTATGTATGTGAGTGATGCCTCGTACACACGTACCGATCGTCGGCCGTAAATATTCGGCCGACGACCGATCGGCCGATTGTATGCTTGTTAGTATGATGCTTCCGACAGCCGACAGCGCATTTTCGGCCGAACAGAATCTGTCGTGCAGGCATTAAAATTTTTGTTGGCCAACACCAGAACGGCCGATTGTTCGCCAGTCAGTACAGAATTCGGCCGACAAACAGCAGATTTGCAAGACTAGGCATGCTCAGAAAAGGAAAAACACAGGGAAAGTTAACCATCACATGACATCACTTCTGCAATCGGCTGTTGTTGGCCGACAAAATTCGTGTGCAGTCTTTTGCACTTTTCAGCGGACAGGACAGCCCTGGACAAAAGACGGCCGATCGGTCGGCCGACGATCAGTACGTGTGTACGAGGCATTAGGGACCTTAGATTGTAAGCTCCTTGAGGGCAGGGACTGATGTGAATGTGCAATGCATATGTACAGTGCTGCGTAAATTGACAGCGCTATATAAGTACCTGAAATAAAAAAAAAATATATATATATACATACATACACACCAGTACATACAGTATATATATATATATTTATATATATATATATATATATACTGTATGTACTGGTGTGTGTATATATATATGTATATATATATATACATATATATATATATATATATATACACACACAGATATATATGTGATTGTATAGTTAATGTGTTTCTAACCTGCTGTTGATGTATATTTCACTGCAGTAGGGAGAGTTTTTACTTTCACTTTTGGGCACTGGGACATTCACAGCAGAGATCTCCTATTTCTTCCTGCTATCTCCACCTCTGAGCTGGAGAAGTAGGAAGAGGAGATCTTCAAAGAGAAGCAGAGTGATCAGGTGACATCATGTGTTACTAAACTGGCCGTTTCTATTGCAGTGAATGCAAGCAGTTTGTGTACTGAGATGAGAAGAGAAGACTGTGTTCTCCACTACTCTTCTCAGTAATTTAAACCGGCAATGCTCTGAGACAAGCCGTGATCATCCAGATCTCAGCTTATCTCAGTTTACTAAACGTACACCTAAACGTGCACTAATACACAGAAATGTACTGCCTTAAACTGCACTTATACACAGAAATATACTGCGTTAAACGTGCACTAATACACAGAAATATCCTGCCTTAAACTGCACTAATACACAGAAATATACAGCCTTAAACGTGCACTAATACACAGAAATATACTGCCTTAAACATGCACTAATACACAAAAATATACAGCCTTAAACTGCACTAATACACAGAAATATACTGCCTTAAACGTGCACTAATACACAAAAATATACAGCCTTAAACATGCACTAATACACAGAAATATACAGCCTTAAAGGTGCACTAATACACAGAAATATACTGCCTTAAACTTCAGTAATACACATAAATATACTGCCTTAAACGTGCACTAATACACAGAAATATACTGCCTTAAAGGTGCACTAATGCACAGAAATATATTGCATTAAACGTGCACTAATACACAGAAATATACTGCCTTAAACTGCACTAATACACAGAAATATACTGCTTTAAATGTGCACTAATACACAGAAATGTACTGCCTTAAAGGTGCACTAATGCACAGAAATATACAGCCTTAAAGGTGCACTAATACACATAAATATACTGCCTTAAACTTCAGTAATACACATAAATATACTGCCTTAAACGTGTACTAATACACAGAAATATACTGCCTTAAACGTGCACTAATACACAGAAATGTACTGCCTTAAAGGTGCACTAATGCACAGAAATATACTGCATTAAACTGCACTAATACACAGAAATATACTGCCTTAAACTGCACTTATACACAGAAATATACTGCCTTAAACTGCACTAATACACAGAAATATACAGCGTTAAACGTGCACTAATACACAGAAATATCCTGCCTTAAACTGCACTAATACACAGAAATATACAGCCTTAAACTGCACTAATACACAGAAATATACAGCCTTAAACATGCACTAATACACAAAAATATACAGCCTTAAACTGCACTAATACACAGAAATATACTGTCTTTATTTTTTTTTTTATTGTTTTTTTTTTTTATTTTATTTATTTATAACAAAGAAACAAAAGAGGTTCATTTGAACAACATTCACAAAGTCTGATCCATTATAATCATTATGGCAACATATATAATTACATCCGTAATTGTTTTTAATTTATTATTATCTATAAATAACCAGCATTTCTTTTTTTGGGATCAGTCTGTCCTGACTATCCTCATTTGCCCAAGCCTCAAAGACATTTTTAAATTTTTTTTATAAAAAAACATCCTAAAAAGAAAGAAAAAGATAGGAAAAAAAAAAAAGCAAAAATATATACCGAGAGGGGAAGGGAACAGGGACAGGGAGGATATATTAGGAAGGGGAAATTCCCCATAGCTAGTTCCACATCTATATTAAGTTCCTCATTGCTTTATCTTATCAAGGCGCATAATATAAGTGTCTAAATGCCTATTTTCCATATCTAAAACCTCTAGAATATTCTCTTATTGGGATACCTGGGGTACTTCTGAATAAGAGAAGTGGAATGGGAGAGGAGGGAGAGGGGAAAAAAAAAAAAAGGGGGGGGGGTGAGAGGAGTGTAGGGAAAGTAGGGGGGTTAGTGAGAAAACCTCCAACTGTACAAGATGCAGAATATTTTCCCACTGGACTTGTGCATAAATCCTAGATCCTATATACTGTGTCTTTGTGTCTGTGTTCATCTCGTGCCTTTCTTTCAAACCATCTCATCTTTTCATCTTGTGTCTTTCCACCTCGTGTTCACTTTCAATCTAATCACCTCTTAGTATATGTGTCTGTGCCAGTAGGTCTAGCCTAAAAAAAAAAAAAAAAAAAAAAAAAGGGTGTTGGGAAAGAAAAAGAGGGGAACGTGCAAAAAATCATTATTGTTTATCTAGTATCTACCTCCACCTTCGTGTCTCTTTTTCCTTCTTATTTATCCTTTATACTTACTAAATCCACTCTGTGTGTCTCTGTGTTTCTCAATAAATTAAAATATCACCCTCTGGTGAGGACAATCCTGGGAAAAAAAAAAAAAAAACCCATCTCCCTTTTCTTCCCATTTTCTTCCACTTCTCTTATCAATTGTTGTTTATATAATCATCCCTTTCTCCCTTTGTGTCCCTCTTATGAGAGGTACTCTATAGACAGTGCCTCCCCTTCATCTGACGCTATGAACTGATTCCATATTGCCCACTTTTTAGTGTATTGTTCATGTCTGCCTTGTCCTGTTAGGATCATATCTTCAAATTTATTTATTTCTTCTATCTTATTCTTCCACATATTAATAGTTGGGGGGTTGGGGTCTCGCCAGCGTAAAGGAATGCATGCTTTTGCTGAGTCCAAAAGATGGTATATAATGGATTCTTTATTTTTTCTACCTGATATTCCTGGTGCATGAAAAAGAAAAAATACCGGGTCGTCAGGTATAGTATGTTCAATGAATTTCTGGGATATCTCCCTTATTTGCCTCCAAAATCCCTTCAGCTTAGGGCATTGCCAAAAAATGTGTAGGAGGGTCCCTCTTTCTTCCTGACATCTCCAACATTTATCAGATGTTTGTGGTGAAAATGTATGTAAGCGTGTCGGTGTGTAGTACCATCTGGATAGTAGTTTGTAGTTTGTCTCCTGAATTCGTGTGCATCTCGAAGATTTAAACGTGAATTTTATTATATGTTGTACTTGTTTGGGTGTAAATCTACTTTCCAGTTCTTTCTCCCATCCATTTATATAATGCGGCCTGTATTCTGAAGGTGGTGCTGTTATCAGGGAGTAAGTTTTTGAAAGTGTATGAGATATCGCGCCCTTTTGTACGCACAGGTTTTCAAAACTAGTGAGTGGCCTATCGAATTCCCCAGTGGTAGGTAAAGATTGTAAAAAGTGATTCAATTGCATAGCTCTCCAATAGTCCAACCTAAAACCTCCTCCTGAGTCCATCAAAGTGCTTAAGGTTACCCAAGCCCCCGACCTTAAAAAATGGGAGGCTTGAAATTTCCCTTGCTCTCTCAATCTGTGAAAATGATTATCCAGATAGCCTGGGGTAAATAGTGGATTCCCCAATACGGGGTAGAGTGGTGAATATCTTGTAGAAATAGCTGGGTTACAAAATAGCTTTGCACATATCCTGATCGTTGTTCCCACTGTCGGGTGTCGCATTATTCCCTTAGTCAGGGTACCTAGGCACCATGGTGTCCTGTTCAGAGGTATTTCGCATTGCGCCTGTTCTATATTGGGCCAAATTTTGGTCTCCGTGTGACGGCACCAGTCTAGAAATCTACCCAAATGCACTGCCTGATGGTATTTTGATATGTCCGTGACTGCCAATCCTCCATGGCTCTTGGATAAAAAGATTAGTGATTTCTGCAGCCTAGGTCTGCGTTGTATCCATATAAATTTTGAGAATACTGTCTGTACCTGTCTAAAATAAGTAGACGGGATCGAAATGGGCAAAGCTTGAAGCAGATACAGGAATTTCGGAAGTATGGCCATTTTTAGTATGTTACATCGCCCGAACCAGGAACTTAGTCCTGTTTGCCATTTATTTAATTGATCGCCCACTTCACTCAGCAGTGGTGGGAAGTTGAATGTATACACCTGGGAAGGTTCTGGAGGCAAGAAAGTTCCCAGGTACTTCAACGCCCTTCCCGTCCACTTTGGATTGAAAGTTGCGTGTAATTGTGATCTAAGGAAAGTGGGCATCCCAATTCCCATCGCTTCTGATTTGCCCAGGTTGATCTTCAGATTGGACAATACCCCGTATTGACGGAATTCCTGCAATAGATTTGGTAAAGAAATCAAAGGGTTTGTAAGCGTGAAAAGCATGTCGTCCGCATATGCAGAAACTTTTTGCTGGGTGCCTGCTGTCTTTATACCCCAGATATCTGGATTGTTCCAGATAGTACAAAGAAAGGGTTCTAAAGTAAGGGTAAATAATAAAGGAGACAGTGGACATCCCTGTCTTGTACCATTTGAGATCTTAAATTCTTCAGACAGTACTCCGTTTGCTTTGACCCGGGCTGTTGGGTTTGAATACAGTTGAGATATCCAATCTATCATCCTATCTCCAATCCCCACATATTTTAACACTTCGAACATAAATTTCCAACTAACCCGGTCAAATGCTTTTTCAGCATCTGTCCCTATAAAGGTACATGCTTGGTTAGAATTATAGGCCAGGTGTAGAAGATTAAGGGCTTTTGCTGTATTATCTCGAGCTTCACGGTTAGGTAAGAAGCCCACCTGATCCAGGTGTATCAGAGGAGGGATATGGGCCTGCAACCTAGCCGCAACTATTTTGGATAGTAATTTCAGATCCGCATTTAGTAATGATATGGGTCTGTAACTGGGGCATGCTGTAGGGTCCTTTCCCTCCTTTGGCAGCACCGTTATGTGTGCTCGAAGCATATCTCTGTGTAAAGGAGATTGTGCAGTAGACTTATTAAATAGGTCTACCATCTGTTGGCCAAGGATTGGAAAAAAGGTCTTGTAATATTGTATTGGTAGTCCATCTGGCCCCGGTGCTTTCCCTATTTTAGTGTTCTTAATTGCTTTTTGTAGCTCCTCTAATGAAATGTTGGTGGCTAGTGTCTCCCTCACCTCCTCCGATACACCTGGCATACCAGATCAAATAAGGTAATTAGTTATCTCTTCTGATTCTTGTGGCTGTGGAGTCAGATTGTAAAGTGACTCGTAATACTTCCGGAAATCCCTAACTATGTCCTCTGGTCGTTCTGCTTTCTGGCCTGTTGGAGATACTAGTTTGGGGATGTAAGTTCTCATTCTTGTGTCTCGCAGAGTTCGGGCTAGCATTTTCCCACATTTGTCCCCTGATTTGTATATTGCTTTTCTACTTCTCTGTAGTGCCGCTTTAGCTTTATATTGTAAAAGATCTGTTATCTGTTTACGGGTAGAGGTAAGTTCTTTCAACAACTCCTCATTAGGGGCGTGTTTATGTCGTGATTCCAGTTTATGTAACGCCTGAAGTAGTTGGGTCATTTGTTGTGTGCGGAGTTTCTTGAGCCGTGCTCCATATTTAATAAATACTCCCCTGATCACTGCCTTATGGGCTTCCCATATCGCCCCCGGGCTTAAATCCTCTCCCTCAATCGTTTGGAAATAAAAAGCTAATTCTTTCTCTACTTCAGTTGTAATTGTTGTATCCCGCAAAAGGCTTAGGTTCAAAGACCAAGTCTGCGATCTAGTTAGGGGGGTCTCTTGCAGGGTATATGTAAGTATCAGTGGTGCATGGTCCGACCATGTTATCGGGCCAATGACCACTGATTGTATAGAATGCAATTGTTGGTGTGGTAACAGGAAATAATCTATCCGGGAATATGATGCGTGTGGTGGGGAATAGAAAGTGTAATCTTTCTCTCCGGAATGTAGCAGCCGCCATGCATCGATCAGATGCGCCTTATGAAGTTGTTTTGAAATCCTTTTACGTATTCTAGGGGGAATTGAGGAGGAGCCTGATGATGTGTCCTCAGATGGAATTAAGGGCACATTCATATCTCCGCCTAAAATAAGCTGACCTTCCTGAAACTCTTGGAGCTGTTCCAAACAATTCTTCAGGAAATTGTCTTGTTGAGTATTTGGGGCGTATATTGAGGCTAATGTTATCTTAATAGTCCCAATATTCCCTTTCACAAAAAGAAATCTGCCCTCTGTATCGGACATAACCTGAGAGCACGGTATTTTCCCTGAAATCATTATTGATACACCTCTAGTTTTGCTATTCAAGCTAGTGGAATGATATATCAGGGGATAAAATCTGTTTTTGAGTAATGGTGTTTTTGTTTCCTTAAAGTGGGTTTCTTGTATATAGGCTATATCAATAGATGAGCTTTTCAAGTCGGAAAATAGTATACGCCTCTTCTCAGGGGTATTTAACCCCTTAACGTTTAATGAACATATTCTGATTGTGTCCATTTTACAAAGCTATGGGGAAAAAAAAAAATGGGGAGAGAAGGGGGGGGGGGGGGAAGAACCAAGAAAAAAAAAAAAAATTCTTAAAGAGAAAAAAACTAAAGAAAAAAAAAAATGGGCGTTTTAGGCGTCCAGTGGTCGTAGACCAACTATTGGGTGCGTGCCCTAAGGGGGCAGAGGTTAGAAGCAGCCAATGAGGTTTCTCCAGCCTCCCTCCCCCGGCCCTTTTTTTTTCCCCCCTTTAGGGGTTTAATCGGCAGGCCCTTTCCATATTGACTATATATGTCTAATTGTAGTATAGTCCTCAACCTCCGTGTCTATGGTACCACATTAAACCAGGCTATATATGGGGGTAATAAATACAGTAAAAAATAAAAAAATAAAAAATAAAGAAAAATATCCCTCTATTTATTCCATATTCATTCTCCGTTCCTACGCCCTCCTCAATACAGGGGCCTTTCCTATGGTCTCCAACGCCAGGTATTTAGAGTCCTTTTGTTACATCATAATTTCTATTATATGTAAGTTTAAATATCCCTTTTATTATATCTTCCTCAATTCCCTTACTATCAGGGGCCATCAGGAATATCCCTGTATCCCCTCGTCCTCCTCTAGGATTTCATATCTGGCTTAAAGTTTGTATGTCTAAAAAATGAAAAGAAGAATAAACCGGTATAGCCAGCAGGGGGGGGGGGGGTAGGAGTGAAGGGGGTGGGGGTCCCAGGCACTCGGGACCGCTGAGGGACTAACTGCGAAGTTTATCTATATATTACAGGCCCACCTTCGAAAGTTGACATCTATCTATTCTATCTTTTTAGACCCATATTTCACTCCTTCAGTATTTAATCTCTTATTCGGGTATTTGGTCCGACTCTCTATTTATGCTGTATTTATATTCCCAATCTAGACCAAGTCCTGGATTCCCTATTAATTAATGTATCCTTATTCTACCTATATGCAGGGTACTTGTTTGCCCCTTTACTGGAGAGAGACCCCCCATAAGTATCCCCCCATTCTCCCATCTCTCCAGAACATGTATAGCTCCTGTGGTCACCTCTGTATTCACAGACCTATTATAGAGATGGGTAGGAGAGAGGGAGCAACCCCTCTCTCCCCGATCCAGAATATTGTCTCTCCCCAGGAAAGGGGATCTTTATTTAAATCCTAAAAATTATCCCTTTTTATACACATTGTTCCGTCTTCTTTCATACATATAAGTTTACATTCTACATTATCCTTATTTTTAAATATATACAGATATCACATGTTTACAATTCCAGGTATCCCTCTCTCTCCTCCCCTTCCCACCGCCCCCCCCCCTTCAATTATCTTGACGTCATGAGTTCTGTTATATAGATAATATAAGAAATCAGCCCCTAAGAGCTAGTCCCATATCTGAAGGGGCGGACACCTTTCCTTTCTCCTCTTCCTCCCTCCTCCCTCCAAACAAAAAAAAAAAAAAAACGGGAGGGAAAGATGAAAGACGCTCTTCCCTCTCGACTCCCTCAGCTCTTCGTAAAAAATAAGAAGATTGAGGGAGAAGAAAAAAAAAAAAAACGGGGGAAATGAGAAAAAAGGAGGGAGTCCAAAAACAGGGGGGATCAGTTCAAATGCAGTTATCTTAGAGTTCCTTAGAGAAAAAGCACACAGAAGCGCAAGAAAAAAAGAAATTCCGGTTTTAGTGGTCGAAATATAATGTTTTAGGGGTGTCATTATATAGATATTTTCACATATAAATTTATGACTCACGCTACCCGTCCATCGGCACCGCTGTTGGTTCCTTTTGCGGCCTCAAAGGTTCTGTCCCTTGGGTCTCCCTGTTGTGTCCTGCCTTCTGACCGAGGTATGATGATTAACCAATTTGGAACCTGTATAGGATTGACTCCCAGAAAGGAAAAAAAAGCAGGTAACTCTCTAGTGGTCTGCAGGGTAAATGATTTGGCTTCTTTCCTAAAAGTTACTGCCAATGGGTATCTCCATCTGTAGGTACATCCCGCCCGGCGTGCTGCCTCTAACGCCGGGCGGAGAAGAGCCCTCCGCTGCAATGTTGCTTTGGATAGATCCAGAAGAATTTTGATGGCATCCCCATCCATGTCCACCGTTCCTAGCTCCCATGCCTTGCGCAATATGTTTTCTTTTTGGGAATAGTAATGAACCCTGCAGATCACATCTCGCGGTCTGTCTGGATTCATTGGTTTGGGACCCAGGGCTCGGTGGATTCTGTCCAGTTCTATTGGGTCTGAGGGGGTTAAACCGAGGGTTTTTTGGAAAGTGGATGTTACCTTCCCTCTCAGATCTTCCCCACCTATAGATTCTGGTATGCCCCGGAGCCGTAAGTTATTCCTACGGCTCCTATCTTCCAGATCTTCCAGCTGTAACTGGAGTGTTATTGCCGTACCTGTAGAGTCATCTCTTGCTTTTTCCAGGGTTGTTAATCGTGTCTCCAGACCCGAGACCGCCTGTTCCCCTCTTTGCATTCTCTCCGTCACTGCCTGCACCTCTGTCTTCACAGCCTGCAGGTCCCGGCGGTGAGTTTCCTCGATCCTATGCACCATAGACTCTATCTCGGAGCGTGTGGGTAAAGCTTTTAGCAGTGCCCAGACCTCCGGATCTGTCTGAGAGCTTGTCGCCAGTGGAAGGTCTGGAAGATCTGGGTTGGATGGAACGGCCATGACTGTTACAGTCTCCGGTTGGCTCTGACTTCCTTCTTCTCCCTGCATTGGCTCCCCGCTGCCCGCTACACTGCCGCCAGCGTCCGCAGCGATTACGGGCTGTGGGGGTCGAAAGTATTGGATGATTTCCTCCCCCTCCTTTTTCCTTCCAGGTGTACGAGAGGCAGAGCTTGCACCGCGCCTTCTGCCTGGGGTCATGCCGAGATTAGTAGGCTGTAAACTGCTCTGTATCGGGCCGGGTGTGGGAAGCCTGGAGCTCGGTGTTTAGCGTGCACTCATGCAGCTGCATCCAGACCACGCCCCCCTCATCCCCACAGAAATATACTGCCTTAAACGTGCACTAATACACAGAAATATACTGCCTTAAACGTGCACTAATACACAAAAATATACAGCCTTAAAGGTGCACTAATACACAGAAATATACAGCCTTAAAGGTGCACTAATACACAGAAATATACTGCCTTAAACTTCAGTAATACACATAAATATACTGCCTTAAACGTGCACTAATACACAGAAATATACTGCCTTAAACTTCAGTAATACACATAAATATACTGCCTTAAACGTGCACTAATACACAGAAATGTACTGCCTTAAAGGTGCACTAATGCACAGAAATATACTGCGTTAAACGTGCACTAATACACAGAAATATCCTGCCTTAAACTGCACTAATACACAGAAATATACAGCCTTAAACTGCACTAATACACAGAAATATACAGCCTTAAACTGCACTAATACAAAGAAATATACTGCAATAAACGTGCACTAATACATAGAAATATACAGCCTTAAACGTGCACTAATATACAGAAATATACAGCCTTAAACGTGCACTAATACACAGAAATATACTGCCTTAAACATGCACTAATACACAGAAATATACTGCCTTAAACATGCACTAATAAACAGAAATAAACTGCCTTAAACTTCACTAATAAACAGAAATAAACTGCCTTAAACTGCACTAATACACAGAAATATGCCGCCTTAAACGTGCACTAATACACAGAAATATACTGCCTTAAACGTGCACTAATACACAGAAATATACTGCCTTAAACTGCACTAATACACAGAAATATACTGCCTTAAATGTGCACTAATACACAGAAATATACTGCCTTAAACTGCACTAATACACAGAAATATACAGCCTTAAGTTGCACTAAGACACAGAAATATACAGCCTTAAACTGCACTAATACACAGAAATACACTGCGTTAAACGGCACATAACACATAGAAATATACTGTGTTAAATGGCACATAATGGTGGACTTTTATGAACGGGTGAATTTTTTTCTCTGTTGGCTTCTCTGCAGTTCTCCGGGGAAAATGATCACCTCTGGCACCCTTTTTATGAAGCGGAGAACTTCAGTTCTCCCAGGGTGATCAGAGGCGAACTGTTTTCTCTGAGATCTGTTTAGAAGGGAATGGGGCGCCTGTAATCTCGTGAGACAAAGCGAGATTACAGTAGTATGAAAATCCCTGGCACACTTTAACAAGCAGTGATAAATTATCACTGCTGAGTACACGATCCCCACTAATGTTAACCCCTTCAATACTGAGTCATTGTAAAATGACGTTGGCAACATTCCTTTACCGATCCGGGCCGCCGCCATCAGGGATGAGGCTCGTCCCTCGGACATAGCCCATCCCTGATCAAGGTAAACAGCCAATAGAAATTGTCTGTTTACCACATGATCGGCTGTGTCAATCACAGCCGATCACATGAGCGGCTCCAGCGCGAGCCGCTCGTTCCTTCCTTAATGCGCGCCCCCCGGGGCGCAGCGCGGCGATCGGGGACGAGGCTCGTCCCTCGGACAGAGCCCATCCCCGATCTAGGTAAAGAGCCAATGAAATTGGCTCTTTACCACGTGACCGGCTGTGTCCAATCACAGCCGGTCACAAATGTCATCAGAGAACACAGTAACTAGCTGTCACCGTGTTCTCCTCCTCACACACTGATCCTGTGTGAGGAGGAGATTGTGGTAACAGCTAGTTACCAAATACAGTGCACCCCAAACACACTGATTGCCCCCCCCCCCCCAATAAAAAGCACCTGCCACTAGCCCATCAAAGTACCCGAGTACCTGTCACCAGCCCATCAGGTACTCTGATGACAGGTACTCGGGTACTCTGATGGGCTGATGACAGGTACTCTGATGGGCTGGTGACAGGTATTCGGGTACTCTGATGATGGGTACTCTGATGACAGGTACTCGGGTACTCTGATGACAGGTACTCGGGTACTCTGATGATAGGTACTCGGGTACTCTGATGACAGGTACTCGGGTACTCTGATGACAGGTACTCAGGTACTCGGGTACTCTGATGATGGGTACTCGGGTACTCTGATGACAGGTACTCGGGTACTCTGATGACAGGTACTCGGGTACTCTGATGACAGGTACTCTGGTACTTTGAGTACCCGTCACCGGAGTACCCGAGTACCCGTCATCGGAGTACCCGAGTACCTGTCACCTACCCATCAGAGTACACGAGTACCTGTCACCTACCCATCAGAGTACCCGAGTACCTTCCACCTGCTCATCAGAGTACCTGACACCTGAAGTACCCGAGTACTTGCCACCTGCTCATCGGTACCCATCACTACTCATCAGTACCCATCAGTACCCATCACCTATCAGTATCAGTACTGATCATCCGTACCCATCAGTACAGTATCAGTATCACCTATCAGTATCAGTACTACTCATCAGTACCTATCACCTGCCTGTCACCTGCCTGTCACCTGCCCATAAGAGTACCCGAGTACCTGTCACCTGCCTATCGGAGTACTCGAGTACCTGCCACTTGCTCATCAGTACCAGAGTACCTGTCACCTGCCCAGCAAAGTACCCGAGTACCTGTCACCCTTCATACAGCCACCATGTCTAAGTCCAAAAAGGTTTATATACGTCCTCCGTTTAAACCTAAATACCGGTGTTATGGCAGCAGATAGCTGCCATAACCCTGGTATTTTTTTAAACGGTGGACGGTTGGCTTTCCGATAAGGGTGGTCCAAGCGGCGGATTCATTTGCAGGATCACCTTTCCGGGGTGGCGGAAGAGGTGCCCCCCCCTCCCGCCGCATTTTGGTCCTTTTCCCCACTTACCGGACCCGCCGGCAGCGGGGAAAACGATCCGGTCCCAGATCCTAGCAACCAGTTTAAAGGTCCCTTTTTTTTTCATTTTATTTAATTTTTTTTTTTTTTTTTTTTTTTTCTATCTTTTAGTGTACTTGTGAGATCTGAGGACTTTTTGACCCCAGATCTCACAAAAAAGAGGTCCTGTCGTGCCTTTTTCTATTACAAGTAATGTTTACATTTCTTGTAATAGAAATAAAAATGATCAATTTTTTTTTTTAAAAACAGTGTAAAAATAAAAAATAATAAATAAAATAAATAGTAAAAAAAAAAAAAAAAATAAAAAAAAAATTAAAGCGCCCTGTCCCCGCGAGCTTGCGCGCAGAAACGAAACGCATACGGAAACCCCGCCCACATATGTAAACAGTGTTCAAACTACACATGTGAGGTATCATCGCGATCGTTAGAGCAAGAGCAATAATTTGAGCCCTAGACCTTCTCTGTAACTCTAAGATAGCAACCTGTAGAAATTTTCAAAGTGTCGCCTATGGGGATTTTTAAGTACCAAAGTTTGTCACCATTCTGTGAGCATGCACAATTTTGAAGCATGACATGTTGGGTATCTATTTACTCGGCGTAACATTATCTTTCACATTATGGAAAACAATTGGGCTAACTTTACTGGTTTCCTATTTTTTAATTCAAAAAAGTGAATTTTTTCCCAAAACATTGCGTTTGGAAGACCGCAGCACAAATACGGTGTGATAAAAAATATTGCAATAATCTCCATTTTATTCTCTAGGGTCTCTTATAAAAAAATATATATAATGTTTTGGGGTTCTAAGTAGTTTTCTAGCAAAAACAACTGATTTTAGCTTGTAAACACCAAATGTCAAAAATAGGCCTAGGCAAGTGGCTAGGATGCATGATGATGCTCCTTGGATGTTGGGCCCCTCTATATGGCTAGGCTAGGGGGTGTCATTTTTGCTATGTACATGCTATGTGTTAGGAATATCCTATAAATTGACAACTTTGTGTAAAAAAAAAAAAGTTTTTATTTTTTTCCCACATTTTCCAAAAACTTGTGTAAAAAAATAACATGTTCAAAGGACCCATAATGCCTCATAGAATATACGTTGGAGTGTTTGCTTTCCAAAATGGGGTCATTTTGTGGACTTTTCCATTGTATTGGTGCTCTAGGGCCTTGAAAAGTGTAATAGGTAGTAAGAAAGTTTTATGTGTATTTATGCTCCTAAAACGCCTTATGGTGCTACTTGGATGTGGAGTCTCTTTTTGTGGCCAGGCTGTGTAAAAGTCTCACACATGTGGTATCACCATACTCAGAAGGAGTAGCAGAATGAATTTCGGGGTGTCATTTTTGCTGTGTACATGCTATGTGTTAGAAATAACTTATAAATTGACAACGTTTTGGGAAAAAAAAAATTTCTTCATTTTCCCAAGAATTGTGGGAAAAAATTAGAACTTCAAAAAACTCACCATGCCTCTTACTAAATACCTTGGACTGTCTACTTTAGAAAAAGGGGTCATTTGGGGGGTATTTGTACTGTCCTGACATTTCAGGGCCTCAAGAAAGGAGATAGGCCATCAGTACATCTGGTGTGATCAATTTTCAATAATTGGTACCATAGCTTCTAGACTCAATAACTTTCACACAGACTAAATAATATACACTAATTTGGGTTAATTTTACCAGAGATATGTAGCAGTATAAATTTTGGCCCAAATGTATGAAGAAAAATTAATTTTTTGCAAAATTTTATAATAGAAACTAAAAAAAAGTGGGTTTTTTTGCAAAATTTTTGCTCTTTTTTTGCTTATATCACGAAAAAAAAAAAAAAACCCCAATTGTGATCAAATACCACCAAAAGAAAGCTCTATTTGTGTGAAAAAAATGATAAAAATTTTGTTTGGTTACAGTGTAGCATGACTGAGCAATTGTCATTCAAAGTGTGAGAGTGCTGAAAGCTGAAAATTGGTCTGGGCAGGAAGGGGGTCTAACTGCTCTGTATGGAAGCGGTTAATAAATAATAGTCCCCTTACATAAATATAATTATATATATATATATATATATATATATATACACTAAATACACACATGCATACATTATATATACTGTATATATGTACACATTAAATATATATCTACATGTATGTGTGTATATATATACATGTATATATATACATAAATATGGCAGGGGGACATGATTACTGTGTTGGGGGGTCTGAACGAGGAAGAAGGAAGTCCATAATCTTCCTTTTTCCCCCTCAGTTTTCCCCCGATTCTGTCTTCACTCCCCGCTTCACAAGCTCCAGGCTGGTGAATCTGGGAGTGTGAATTCTGGCACAGATCGCCAGTGAAGTGCGGAGATCGCAGCTTCATAGCCTGGCTGTTTCTGTGTCAGTCAATGACAGATTCCCATGTGAAGAGATGATCAGCGAAGAACATGTTCTCCGCTGATCATTTCTGTTTCATAAACTGAGAATGATCGGAAATGAGCTGTGATCAGCAGGATCACTGCTCATCTCCATTTCATAAAAGGACACCAATGTACAGAAATATACTGCCTTAAACGGCACATAAAGCACATAAATATACTGCCTTAAACACACACTAATACACAGAAATATACAGCCTTAAACGTGCACTAATACACAGAAATATACTGCCTTAAACTGCACTAATACACAGTAATATACTGCCTTAAACGTGCAATAATACACAGAAATATACTGCCTTAAATGTGCACTAATACACAGAAATATACTGCCTTAAACTGCACTAATACACAGAAATATACTGCCTTAAACGTGCACTAATACACTGAACTATAATGCAGTAAACTGCACTAATACACAGAAATATACTGCCTTAAACGTGCACTAATACACAGAAATATACTGCCTTAAATGTGAACTAATACACAGAAATATACTGCCTTAAACTGCACTAATACTTAGAAATATACTGCCTTAAACGTGCACTAATACACAGAAATATACTGCATTAAACTGCACTAATACACAGAAACATACTGCCTTAAACGTGCAATAATACACAGAAATCTACTGCCTTAATCTGCACTAATACACAGAAATATACTGCCTTAAACTGCAGTAATACACATAAATATACTTCCTTAAAAGTGCACTAATACACAGAAATATACAGCCTTAAACGTGCACTAATACACAGAAATATACAGCCTTAAACTGCAGCAATACACATAAATATACTGCCTTAAACGTGCACTAATACACAGAAATATACTGCCTTAAATGTGCACTAATACACAGAAATATACAGCCTTAAACGTGCACTAATACACAGAAATATACTGCCTTAAACGTGCACTAATACACAGAAATATACTGCCTTAAACTGCACTAATACACAGAAATATACAGCCTTAAACTGCAGCAATACACATAAATATACTGCCTTAAACGTGCACTAATACACATAAATATACTTCCTTAAAAGTGCACTAATACACAGAAATATACAGCCTTAAACGTGCACTAATATACAGAAATATACTGCCCTAAATGTGCACTAATACACAGAAATATACTGCCTTAAACTGCACTAATACACAGAAATATACAGCCTTAAACTGCAGCAATACACATAAATATACTGCCTTAAACGTGCACTAATACACAGAAATATACAGCCTTAAATGTGCACTAATACACAGAAATATACTGCCTTAAACTGCATTAATACACAGAAATATACTGCCTTAAACTGCGCTAATACACAGAAATATACATTTATTTGATCGGATAAAAGTTTTATTTTTCTTCAGTTAAAAAAATGGATCGGACGAAAAACGGATGTAAACAAACAGTCCGCTTTTCATCCATTTTTGCATTGGTAGTGGATGTAAAAAAATGGATGAAAACGGATGATAAAATGATAGATTTTGAGGGACTGAACTGATGAACTGAATGGACCGTATGTGTGAAAGGGGCCTTAGGCTGGCCATACATGTTCAATTCTCTTGTACAATTTTCTGTTAGATTTACCAAAAAACATATAATATGAGGTCAAAACTTAACACTTTCAATTGTATCCAATTAGGCAGGCCTTTGTACTACATAGTTAAAGGTAAATATAAAGAAAATTGTACAGAAAATTGTATAATGCTGGCCATACACTGTACAAAAAATAGTTTGAACTCATTTTCGAAAAAAAAAAAAAAACACTCGGCAGTGAGAGCAGACGATCGTGCCATCATTGTAATGACCAAACTTTGATTAATAAATTGTTCAATGGACATAAATGAATCTGTTGTTTGTTCAGTTTGTCACATATGCCCGGTGAAAACAGTTTGGGCGAGAAACACATTAACCTTTAAATTTATCGTTATTTTGGCAGAATTTTCCAAACTGTTCCTTTTGATTTTTCAGCTCTGTATAGTTAAAACCGATTTTCTATTTATGCCCCTTAACTGGGCGATAAACGAATGAATGGACCAAATGACAGATTTCTGAACAATTGTTCGTCTAGTGTATGGCCAGCATTAGACTTCATTGTATCTGCACCACTTTACATTACTAATCACTTGCTGATTACGCCTTTTCTGGAATTTTTTGTTTAAATCCGTTTTTTTGCTAGGAAATTACTTAGAACCACCAAACATTATATATATACATTTTTTAGCAGAGACCCCAGAGAATAAAATGGAAGTCTTTGCAATATTTTATGTCACATTGTATTTCTGTAGTGCTTTTCAAACACAATTTGAAAAAAATTCACTTTAATGAATTTTACTGTGAAAAAACACCCTTTTTTATAATATGAAAGATGATGAGAAAATAGGTGCCTAAGGGCCCTTTCACACGGCTTTCCGATCAGATCTGCCTGTCAGTTTTTCAGGTCGACCTGATTGGATGTTCCATGCATCCCTATGGAGCGGCGGATGTCAGCAGTGACATGTCACCTGACACCCGCTGCTATCCGATCCGATCCTGTCTGCGAAATCCAGATGAATGGAAACCTTATTTTCCATCCGTCTGGAGGATCGGATCAGATAGGATCAGATGAAAATGGACAGGCGGTCCGTTATCATCCAATCTCCCATAGAGGAGAGCGGGGATCTGACAGCTCTGTCTCTACAAAGTAAGCAGAGACGGCGCTGTCATCCACCTGCTCAGCGTGGATCGATCCCCGCTGAGCAAAACGGAGTCTGCTGGGTGGAAAGGCCGTGTGAAAGGACCCTCTTACATGTCATGCTTTTAAAACTGCACAAGTTATTGGAATGACGACAAACTATGGTACCTAAAAATCTCCACAGGCCACACGTTACATTTTTATAGGTTCCCTGCTTAGAGTTACAGAGAAGGTCCTGCACTGGAATTATTACTCTCACTCCTAACATTTGTGGTGATGCCTCACATGTGTGGTTTGAGACCCAATTACAAATGCTTGCGTGATTATGTATGCCTTCTGCATCCGAGCATAGGAGGATGGGAGAATTACATTTTTTTGTTCCTATTTATTTTATTTTTACACTGTCCCTTTTATTTTATTACTTTTTTTCCTATTGTAAACTAAATAAGGATGACAGGTCCCCAAATCTCTCATTTACCTTTAAAAACAAAGATAAGAAAAAAATATATATTTTTTTAAACTTTTGCATAAAAAAAAAAAAAAAATATTTACTATGGCCTGGGAACCTGAAATGACGTCAGACGTCACTCTGGTCCTTCAAGGGCATAGAGATGAGTGGAGGCCATCTTGGCCACACTTTTCTGCATACCTAGCTATCACCAGATCACTCTCGGGCTTCAACGATCAGTGCTTCTAAAAGTGATCCTGCAGTGAATCTGCCCGCAGGACCACTTCTATCTTAAAGAGAATTGCCTAAAGTGGAAAGAAAAATCCGGGGTTATGGCAGCTACCTCCTGCCATAACCCCGGTATTTAATGTCAAACAAATGACGTATTTTGTAGGCTGGTCGGACAATGGCTAGACAAAAAAATATAAAATGCTTCTCTCCAGTTACCACAGATTACATCAGAAATGGAAAATATTATTTTTATTTCTAAGCACACGCCAACATACATGTACAGAAAGTATATCTAGTGCTAAGCACAGCCAATCTGATTTACGTTTCAGTTATGAAATGAATTAGAATATATTAATAAATGTATAGAAAAGGGGCCTGCCGTCTGTTCACCCCAGGATGGTGAAACATGTCATGCTAAGCACATTATAGCTCCTATTCCTTACCTCTCTAGATCTCCAGTGTCCAGGCTGTCACTGTCATATCCCTCCTCATCATATATATATATATATATATATATATATATATATATATATATATATATATATATATATATATATATATATATATATATATATACATAAAGACATGGAGGCAAACCAGTGCTCAGTACTGACTTTTTTTTTCCATTAAATTGGACATACATTCACACAAGATGTATTAGCGCTCATTAATGCTTAATCTCTGAAGAGCGATCCACAGTGGTATTTCGATATTCTCTGGTAGGCCTCGTTTGCCATGTCGTGGCATACCTATCTCGCATTTTCTGGATACCTTATTGGCCTTTACAGGATGCCTTGACTGGCATTTAGAATGGTTATCTTAAACAAAATGTCTTTCGAGTTAATCTCATTTTACTTTGATTTCTTTACATGTGTCACTGAGCTTGCAAAGGCTAAGAATATATCAGATGAACGAAACAGTGGAAATTCCCTATCTCTCAGAATATCAACTCTGTCTGGACAGCTGACCGCAAAGCCAATAATATCTTCTAAAAGCCCCTTTGGAACTTTTATTGTGTGTCACCAAGAAATTTCCCTTTATGACAGAGAATCACGATCTAGATTGACATAATGCTTACTATAATTAGTTGTTAACTTTGATTGGACAAAAGATGTTAATAACAACCCATTTCTGTACGTCAGATTGTAATGACAAACCCATTTCTGAGTATATTTAAACTCCAGCAATATTGTAATAAATCAGGTCACTATGATTCAGCCATCTTGAGTCTTGTCTGATCTCATTATATATATAGCTATATATTGTCTGATTTGGTATCACTGACTAACAGGTAACAGGTATTTTGTACCTGAGGAAAAATTCCACAACAATTTGGCGAGCTTGAGCCCAGGAGAGGTGACGTCATCTGCGGACGGAGTGAGACATCTGGACTGCATTGGATACACTGAAAATATCTGGCCAGGTAAGCCCATTGTCTGCTTACAATGTTTTTCAGTCCATCCAATGACGTCCAGGTAACTCTGTTTTATTTTTGACGTAATACCCTCTTAACCACTTTACCTCCGCTTACATGGAGGCTACTGCGGCAAAGTGCCGCGATCCCGTCCAGCGACGTAGACCTACGTCGCTGGACTCCGCCCCTTGTGGGCGGCGCTCGCGCGCCGCCGGAGGCTCGCTCCCGCTGTGTTCATTCACAGCGGGAGTCGGGCCAGCGGAGGAGCAGCGGCGATTGCCGCTGCTCTGCCCCGATCGTCGGGGATCGAGTCTGGAGATCCGCCCGCTGTATGTAAACACAGCAGGCGGATCTCCATAGTGACAGGGACTGAGAGATCGGAGTGTTCAGCATAGCTGGACATCCGATCTGTCCTTCTGTCACACAGTCACCTCCCCCCCTACACGTCAGTAAGCACCAGGCATACATTAACCCCTCCCTCTCCAATAAAATTAACCCCTTCCCTGCCAGTGTCATTTTTACAGTAACAGTGCATATATATAGCACTGATTACTGTAGAAATGTCACTGGTACCCCCAAAAGTGTCAAAAATGTCAGTCAAGGGTCCGATCTGTCCGCCGCAATGTCGCAGTCCCGCAAAAAAAATCGCAGATCACCGCCATTACGCGTTAAAAAAAAAACACCAAAAATGACAGAAATCTTTCCCTTAGTTAGTAAACGCAATAACTTTTGCGCAAACCAATCAAAATACGCTTATTGCGATTTTTTTTACTAAACATAGGTAGCAGAAAACAAATTGGGCAAAAATTTAAAAAAAATTTGATTTTTACATTTTTTTTGGGGGGAATTTCATATAAAAAAATGTGAAAAATATTGTTATTTTTTCAAAATAAACGCTCTTTTTTTGTTTATAGCGCAAAAAGTAAAAATCGCACAGGTGATCAAATACCACCAAAAGAAAGCTCTGTTTGTGGGAAAAAAAGGACGTAAATTTCGTTTGGATACGGCGTCGCACGACCACGCAATTGACAGTTAAAGTCGCACAGTGCCGAATCGCAAAAAGTGCCCTGGACGGAAGACAGCAAAATCCTCCGGTGGTAAAGTGGTTAAAGAACCTAAACCCTTAGTCGGTGTATATATTGCTAATAACATTTGTTGTTTGTTGGGAAAGATGAGGTTGGGTCAACCCTCACCACTGTGGGTGTCTTGGACACGCAGGAACGTGACCCCCAGTTGTGTTCTGGTAAAGCGGTCTCATTTCGGAGTGTCCATTTGAGGCGTAGCAAACATTGAATGTATATGACTGTTTTAGCCTGACATTTCATATACATGTAAAGGTTTCTATCTCTATGTTATAGTATATATGTAAACATATGCATATGGTAATAGGCTGTTTTTAAGTCCAGGTCACAGAGAACTTGGAAGTTAGAGGTAATTCCGAGTCACAGAGAACTCGGAAGTTAGAGGTAATTCCGAGTCACAGAGAACTCGGAAGTTAGAGGTAATTCCAAGTCACAGAGAACTCGGAAGTTAGAGGTAATTCCAAGTCACAGAGAACTCGGAAGTTAGAGGTAATTCCAAGTCACAGAGAACTCGGAAGTTAGCGGTAATTCCAAGTCACAGAGAACTCGGAAGTTAGAGGTAATTCCAAGTCACAGAGAACTTGGAAATAAGGTATTCCAAGTCACAGAGAACTTGGAAGTTATAGGTAAGTCCAGGTCACAGAGAACTTGGAAGTTAGAGGTAATTATTCTATTTTTTGGATAACAGTGAAATGGGAAACTGGGTTTCCGTAGATACCGACCAGGGGTCGATGGGAAAGGTCATTAGGATCATGGCCTTAGAGTGTATGGGTAACAGGGTTACCAGATAAATGGGGCAGACCAGGGAGTTTGCATTCGAAGATTAAATGCTCTGGGAGCATAGTTTTTGGGCTACACAGCCAATTAAAGTGTTCTGTAGTTGGACAGCTAATAATCCTAGTTGTAGGATAAGATAAGATAGGATATGGCAGATTTTTGTAAAGTGTATGAAACAGATTTGGAAAGAACAAACTTAAAATCAGTTGCAGAAATATGGAAGCAGGAGAGTATGAAGTTGAATGAGTATTGATATTATTATAAATGAGTTGGTTTGTGTTGAATTGTTTTATGAGAAAACAGAGCAAATCTTGTATTCATAAGAAGAATGTAAGGATGATCGTTGCCCTTTAATTCAAAAGCCTGTTTATTTTGAGACAGATTGTATGAAGCTGTGTCTTTAATATAAAAAGAGGAAGTAGCCGAAGAGGTTCCTTCTCCGTGAGCTCGGAGAAAGAGGAAAAAAAAAAAAAAGATTGTTTCTTTATATGATAAATGAACGGCATATGATATTTTTGGGGTTATTTTGTATTAAATTAAACTAAGATGAAAAATAATAGGTTGCCCAAAAACCAGGAATCTTTGTTTAGACATTAAGGGTTACCGCAATTAACATGACCATTGAACCCTATTGGCACTGAGCCAAAAGTTTTAAAATAGAATAACTTTTCTGCATAATACCCCAGTTTCTGGGATTCTATACCTGCACATTACCTGGGGCAAAGGCCTTTTTCCTGTGGTTTGTACTTTACCCCTAGAGACTAGCCAGGCCTCAGGCCATCCTGAAAAATGTCTATACAAACTAAAACATGTGCATAGGGACCAGACTGTGGGAAATCAATGTAATCTATTTGACCTCCTTAGAAAGGACAGTCTGACTTAGGCGGTGCTTTTATGGGGTGCTTACAGCTCTACCAACATTGTACCTAGCACAGGTAAGACAAGAAGCAGTATATTTTGCAGCTACTCCAGGAAAACCTGGTGCTAACCAGTGTTGCATTACCAAGGTGGTCATTAGAGTCTTTGAGATATGACACGATCCGTGAGCTGCGGCTGCCACCCTCGGGTATAGGGCCTGAGATCAGACAGAAATGCTCCTCCATCCTCCAGCAACCAGTTACATCCTGTGTTGCACTGTTCTTCCGCCACTTCTCACGCTCCTGTGAGGGGGCTTTTTCTGCAATGATATCAAGATTGCCATACTTACAGGAGTTGGTTGCTTTCCTACGAGTGTCAGTACCCGGATAGGGACCTGTTCCAGTGCAGCCTTCTTCGCTGCTCTGTCGGCCCTTGCGTTTCCTGCAGCTTCTTCTGTGTCCTCTCTTGCATGTGTCTTGGTTTTTTTTAATAAATGGCCACCTTGGTGGAACACTGGAAGACTAAGAACAGTCTCTATTATATCTGCATGCTTTTTCTTGGCTTACCGAGAGAACTTGGGCTGAGGTCAAAAAGTTACAAGCTTTCAAAAATATGACCAAAATCATGTCAATGTGAATGTTAACTCTTTAAAATTCACAGGCCTTTGCCAAAACCATCAGCTGCTTGTGCTTAGAACTTTAAATTTAATGCCTCTGCATTCTTTTTGTTTATTTATTGCTGTTACTACTGCATACCCAGTTACAGGCTTACCCTCCTCTGTTTACAAACATGATCCATCTACATAAAGGGTCTCATCAGGGCTCCGGAGAGGAGCCTTTTTGGCAGGGCTCAACAATTCAGATTCTGCCATCATCAGCTCAAAAACAGTCATGGGGGATATTTAACAAACATTTTTTTCCCCTCCCCCCCTCTAGGGCCTGCTCCTGTACTGGAAGTAAACTGGCTTAAATACATTGCACCTGTTTTACCCAGCAGCTCTTTTGCAGGCTGCGGCCTGCACACAGCTGAGGATCCTTTTATCACTGGGTCAAGCTGGCAAGAGACATATGCTACATACTGGATTAATGGGCACTTCATCTGAAACTGAACACTGAAATTTTAACTCAACACAAACATTACTTTTTTTTTTTTTTTTTTTTGACTTCCCCTTTTCCTTTGAAGCCAGGCAGGAAACCACTCTCACCCTTGCTACTGTTATTCAGCAAACCTTTGGGACTGCTTCTGATGGGACATGCGGACACAGGTTAGCTGTATACCTTATTTCCTGTCTATCTTCTGGGGGAGAGGGGTTGGTTGCAATTCTTTGCTCTAATGTCCTGTCTTTACACTATTTGTAGTAGGTCACTTTTTATACACCCATAATGACAGGAAGTAATGTACTTTTATCTTTCAAACAAATATCCTCTGAAACTTTGTCCCGAATTTCAAAAATCTTATCAGAGGTTCCCCTTTGGTTACGGAGGGTGCCCCTAAAATACCACTTAATAAATTATATAAAAAAGCCAAAAGTTTTTCAGCCAAAAAAAAAAAAAAAAAAGGAAGGGTTCTACAAGAGTTCCTATCCGCACTAAATATAGAGAAAGCCTTTCACACTCCATATCACTCACAGAGTAGTGGAAAGGTACAAAGGTTGTATGAAAAAAAAAAAAACAAGTTGAGTAAAATAATAGCAGAAACAGGTAGATTGTTTTACGTTTTTTTCCTTTGTCAGGAACACTCCCAAGAGAGGTGTGGGTACCTGAAGCAGGTCTCTATTTACCACAGCAATTGCAAGCCACACACTCAGATCTCACTAGATGTGTTGCAGCGCTTTAAAAGCAATTGACAAAAATGCATAATAGTGTGTTTTCATCCCTACCAGATCCAAATGAGGATATTAAGTCATAAAGTAATGGGGATACATGGATTCACGCCAGTCATTGAAAAAAGGTGGTACAATGATTTTCTTTAAATTTTTGATATGTATGGAAATGTTGGGTATAATGAAGGGGCAGGACAATAAAAGAGACAGACAACCTAAGGCCCAATGTACTGTTAAGTTAAAATACCAGGTAGCCAGGAAGTCAGGGTACTCAGGGTGCTAGATATGTTCACAATTACCCCCAGAGTCCCAGACTATACCTGTGCTAGTAAACCCACTTGCATTAGAGGATCTAAATCAGACAGAGTTTTCAAAATCCTATAGAAACATTACCAGTGCACAAAAGGACATGTTAATTCCCCCAAAAGTCGCAGGTTTCAAGAATCCTACAGTGTGTATAGAGTTCTATGGAAATAAAACTGATGTAGGGAGGGTGGACTGTTCACAAGCACTGATAAACATATACTGCCTACAGCTGACTGTGAACAGCCCATGAAATGAAACTTGCATGCATTACAGAAATGAAACTGTTAAACATAAAATATGAGCCATATTAAATGAAACATTATAAAGGAACTTTTATTGATAGGTGTACCATTAGATTGCTTACTATCATAGCTTCTTCTGTGGAACTTTTGTTTTTTTCTGTTTGAATGTATTATTTTACAACTTCTTAAAAAATAATAAAAATGATATATTAAAAAAATAGAAGGAATATTGTAAGCCACCATTGGCGGTATTTTAATGATCTCTTGTAGGTCTTATTTTCTAAACTTCGCTTTTAGGCCCCGTTGACGCCTTAACACCGCGTAGGAAACCCACGCTCTGTGCACATTTCCCACACCATATTCAAGCTGCAGTTGCGTTCTCTAGTGGGTGTCAATGTTAATGACACCCCAACGCAGATCTCAAATGCATTACAGTAAACCCCCGCTCCATCACGGTTCAGTTTTTGCGGTCCCGGTATATTGCGTTTTTTTCTGTAATGTTATTTTACTTTATAAATCATTGATAATTAAGTATTTTTGTGTTTTCCATAGCTATTGCTCCGTCTCTCAGTATCTTTTATGTGTTTAAATGAGTTTCTATTGTTTTAAATGTGTGTTTAAAGACCTCAAAATGCTTTTACACGTACAGTGACAGTAAGAAAACCATGCCTACAGTGTATTTTAATAGGGTTTTTCTATTTTGCGGATTTTCACTTTTTGCGGGTGGGTCCGGAATGTAACCCCCGCGATGGAAGGGGGTTTACTGTATACAGAAGTACCATGCAATCCAGTTGCAGGGTGTTTCCAGAAGAAGTGCATGCATGCTCTACATTTGGGGCATTTAAAATAAATGGGCTTAAATTGCACCACATTTGAACTGTACGTGAATGCCACAGGAACACGCAGCAGGTTCTTAGTTCTTAGTGTGAATTGGACCTAAAGGACAAAAACACAAAAATCTTTTATTTTTACGTTTAAGCCTAGTACACACGCAACGATTATCGGCTGACCGATCGTCCGTCTTTTGTCCAGAGTGGTGTTTTGTTGGTTGGAATGTGCCTAGACTGCACACTAATTTTCTTGCCCAACAAAATTCTACTTCAGAAGTGATGTCATGTGTTGGTTTGCTTTCTTTGTGTTCGTTCTTCACTGAGCATGCCCAGTCTTGCTCATTAGATTTTTCCCTGTCGAAATCTGTACTGACTGCACGAAAATCGGCAGTGTTTTGACGGCAGACAAAAATTTTATAGCCTGCACACCAGATTTTTTTTTTGGCCGAAAAGTCAGAGTCGGTTGTCGGAAGCATCATACTAACAAGCCGAAAATCGGCAGATCGGTCGTTGGATGAAAATTCCCTGCCGATTTTCGACGCGTGTATACGAGGCTTTAGGCTGTCCACTTCGGACAGATGTTGCAAACAGCAACGCTGCGGTCTACTGCACATGTGCTGAAAAAAAGCCGACACTAATGAACTTTTTGAAGTCTGCTAAGAGTTTGCAGCACCCTGCACCTGTGGAGCTCTGTGCTGTTATGCAATAGGTTGGCCATTTCTATGGCGGCCCCTGCAGCACATCCTGCCTCGTTGGAGTTGTTCCTCCTCCTCCTCCCCCTCACTTTCCTCCTCTATCCTGTCAGGCACCCAAGTACAGTCAGTGACCTCACCATCCCCTCCCTCCTCCTCACTGGAGCAAACTTGGCAGTATGCTGCAGCTGTGGGAACATGACTGATAGTTTCTTGTCCGTCATTGTCACCCCCCTCTCTCTGGGCTCACGTTATTCCCTTCATCAACCTTCGAACCAACATCACAGCTTTCATATTGCTGCACATCCTCCAGCAGCATGTCACTGACACTAATACTATGATCAAATAGTTCAGGTGACTCCTCCATGCATGATAGTGGGGCGACAGAAGGAGTAGCTGTGGAGAAGGAGTCTGTGGAATGGGCCACTTTGGCAGCTGCAGTGGAAGGCAAACTTCTGATAGCGTGGGAGGACAAGGAGGATGAGGACAGCTTATTTATCCACTCCACCAACTCTTCCACATGTTGTGGCTAAATAACACGGGCAGCACTGGAAATAAAGAACCGGCGTGCCCCGCCTGCAGAGGATGCACCATGTCGACTGTGACCACCACTTTTCACTGTGGACACAGAGGCTGCTTGCCCTCTTTTTGTGGCCTGTGAACGTCTGCCTCTCCTTGTCCGCGATGTGGATAGAGATCAATATAGGGTATACGCAAGTGACCGATATGATGTAATTGATAGCTCTATATATAGATATGGATCAGATGGATATAGGGTATACATAAGTGACCAATAAAATACTCAATGACCTGATATGATGTAATTGATAACCCTATATATAGAGATCTGATGGATATAGGGTATACACAAGTGACCTATGAAATGCTCAATGACCTGATATGATGTAATGGATAGCCCTATTTATAGATAGGGATCTATCTATGGTATATGGTCTATGGTATGCTCTACTGAATATATTTCACTGTCTGATCTCTTAACTTGTAAAAAGCTCAAATCTCTCTCCCTGCCTAACTGCTAGCAATGTCTCACTGCACTGCCTGACAAACTGCAAAAAAACTATTCTCTCCCTGCCTCAAACACTTTCCTCTCCCTCCCTACACTGCTAGCAATGCCTCACTGCACTGTCTGACAAACTGCAAAGAAACTATTCTCTCCCTGCCTCAAACACATTCCTCTCCCTCCCTACACTGCTAGCAATGTCTCACTGCACTGTTTGACAAACTGCGAAAAAACTATTCTCTCCCTGCCTCAAACACGTTCCTCTCCCTGTCTCCTCGGCCACATAATCACACTACACGATGCGGCTGCGCGAGCAGCCTTTATATAGTGTGGGGGGCATGTACTTGCCTTTTGTCCAATCATGGCAGAGATCATTTGATTGGCCAAAGCATGAGGTCAGGGTGTATGCTTTGGCCAATCACATAATGTGCTGCGCATTATGGGCGCTCAAATTTCCCACGAAAAAGCACATTTGTTCGTCATTCGATGAACGAACGAACGACCGATGTTCGAGTCGAACTTACATTCAACTCGAAGCTCATCCCTATCTGTAGAGCATAGCGCACTGTATTTTCGTTAGTGCGCATTTAATGCAGTATATTTCTGTGCGTTAATGCACGTTTAACGCAGTATATTTCTGTGCGTTAGTGCGCGTTTAATGCAGTATATTTCTGTACGTTAGTGCACGTTTAATGCAGTATATTTCTGTGTGTTATGTGCCATTTAACGCAGTATATTGTTGTGTGTTATGTGCCGTTTAACGCAGTATATTTCTGTGCGTTAGTGCACATTTAACGCAGTATATTTCTGTGCTTTATGTGCCGTTTAACGCAGTATATTTCTGTGTGTTATGTGCCCTTTTAACGCAGAATATTTCTGTGTGTTATGTGCCATTTAACGCAGTATATTTCTGTGTGTTAGTGCACGTTTAACGCAGTATGTTTCTGTGCGTTACTACACATTTAACGCAGTATATTTATGTGCGTTATGCGCCATTTAACGCAATATATTTATGTGCTTTATGTGCCATTTAACGCAGTATATTTCTGTGCGTTACTACACGTTTAACGCAGTATATTTCTGTGCTTTATGTGCCATTTAATGCAGTATATTTCTGTGCATTGTGTGCCATTTAACGCAGTATATTTGTGTGCGTTAGTGCACGTTTAACGCAGTAAATTTCTGTGCGTTACTACACGTTTAATGCAGTATATTTCTTTGTGTTATGTGCCATTTAACGCAGTATATTTCTGTGTGTTATGTGCCATTTAACTCAGTATATTTCTGTGCTTTATGTGCCGTTTAAAGCAGTATATTTCTGTGCATTATGTGGCATTTAATGCAGTATATTTCTGTGTGTTAGTGCACGTTGTCAGGGTTATTTGGGGAGGTTAAATTTAATAAGACGAAAATGAAATGTTATATTTTGTTCTGTATAGAAATATGAAGCAATGACATCCATTTTTGTCAGGTTACTGAAAGGTTAAATATCCTTTAACAAGAAGTGCCTATTCAACAGGTTTATACAGACATGCTGTGTTGACCTAAGGTAATAAATAAATAGTCTTTTGACTTTCTTTAAGATAAAGTCTAGCTGACGCTATACCAGTATAATCTTGTCTGTGTAATAGTCATAAAACATTAGTCAGTATTTTCTGTGCTTAAACCTATGTAAAAATAAGATTTAAAGATATATTATAATCTTATATGTAACATAATATTAACAATGGAATATATATCTAACTAACATACATAGATATGTAGAAAACAGTTATATATTATAATTGTTTTATCCTTGCTAAAGGAAAAGTTATACTGATTTTGATGACTCATCTCTGTCAAGAGAGGCTTCAGTAAACATTTGTAAATTGTATGTTGTAGAAAGCATCATAAAATTTTGTTTGACCTTGCTAGGATCTAGAAGATCTGAGATTGTAAGCTCTTCGTCAATATAAGGTGCAAAGTTTATTTGAAGATAAATAATGCTGCTATATTGCTGTATGCTGAAGCTAAGAGCAATGCAAGACTGCCATCTCTGGTAACTGACTACTACTAATTGAAGTCTTAGGTTAAAAAGTAAAATCCAATATATATTAAATAAGATATATTAAATATTAAAAAAGTGTTACCAAGATTCAAACCTTATTTAGATACATGATGGATATTAAATGGACATGTAATAGATGAGAGTATGGATAAATTATTATGTTGTTTTATGATACTCTTAAATATGGAGATATCATCATTTAGTTTTAATATCCATATACTGGTTGACCAAGAGGTGTCACCCAATGACATCACCAGTTAATGAATAAGTTATCCCAACCAATGGGGATAATGTCACTCCTTCTGGGTTTAACTTATGGTAATTTTAATAGTCCTTTGTTCTATACCCTATAAAAATGCAAACTTAGATAAGAGGGGGACACACACATCATCACTTCTGACAGCATACATTACACATACAACATACACACTACTACATCCATTTATATACTCACCGAGACATACTCCATCTTGCTCCATCATTTATCTGAAACTTTGAGGGACGCCAAAAAGAAAATCCTCCATAATTGACCGCCATCTTGGAAAGGCAGCGATCTTAAAGACTCTGGTAATGACCATTCTAAGCTAACAGCCATTTTAAATATGGTAAATATTCCTTGCTAATTATTTGATTATTATTCAATATTGTTTATGTACTTCCTTAAATGTTTTACATTTTATATTCTAGGGTAACGAGAGTACAATCCCAGTCGAATAAACCATATGTAGATTTTTCACTAAAAAGCTGATTTTTGTTTTTATAACATTTTTATTGATATCAGATTTAGCGCATATTGGCGTATTAGTCTCACGTTTTGCAAAGCCTATTCTCGCTTCATCTGCAGTGGAGTGACTATCAGACTGTGCACTGCGCAGACAATTGTGGTCTGATTATATAGAACATACATTTATGGTTTATACTATACCTGGAGAAACCGTAATCTTGCTTTATTTTTACTTTCATTATTGAGCTACACATCACATTACATTCATTGTTTGAAGTTCATATTTTATGTAAAGTTATTTTTTTGTGTCATCTCAAGTTTGATCATTTATCGTGATTACATGTCTCGTGAATAAATATTTTATATATTCCATACTGTAGACTGTTTTCACTAAGATTGGTATATGCTTTTAAAAAGAAATTAATCAATAAAAAGAATTCGCTACATATTGATTTGTGGAAATAAGTTGAGATTCTCCTTCCGCACAGATCTTTGCTTATTGACATAAATAGACACTGTTATATTCAGAGCAGTATAAACATTCTGACATAATGGAGGTGGCCCAGCGAGATATTATTAATTTCTGACATAATAGAGGCAGGCCAGCGAGATATTATTAATTTCTGACAATGTTTAACGCAGTATATTTTTGTGTGTTACTGCACGTTTAGCGTAGTATATTTCTGTGCATTATGTGCCGTTTAACGCAGTATATTTCTGTGCATTATGTGCCGTTTAACGCAGTATATTTCTGTGCATTGTGTGCCATTTAACGCAGTATATTTCTGTGTGTTATGTGCCGTTTAACACAGTATATTTCTGTGTTATGTGCAGTTTAACGCAGTATATTTCTGTGCATTATGTGCTATTTAACGCAGTATATTTCTGTGCTTTATGTGCTATGTAACACAGTATATTTCTGTGCGTTATGTGCTGTTTAACGCACTGAATTTCTGTGTGTTATGTGCCGTTTTAACGCAGAATATTTCTGTGCGTGATGTGCCGTTTAATGCAGTATATTTCTGTGCGTTAGTGCACTTTTAACGCAGTCTATTTCTGTGCGTTACTACACGTTTAACGCAGTATATTTCTGTGCGTTATGTGCCATTTAACGCAATATATTTCTGTGCTTTATGTGCCATTTAACGCAGTATATTTCTGTGCTTTATGTGCCGTTTAACGCAGTATATTTCTGTGCTTTATGTGCCGTTTAACGCAGTATATTTCTGTGTTTTATGTGCCGTTTAATGCAGTATATTTCTGTGCGTTATGTGCCGTTTAACGCAGTATATTTCTGTGCTTTATGGGCCATTTAACGCAGTATATTTCTCTGCTTTATGTGGCGTTTAATGCATGTTTCTGTGCGTTACTACACGTTTAACACAGTATATTTCTGTGCATTATGTGACATTTAACGCAGTATATTTATGTGTGTTATGTGCCGTTTAACGCAGTATATATCTATGCTTTAGTGCACGTTTAACGCAGTATATTTCTGTGCATTAGTGCATGTTTAACGCAGTATATTTCTGTGTGTTACTACACATTTAACGCAGTATATTTCTGTGCATTATGTGCCATTTAACGCAGTATATTTCTGTGTGTTATGTGCCGTTTAATGCAGAATATATCTGTGCATTAGTGCATGTTTAACCCAGTATATTTCTGTGTGTTATGTTTTATTTAAGGCAGTATATTTCTGTGCTTTATGTGCCGTTTAACGCAGTATATTTCTGTTCGTTATGTGCCGTTTAACGCAATATATTTCTGTGCATTAGTGCACATTTAACGTAGTATATTTCTGTACATTATGTGCCATTTAACGCAGTATATTTATGTGTGTTATGTGCCGTTTAACACAGTATATATCTGTGCATTAGTGCACGTTTAACGCAGTATATTTCTGTGCGTTATGTGCTGTTTAATGCAGTATATTTCTGTGCTTTATGTGCCATTTAACGCAGTATATAACTGTGCGATATGTGCTGTTTAACGCAGTATATTTCTGTGCTTTATGTGCCGTTTAACGCAGTATATTTCTGTGCGCTATTACACATTTAACGCAGTATATTTCTGTGCTTTATGTGCCGTTTAACGCAGTATATTTCTGTGCTTTATGTGCCGTTTAACGTAGTATATTTCTGTGCGTTACTACACGTTTAACACAGTATATTTCTGTGCATTATGTGCCGTTTAACGCAGTATATTTTTGTACATTATGTAACGTTTAACGCAGTATATTTCTGTGTGTTATGTGCCGTTTAAGGCAGTATATTTCTGTGCTTTATGTGCCGTTTAACGCAGTATATTTCTGTGCATTACTACACGTTTAACACATTATATTTCTGTGAGTTATGTGCCGTTTAATGCAGTATATTTCTGTGCTTTATGTGCTGTTTAATGCAGTATATTTCTGTACATTATGTGCCATTTAACGCAGTATATTTCTGTGCGATATGTGGCGTTTAACGCAGTATATTTCTGTGCATTAGTGCATGTTTAACGCAGTATATTTTTGTGCATTAGTGCACGTTTAACGCAGTATATTTCTGTGCGTTACTATACGTTTAACGCAGTATATTTCTGTGCTTTATGTGCCGTTTAATGCAGTATATTTCTGTGCGTTACTACACGTTTAACGCAGTATATTTCTGTGCATTATGTGCTATTTAACGCATTATATTTCTGTGCTTTATGTGCCGTTTAACGCAGTATATTTCTGTGCTTTATGTGCCGTTTAACGCAGTATATTTCTGTGCATTATATGCCGTTTAACGCAGTATATTTCTGTGCGTTAGTGCACGTTTAACGCAGTATATTTCTGTGCGTTAGTGCACATTTAACGCAATATGTTTCTGTGCTTTATGTGCCGTTTAACGCAGTATATTTCTGTGCTTTACTACACGTTTAACACAGTATATTTCTGTGCGGTATGTGCTATTTAATGCATTATATTTCTGTGCGTTATGTGCCACTTAACGCAGTATATTTCTGTGTGTTATGTGCCATTTAACGCATTATATTTCTGTGCTTTATGTGCCGTTTAACGCATTAAATTTCTGTGCGTTATCTGCCGTTTAACGCAGTATATTTCTGTGCTTTATGTGCCGTTTAACGCAGTATATTTCTGTGCGTTACTACACGTTTAACGCAATATATTTCTGTGCTTTATGTGCCGTTTAACGCAGTATATTTCTGTGCGTTACTACATGTTTAACGCAGTATATTTCTGTGCATTATGTGCCGTTTTACGCAGTATATTTCTGTGCTTTATGTGCCGTTTAACGCAGTATATTTCTGTGCGTTACTACACGTTTAACACAGTATATTTCTGTGTGTTATGTGCCGTTTAACGCAGTATATTTCTGTGCTTTATGTGCTGTTTAACGCAGTATATTTCTGTACATTATGTGCCATTTAACGCAGTATATTTCTGAGTGATATGTGCCGTTTAAGGCAGTATATTTCTGTGTATTAGTGCACGTTTAACGCAGTATATTTCTGTGTATTAGTGCACGTTTAACGCAGTATATTTCTGTGCGTAACTACACGTTTAACGCAGTATATTTCTGTGCGTTATGCGCTATTTAACGCATTATATTTCTGTGCTTTATGTGCCGTTTAACGCAGTATATTTCTGTGTTTTATGTGCCGTTTAACGCAGTATATTTCTGTGTGTTATACTGCCTTAAACGGCACATATTTCTGTGCGTTAGTGCACGTTTAACGCAGTACATTTCTGTGCGTTATATGCCGTTTAACGCAGTATATTTCTGTGCGTTATGTGCCGTTTAACGCAGTATATTTCTGTGCGTTATGTGCCGTTTAACGCAGTATATTTCTGTGCGTTATGTGCCATTTAATGCATTATATTTCTGTGCGTTAGTACACGTTTAACGCAGTATATTTCTGTGCATTAGTGCACGTTTAACGCAATATATTTCTGTGCTTTACTTCATGTTTAACGCAGTATATTTCTGTGCGTTATGTGCTATTTAACGCATTATATTTCTGTGCGTTATGTGCCACTTAACGCAGTATATTTCTGTGTGTTATGTGCCATTTAACGCATTATATTTCTGTGCTTTATGTGCCGTTTAACGCATTAAATTTCTGTGCGTTATGTGCCGTTTAATGCAGTATATTTCTGTGCGTTAGTGCACGTTTAACGCAGTATATTTCTGTGCGTTCTGTGCCATTTAATGCAGTATATTTTTGTGCGTTAGTACACGTTTAACGCAGTATATTTCTGTGCATTAGTGCACGTTTAACGCAATATATTTCTGTGCTTTATGTGCCGTTTAACGCAGTATATTTCTGTGCTTTACTACATGTTTAACGCAGTATATTTCTGTGCGTTATGTGCTATTTAACGCATTATATTTCTGTGCGTTATGTGCCATTTAACGCAGTATATTTCTGTGCTTTATGTGCCGTTTAACGCAGTATATTTCTGTGCGTAACTACACGTTTAACGCAGTATATTTCTGTGCGTTACGTGCTATTTAACGCATTATATTTCTGTGTTTTATGTGCCGTTTAACGCAGTATATTTCTGTGCATTTCTACATGTTTAACACAGTATATTTCTGTGCGTTATGTGCCGTTTAACGCATTATATTTCTGTGCGTTAGTGCACGTTTAACGCAGTACATTTCTGTGCGTTATGTGCCCTTTAATGCAGTATATTTCTGTGCGTTATGTGCCGTTTAACGAAGTATATTTCTGTGCGTTATGTGCCGTTTAACGAAGTATATTTCTGTGCGTTATGTGCCGTTTAATGCAGTATATTTCTGTGCGTTATGTGCCATTTAACGCAGTATATTTCTGTGCTTTACTACATGTTTAACGCAGTATATTTCTGTGCTTTACTACATGTTTAACGCAGTATATTTCTGTGTATTAGTGCAGTTTAAGGCAGTATATCTCTGTGCATTAGTGCACGTTAAAGGCAGTATATTTCTGTGTATTAGTGCCCGTTTAAGGCAGTATATTTCTGTGTATTAGTGCAGTTTAAGGCAGTATATTTCTGTGTATTAGTGCATGTTTAAGGCAGTATATTTCTGTGTATTAGTGCACGTTTAACGCTGTATATTTCTGTGTATTAGTGCACGTTTAATGCGGTATATTTCTGTGTATTAGTGCAGTTTAAGGCTGTATATTTCTGTGTATTAGTTCAGTTAAAGGCAGTATATTTCTGTGTATTAGTGCACATTTAAGGCAGAATATTTATGTACATTATGTGCCATTTAACGCAGTATATTTCTGTGTATTAGTGCAGTTTAGGGCAGCATATTTTTGTTTATTAGTGTACGTTTAACCTCCCTGGCGGTATGATTATGTCTGGAATTACATACCAAAAGCGGTACAATTCTTTTCATGGAAATTTGGCGTTATGTATTATAGGCCTACAATTCTTAGTAATTACTGACTTAAACCTGACCAAAACAAGACTCTAGTAGACATCCCAGATGTGATAAATTTGAAACACAAACACATGAATTATAATCGAATCAATAATATTATTTTATTATTTAATATATAATATATATAATAAAATTATATTATTGATTAAATTATAATTCATGCATTATATATTATATATAGATATATGTGTGTGTGTGTGT